>NC_087226.1:2803949-3113511 GCF_034640455.1 Diachasmimorpha longicaudata | reverse complement strand
ATTTTGTCAAGAGACCTTTCTTGTTGTAAATTAAATTTACAATAAAAAAGATCTCTTGACAAAACACTGTAAGGCTATTGCATAATGAGATAATTAACATTTAAATAATTAGCTTTGGAACGCCAAGGGGGATGCCCGCGGTTTTCAGAATGTTGTCTTTTAATAAATAATACTAAGGTAAATAATAATCGGTTTTTAATCATCCTAGCGCCCCCCCCCCCCCTGAAAGGATTGTCATGAAATATCTTTCCCCCTGTCTCTCTCTTACTCACTAGCGGAATGGAACGTCCGCCCGAGGAGAAGGGGAAGCACGCACACTGCTTACCCGCGGCACACGGACGGAGAGCCGCGCAATGCTCGCGCCCCATTGGCCGTTCTTTTCACCCCCATATCTCTGCAGGGGTGAGTCCGATCGAAAAGTAGAAAAGGACTTTTCTGCTCAGAATCACCCCCAAAACATGCCTGTTTAGAGTTCGCCCCTACCTGCTCGACACCCTGTATACTCGTAGGAGCTGTAATGTACCTAGGTGGAGTCCCGTCTTATAATATTTAACCTATCATCCTCGAACCAGTCGGGTAGAAAGCGCTTTCCGCGCCTCAGTAACGAAAATAATATTTTTTTCATATATTATTGTACTTATTTCAAGTATAGAATGATATTTATTTTAAGTATATTTTTTCATGTTGCCTTCAGTCCATGGTAGCAATATCCCACATGCCAAAAACCTAGTTTTCCGCACTCGTTACGAAATATACTAGTATGCACTTATGAAATTCTAATTGTATACGTACCGTATTGCTAGATCCTCGTACGTGGTATTACTCTTTATACATTCATCCACGTAGAAAAATGGTAAACAGATAAATATCTCATATATCCATGCTAGTGTAAATATGGTAGTTACTCGTATTGCACGAGTAACAACCTTGTTTCTGTATTGAGCTGAAAATAAACTTTTATGAAACTACGTATTTAATGGTATTCACATCGTACTGTGACATCTTTATGAGGTAAGGAATTTCCACGCTCGCATCTTTTGTCCCTAAGTCTTAATGGTACGTAGATATTCATGCCTTATCAACAGTCTTAAGGTTGTTGTCACGTGGATCATATTTTCGTCATTTCCTGATGAAGTTTTTTTCATAGATAGTCCTGACATTTCCCTTTAAAAAATTCCCTAAAATATTTTTGATTCTTCGGCTCAGTCCTGAGATGTATATTTTTTTCAACATGTCGGTAAAAGCAATTTCAATGTTTTTGATTTTTTTTATCAACCACTCGACATTTTTCAATGAAAATAAAATCCAGTGAAGTGCAAGCGTCAACCAACCATTTGCCAAATTTTGGCTAAAAGCTCAACTGTCCTCGTCAATTAATCAAATTATCAGCTTAATCGACTCGTTCAACCAAATGAGAGCTCGATCGACTTAGCTCATTGGACATTTATTGAATGCAAAATTGCAATAGAACCCATTTATTCTGATTCAACTTATTATTGTTATTTGATTTCTTCCAAAAAAAGTCATTAAACTTATTCGAAAACACAACTAGTTTCTGCAACCGAATTATAACTGAGCGAAAGTCAAATAACACATAGAAAAAAATCTAATTTTGCCAATCACGTTTGTTCCGGACAACGAAATGCTAGAAATTCCTTTTTAAAACTTCTTGTCACAAGAATATATTATTATGTCCGAATTATTTCTCACTCAAACTGTAGAGAATAATTAATTTACAATGTGAAGCGCGATGTCGAAACCATCAATGCACAAATTTTCGACCTCGCGCTAAATTCTTCAGGCCACTGCGAATCGCCAAAAAGAGTCTAAGAATCCGCAATACTCACGAGATGAAGCAACGAAATTTTAATCACGTGAGCAATTGTTCCACGTCAAATTGTCAAATCACCCACCCCCACCCCATAAACCAACGCCTAATGCTAGACAATAAAAACTTCCATGAGCACCGATTAAATTCAGTCGTGGAGATATTGCGGGACGATACGTTCCTCCAATCTCTGACGGCAAGATCTTTGAAATAAATTACTTAAACCAAATTTAGGTATTAGTCCCAAGTGAAATCAGTGAGCTCGATTTCGAGTTGTATCTTGAGTGCAGACGATTGCGATTCGAAAATTGATCGATTGAGTTTACACCGGAAGTTCGAGTTGTCCAAATCACTCCAGAATTAACGGGAATTTGGGATTTTCTAGTATTTCAGAAAGACGAAATGCAAATTTTGACTTAAAAATTACGCGTACAAACCAATGAAGCTTTCGTGACTCCAAACGACTTATGGTATGAGTGGGGGTATAAATAACGTTTCGGACAAGTAAAATAAAAACGGACTCAAAAAATTGTGAATTTCAATCTAATCAAGAAGGAGAAGTTAACAAATGTCAGAATCAACGTTATCCAGTTTTGGTGTTAATAACCGCTACGAGGAAAAAGAAACTAAGTAATTTTAAGCAATATTGTAATATGAGATTTGAATTTCTGTGGCGCATGGAAAATCCCTCAAATTAATTCATCATTGAAAAGCCCTCTGCCATTGTAAAAATACAAAACAGATGATTGAAGAAGTCTTTTATTTAAAAATAAAGGCGTTGATTGCTTCAATAATATTTTCAAAAAAATAAAGAAATTGAATCATTTGACCCCCAATAGAGACGAGAAAATAAGATAAGAGTGAAGAATAAACAAATTGCTCATTGAAATTCGGTAAAACGTGGTAGAAAACATTTTATTGCATTCTATTTTTTCTGTTATCTAAAGAAAGTGTGGAAACCTGGTTGCGACAAATCCCAACAAATAACTTCAGTGGTAAAGATGAAATCATGATTTCAGGATCTTGCCATCTGAGAAATCTTTCGGACATAACAATATGGTTGGCAAAATTATATTTTTCTCACAGTGTAGACATTTAGTGAACAACTTGCCAGTCTCTTTTGAACATGGTAGCCATCTCTCCTGATTAAGTAGATTAATGATGAGCTCGATGTTGGCGCGATTCAAAATGAAATTGAGAATTTTCACCCAGCCATAAACATAGGCTAAACCAACAAGTAGAGATAACGTCGATCGGATGAAATCGTGATGCATAATGACACCTTGTCGGAGGAATCCCATGGATCGAATGGGCAGCAGAAACAAAGGAATGAGTATTGTATAAATATGATACAACCACTTTTGTGTACCATTATACGGATTCCATAAACCTGTTATCCAAAATGGAAGTGATAGTACAAAAATTTATAAAATACATTGACAATGTGGAATTATCGGCTGTCTCACCCAGAATTGTAAGTATTTTCAAGTTGTTTTCGATGTAAGATCTATCTAAAGAAAATACTTTATACGCCATTAGAAGTTCTTCTATCGGTGACACGATCACTATTAAATGACAGCTTCTTCATGTGATATTGCGATTATGAATAATCTAAATCGGTCGAATGTCTGCTATTATTCATTAATGGAGGATATTAATCATTGATATCCATTTCTGGGCAAAGCTGATGGTTTATTTATGCGTCTATTATATTGTAATGCATTCGTAATGTGGCATGTGTGGAGGGCAAGCGCGTACCTTAGATATTGGAAAAATAATGAAGGCCTACGTAGAGTTGCATGGCGTACACGCGATGGTGGTTGCAACAAGACTTACATTGTTGCCCTCTCGAAAAATGTATTTTATTTTGAGAACGGTCTGATGGAACTATTCCTATATCCGGGGAAACATTTTCGGTTTTCGCATTTTAAAAAGCGTTTTATATATAGCATAGAAATCTATCTATCAATATTGTTTAAACTATAGCTAAAAAACGCCCCCCAACTCATCGACAAGTGATCGATGAATTTCGGATACTTCCGGAGTTCATCGGGTCACTGGTCATCGGTCTCGGTCACCAACTTGAGACCCCCCCCAAATCAGTCTTTCAACGTATCTCCAACGTACCGGTCAACGTAATTCTATAATTTCGCCTTTATCAACGTCTCTCAACTACAATTAGAATATCAGCGATCCAGGATTTCACACGGGTGAAACCCAACGAACTTTGTGAAACTTGTATAGTTTTTTACAATTAGTGACAATAAACATACGAAGTTTTTATAACTTAGTGTCGTGTGTCTTCAATTGCATCTCACTACACCAATCCCAATTTTTCCGACGCCCGACCACCCAAAACAACGTTCCTCAACTAAACATTGGTCCTTCGAGCCGGATGGTGCGGTAAAAAACAGTGAAGAATTGTGAAAGTGCAGTGAAATTTCAACGAAACCAAAAAGGACGCCAAGTCCTATAGTGAAATCAACGACCCGTGGAATATTCTGGAACATTCCAACGATAAACCCAACAACATTCCAACGATAATCCCAACGTGAGAACAATAAGAATTTATTGCCCTCGACCCTTTGTATTCAGTGTTTACATTCCATCGGGTCTCAAATTTCCCTGACCGCGCGTGCGACAATTCGGGAATGCTCGGCCCACTTCGCTCAACTTCGCCAGCAGTCCCCCACTTACTGGGACTGTGCTCAACGAGTGAGATCGCACCCCACTCAACGTCAACGCAGCGGTCGGTACAGCTCAACGGTCGGTAACGTAGTTATCAGTTACCAACATGGCAGATGATAGAGAGTACGAGCCAACCCAACCCATTGAAATCAACGTCGGGATCAACCCCGTACCTCCGATCGTCGTTAACCCTCCAGAGACGCAAGCTCCAACCACACAGGAGCATGAAGACTGGGCAACTGCAGTGGAAACTTTTCCTTCAGTCAACATCTCAAATATTAAAACGAGGAAGTCTGAAATTGCAACGATGCCATCAACTTCAAGTACACCAACGCAGCTCTCAACAGGTACCGCCAATCAACTAGAGTTTTTGCAAGACAGAATACTAGAATTCAACGCAATTGATGAGGAACTGAGGGAATTAAGAGCCTCAGATACAACGCTGGAGGAACTCAACGGCCATGAGGAATATTTAAAGGACGCCTGGATCGAATTTGCTGAGCGATCGCAGGCATTGATTGCTAATCTACCCCCAGATCACAGCTGGATGACGGGAAAAGCATTTCTCAGAACAGGAGAATTGAAACGTCAGACGCTAAAGAGGATCTGGAAACTTAAAGGGGAGATATCAACGAAGGAGAAATTATCCGCGGGTAGAACAACGACCAGTCAACTGAAAAGAATCGATCTCCCAACATTTCAAGGTAAATTTTCCCAGTGGAAAGAGTTTTCTGATCTGTTCCAGAATCTGGTTGGGAGAAAACCAGACATGTCGCCTGCAGAAAAGCTGGTGAGGCTGAAGGAGGCTCTTAAGGGACCCCCAGCTGAGCTAATCTCGTCCTTCACTGCTACGGACATCAACTACGAGAAGGCATGGGACAAACTTCAACGGCATTATGAAAATCCACGTCTCATCGCCGGACACCTCTTCAACAGGGTGCTCAACTTGCGGCCAATGGCTAAGGGAGACGCCAAGGCCATGATAACCAACGCACACATTGCTCGTGAGACAGTGGACCACCTTATCAGCACCGCCGGGATTCCCAAAGAGGATTTGGGCGATCAATTCGTTTTTCACTTGCTCAAACGATCAATGGAGGCTGATACTCGCACCACGTGGGAACAGAGGCTGGGAACATCAACGAATTTCATACCTCTGCAGGAGTTAGTCAACTTCCTGGAGTCAACAGCAAGAGGCATGACTCCAGATGATCAACACGAACCAACGGTTCATCAACGACCAAAAGAGAAAATTCAACGTGGAAAATCACCACCTCGAGCACGCGTTTATCATGCCGCCGAAGCAACAGTTCAACGAAAGGAACCTCAGCATATTAAGCCTGCTGATTGCTGTGGGTACTGTAACGCCAAGCACTTCATTGGAAAGTGTCCATCATTTCTCAGCCTCTCAGCGCAGAGAAAACTAGAGCATCTGTCAACAACACGACTATGCTACAACTGCTTCGGTACACACCTGGTGACGAGATGCAAGTGCACTAAATCTTGCATGAAATGTCAACACAGGCACCACACGCTGTTGCACATGGACCCAACAGACAGAGAGAGACCACCGACATCGACAATCAACAGCGGTCCAGAGCAACAATCAACGAGGGAGGAATCAGGTTTGAGTGTTTGATTTATTATAATTTTCATTCATCACTCAGATCATTGATCCTCACTCGTTTTCAACAGGTCGTCCAACATCAACTCAGTCAACTAGATCCAACGAGGATTCAACAGATTCAACGGCTAACAAGAGGATTTACGCCCCCCTGAGTCAAGTCAAAGAATCGACTCAACGGAAGTCGGTCAACGCAGAGGACGCTAAGTTCTCCCACAAATCAACGGATCAGCGACTAGTGCTCTTGGCTACGGCTAAAGCCAGGGCATTCTCCAAAAGCGGATTCTACACGATCGCCAGAATCCTCATCGACCAAGGCTCAGAGCTTTCATTTATTTCGGAAAGCCTGGTTCATCAGCTTCAACTACAACGACGACATTCAACGATTGAACTCATCGGAATTGGTGGAAAACACGCATGTTCAACGAGAGGGATTGTGGCAATCACGCTCCAATCAACGAAACAGCCATTTCAACAAGTTGAGATCAACGCCCACATCCTGCAAAAGCTAACCTCACGGTTACCAACGTTCTCATGCTCATCTGCATCAATCGGATCACTGCAGCAGCTTCAACTGGCAGATGAGAACTATTCAACACCTGGACCTATCAACATAATTATCGGAGCTGACAACTACGGGAAAATCATCGGCAACGGGATTAAAAAATCCAACGATGATCAATTAGTTGGCCAACTAACAACATTCGGATGGATCTTATCCGGTCCATTATGCAACACAACGTCTTCAACGAGGACCTCCTTATCCGCGGCAAGGGGATCTTCCAACGAACAATTAACGGAGCTTCTACAAAGATTCTGGGTCCAGGAAGAACCACCAATCTCAACAAATCCAACCAACGAGCTCACACCAGACGAATTAGAGTGTGAAGAACACTTTCAACGCACTCATCAACGAGACACGTCTGGGCGCTACATTGTGCGATTGCCACTTCGCACATCAACAGCAGCGCTCGGAGAATCGAGGAATAAAGCGCTTCGTCAGCTCCAGTCGGTGAAACGAAGACTAAACGCTAATCCTGACTACAGCAAACTCTACTATGACTTTATCAACGAATACGAAGCACTTGATCACATGCGACGTATACAACAAATATCAGAACCAGCAACAAACTACTACCTGCCACATCATGGGGTTCTGAGGGAAGATTCACTAACTACGAAGCTTCGAGTAGTCTTCAACGGCTCCAACAAGACATCAACGGGTATCTCACTCAACGACATCCTCCACGCGGGCGGAAAGCTTCAAGTGGATGCAATGGATGTACTAACATGGTTGAGACGACATCGACTCGTCTTCGGCACCGACATCGTTAAGATGTTTCGACAAATCAACGTACACCCTGACGATTGGAATCTTCAACGCATTCTTTGGATAGACGAAAATCAACAACTTGTGACATACCAACTAACAACGGTCACATATGGACAGAAATGCTCTCCATGGCTCTCTTTGAGAGTTCTTCAACAACTCGTCAACGATGAAGGTCAACGATTCCCTGCAGCAGTGCTACCGCTAACTAAAGGTCGTTATGTCGACGACATTTACGGTGGAGCGGACTCTGAGGGAGAATTCAAAGAAATGATAATTCAACTTCAACAGATCTGCCAGGCGGGCGGATTTCCACTTCAAAAGTGGACCAGTAATCGCCCAGAGATACTCCAACAGCTCAACTTGTCAACGGGACCGGCAGGTACAGTGCAATTCGAGGAAGCAGTCATCAAAACGCTCGGATTGTGCTGGCATCCAGCAACAGATTTATTTCAATATAAATCTAGAACATTCAACTCAACGAGCTTCACCAAGAGGGTACTGCTATCGGAAATAGCTCAAATTTTCGATCCTCTTGGATTCATCGCACCAGTCATTGTTCGAGGAAAAATACTCATCCAAGAACTATGGCTGCTTAAACTCGCTTGGGATGATCAACTTCCACTCGACTATGTTCGAAGGTGGAAAGAGTTCAGGGAGGAACTCACGCAACTAAATCAACTGTCCATCCCAAGATGGCTAAATCTATCTCCAACGACTACCAGCGTACAAATACATGGATTTGCCGACGCATCAACAGCTGCCATGGGAGCAGTCGTTTATCTACGAGTTCAACGAGACAACGAAACACCAACAATCAGCTTGGTGTGTGCAAAAACAAGAGTTGCACCACTGAAAAAGCTGACGATTCCACGCCTGGAGCTAACCGCGGCCCTTCTGCTAACAAAAATTGTCAGCTGGGCACAACGCACATTGGAAATCAACGGAGAGACATACCTTTGGTCTGATTCTTCTGTAGCTTTGGCATGGATCAACAGCCATCCATCGAGATGGAAGGAATTCGTTCACAATAGAGTAACGAAAATCCAGGAAGAGTTACCAACAGCCGTATGGAGACATGTTGGTGGGATTTACAACCCTGCTGACTGTGCTTCACGTGGCATTTCACCGAGTCAACTCAACGAACATCACCTTTGGTGGAAAGGGCCTGACTGGCTAGCAAAACCGCCGTCAGCCTGGCCACAACATACAACCAGTGCTCCAACGGAAGTCTCTCTTGAAGAGAGACCAGCAACAGCTCACCCAGTAGCTGCTGAAGCTAGGCAGCATCCACTGACAGAGTTCCTCAACAGATATTCTACCTTATCAAAAGTATTACAAGTCACCGCAACGATGAATCGAGCCATCCAACGACTTCGACGACAACCAACGCCCGATTCATCAGTATTAACAACGATAGAACTCAACGAAGCGAGGACATTCTGGGTTAAGGTAACACAACACCAATACTTTGAATCTGTGTTTCAGAACTTGAACAGAGATATTCAACTACCTCGCCAACATCCACTGGCCAAGCTCACCCCGAGAATTGATGATCAAGGAATTCTCAGGCTTGGTGGACGACTAAAGAACTCATTGCTTGATCCAGACGAGACTCATCCAATTATCTTACCACGACAATCTCGCCTGACAACGCTCATCATCAACGAAGCTCACCAGAAAACACTCCACGGAGGAGTTCAACTCACCATGGCTCACATCAGACAACGATACTGGATCGTTGGTGGCAGAAAGTCAGTGCACGCAGCAATTCTGCGCTGTGCTGTCTGCACCAGATTCAGGGCAACAAGAGCCCAACAGTTAATGGGTCAACTTCCAACAGCCAGAGCAACGCCTTCAAGACCATTCCTGCATACTGGAGTGGACTATGCAGGGCCACTTCCAATCCTGAAGTGGAGACCAACGAACGCGCAACCATCAACGGTTCATATAGCGGTTTTTGTGTGTTTCACAACCTCAGCTGTTCACCTTGAACTGGTCAACAGACAAACAACGGATGCATTTATCGCAGCATACAAAAGATTTACTGGAAGGCGAGGCATTCCAGCTATCATGTATAGTGACAATGCAACGACATTCGAAGGAGCAGCCAACGAACTCAACAGACTATACAACCAAGAATCTCCAGATAACCAACAAATTAGAGCTGCTCTTGCTTCCAACGGAACCCAGTGGAAATTCATCCCACCAAATGCTCCTCACTTCGGAGGCAAGTGGGAGGCCGCTGTAAAGTCAACGAAGTATCATCTACGACGAGTATTAGGAACAACAACGTTAACATACGAAGAGCTCAACACGATCCTGATACAAATCGAGGCCTGTCTCAACTCAAGGCCTATTGTTCCGATGAGAGATGACCCAGATGACCTTCAGGCTCTTACACCAGGGCATTTCCTCATCGGAGAACCTCTTCAACTACTCCCGGAGCCATCTCAACTCAACACAAATATCAACAAACTCACACGATGGAATCTGGTGACCCAGAAAATACAACAATTCTGGTCGAGATGGTCCAGGGAGTGTCTTCAACGTTACCACTCCATCTACAAGTGGAATCAACAGCAACGCAACATCAAGGTGGGAGATATGGTCCTGATGATCAATGATGATCTCCCTCCAGCACGTTGGCCACTGGCGCGAGTCATTGCGGTAAGGCCAGGGGCTGATGGCCTAGTGAGAGTCGCAGAACTGCTCACAGCAACACCAGAAGTCCCAACGAATCCAGATGGATCACCATCAACACAGAACATTCGGGTTCAACGACATCAATACACCAGACCGATAGCAAAACTTTGCTTGCTACCAACGGACCCAACACCAGCAGACCAACAAGATGACAACTAGAGATTACCATCAACAGAGGATTCATCACGCCTGATGAATGCGGGCGGGATGTTTAAACTATAGCTAAAAAACGCCCCCCAACTCATCGACAAGTGATCGATGAATTTCGGATACTTCCGGAGTTCATCGGGTCACTGGTCATCGGTCTCGGTCACCAACTTGAGACCCCCCCCAAATCAGTCTTTCAACGTATCTCCAACGTACCGGTCAACGTAATTCTATAATTTCGCCTTTATCAACGTCTCTCAACTACAATTAGAATATCAGCGATCCAGGATTTCACACGGGTGAAACCCAACGAACTTTGTGAAACTTGTATAGTTTTTTACAATTAGTGACAATAAACATACGAAGTTTTTATAACTTAGTGTCGAGTGTCTTCAATTGCATCTCACTACACCAATCCCAATTTTTCCGACGCCCGACCACCCAAAACAACGTTCCTCAACTAAACAAATATTCTTTAGAAGTGTGTAAGCGTATAACACGAAGGTTTCACTCACTCGTTGAAATCGTGTATATGTTGCGCACGCAAAATTAATTTGATGCCCCTTAAAATAATACAGAGAATACTGCACTTGTATAAAATCTCAAGTTTATTGAACCAAGTTTTTGATTCAACAATGGGTTAGAAGCGACTACTTCTTCTTTCGAATGTTCGAGTGTAACTGACTTTACAACTAATTTTACAAAGTCACTCAGGGTGTCGCCTACTTCTTCTGGCAAGAGGGACCCATATTAAGGTTTACATTTTCTCATGAAATTGGTTGTATGAACCAACCCAAACTAAAGTAGTTAATGGTCAGGTTATGGTATTACCTGACTCTTGGTCTTAAACGGAACTTTATGGCATGGCCTAAGTGAAGGACGCATGCCGCCAACATTTCCTTTACAACATGTCCTAGGAGATTGGCTTTGGGATTTTACAATTCAATGCTGTATTGCTTCAAATGCCAAAATACTGAGCATATAAAACAATCACGCGCACACGTACAGGGTCCGAATAAATATATTATATAAAAGATCTATCAATCGAAAAATCCCTCTTAATTTTTTGAGGTTCCGGGGATGTTTTGGGGCGGATGGGATGGTGGGTGAGGAAGTTCCGGAGAGGCGAATAACGGTGCACTGCGTATGTGTTGAAGGACCGAGTTTATTGTATAAAAACTTAATACACAATTTGCAGTCAACGATGTTAAAAGTTATTCGTTATTATAATGGACTGTATTTCCGTATAGATAATTCCCGGTTCTAACCCCGTTGGTTATCCGGATCCTGGCCAATAATTCCCCGTTGGAATTCCGTAAAATAGACGTGTCTTTACCGATTGCTAGCTGATGGTATACTGACCATCGTAACGATCCCGAGATCGATCGTGACCTCTCGTTACGATGGTCAAAGGTGATTGGCCGTAGTCATCCTGTTGGTCATCCTGTCGTTTGACCGCGGAATTTTGAACAATCCCTGTACTTTGAAAATCTCACAATATAATAGTCGATGGAATCATAATGGCTAAAATTTCTTTTTTATTACCTTTTTAAATTACTTCTGTGTGGAATCCGGTCGCTGAGGAAAATTTTCAGATGTATAGTGCAGGACATTTGCAATGTTGAAGTCATTGTTGATAGATGGTAATGTAACATTGAAGATACCTCCGAGCGTCGTGGTATGCTTTATCCGAATATTGAAGTGTATTTATTAAATTAAGACTCGAAACACAAAACGTCTTAATCAATCAACGAATACATTTAATGAATAATGGATTATACAGTATACACAATACTACAGTGGACTGTATGGAATGTTTCCGTGGTAAATTGTAACTAACTAAAAATAACAAAGTAGCAGCTTTTATGTGCTAAGGAAATCTGAAGAAAAATGGTGTGATTGACTCGGCACTGTGGAATTTATCGGACTGATGAAGACGAAAATATTGGGACTCTTAATGTTCGAGTTCGGTCAAAGTCTCCTAGGATGCTGACGATGGACTGTGGGGACTAGGGATTTAGTGATTGCATGGCATTAGCAATTTTTAATCTTTTGAAAATCGTTCTATGAGGGCCAGATGCGAAGAACGAAAAATTTATCGTATAACGCAAATGGTGGGGAACTAAGTCGGGAAAATGGAGGAACAGACGATGAGGAATTACACGATAATTATCTTGACAGCTCCCATACAAACAAAACCGAAGAAAGATTCAATCTATGTATACTTGAACCCCAAAAACAAAAACAAAAATTGTTTTTGTAACAAAATGCGCCAAGCAGATATTTCGATGTTATTCACTTGAAAAAAAAACTGGAAAAAGAACTTGAAACAACAATTATTTAAAAATTAGAGCCACAATTATGGAAATGTAAAAAAAAAACACAAATAAAAAAAGACGCCGAGCTCATTGAATTTACCAGTTGAGAAAGCTGATGATGATAGGAGTCCATAAACCGTTTTGAGTTCTCTATGAATGTCTTGACTTCGACGAGTCCCATAATATCCTACGAAGGACATCACAGTCAAATCGAATACTCGACTCAAATCGAAAGGGGTAAACAATCCATTGTGAATCAAAAATTTATTCGGCAATATGGTCAGGATCAACGTACTTCGCGCGGTTTTTCCTGAAGACCTAGCCTATTTGGATATGCGGATATGATTGGCACTGTTGACTGAGAACTTTCTCGTAAGAATCTTTCGTCCCTATGCATCAACTGTGGACCTACGATAGTTTGTGTCTCTCGTCAAGATTATCAAACTCATAAACTTTTTCATGACAGCCAGATGGAACTTTCGGTTCAATTTTTCGCTTTGTTGATTCCCCTAGAACTTCCAGACTGAACGACAGTTCGTGTAATAGAGGAAAGTACTCTGTTGTAGCTAGTTCTATAGAGAAAGTGGTGAGTTTCGAAAAAACCATGCCAAGTACGTTGGTCCTGAGCAGATTGCCGAATAATTTTTTTATTCACAATGGATTGTTTACCCCTTTCGATTTGAGTCGAGTATTCGATTTGACTGTGATGTCCTTTGTAGAATATTATGGGACTCGTCTGAGTCAAGACATTCATAGAGAACTCAAAACGGTTTATGGACTCCTATCATCACCAACTTTCTCAACTGGTAAATTCAATGAGCTTGGCGTCTTTTTTTATTTGTGTATTTTTTTCAAATTTCCATAATTGTGGCTTCAACTTTTAAGTAATTGTTGTTTCAAGTTCTTTTTCCAATTTTTTGTTTCAAGTGAATATTATCGCAATATATGCTTGGCGTATTTTTTTACAAAAACATTTTTTGTTTTTATTTCTGGGGGGATTTCTCACCCCTGACGTGCTCTATAGACGAGACGAACTAGACGGTTGAGTCCCCGACTGAGCGCGTCCGCAGGTGGCGGCTAGGGGAAAAGCCTGGGAATGGGTGGTACCTCAGGGACGGAGACAGGAGGCTGGGTAACAGCACCTGAATCCAGGAACCTGGGGCCTACTTCGGAACCCGGCTAGCGATAGCTATAATGTCGACCTACGGGAGTAAAGACCCGTCAGGAAGAACCAAGGTATCGCCGCGGACCAGACTCCCCAAGCCAAGGTAGAAGTTATCGTGCCGAGGGCTGAATGGCACTGGGGAACAGTGTCTTTAACGATACCCTTGGAGAACCAGGCAGCACCCCATGGTATTTATGCCTTACCCCTGTATCCAGGCTCTGCGGGGGTGGACTTTATTTTCCTAGGATTCTCGCGGGACACATATGGAGCCCAATTATAATGAAAATTTTAACGCCGATGACGGTGCCCGCCCAGAGGGAACAGCAGAAGCTTTCAGGGTAGAGGAGGAGACGGTCGGCGCTAGGGCCCCAGAAGGGGAACAAGCGCTGATGGAGGTAGAGAGGGAGCCATACCTCACGGGGATCTATCATAGGTGGGCCCGCTGTCGCTGACCCCACCCAGGTAAGGACAAGGAAAGGGCGGACAGGCGCGGAGAAACGCAGGGCCAACCAGGCTCGGCTGAAAGCCGAGGCCTCGCGGGATCTACAATCCCCGCAGGAAAAGACCGCCACGAAAGGGGTGGAGGAACAGGGGACAGGATCCAAGAGACCCAGGTCCTCTGGCTCCACTCCCCCGGATGTGGCCATGCCCGCGAAAAGGGTGCGGGCGGTGGAAGGACTGGGGGCAGCATCCTTCAGGGACGCGGCAATGGGTAGAGGCAGGGGGCCATAGTGCCAGTTGGCTACTCAGAGCTGTCCCTGACGGAGGAGCAGGCCAACCAGGTCCAAGAGGCGCTGGTGGCAGCACTATTCGGGACTGACCTCGACGGTCAGCTCCCGAATTTCGAGGGCCACCGGTATGAGGAAGGAGTGCTGTGTGTGGTATGCACGGATGGCCGGTCGAAGGACTGGCTGAAGGCCGTGGTGCCCACCCTGGCACTCTGAGAAGGGGCCTCACTTATCCTATTGTATGAGGAAGCGCTCCCTAAGCCGACCAGGGTGACGGCCTTTCTCCCGGGAAAACCCGTGGGAGCGGCTGTGGCCCTGGAAAGACTAGGCAAGCAGAACCGGACCCTCACCACTGGAAAGTGGTGGGTCTATGGCTGCAGCAGCGGGGTCGGGGGGATGAACTTGGCGGTGGGCGTGGACCCCAAGTCCCTAGAGGTCGTGAAGGGGTTGGGGATGGCCCCCTTCTACTGCCTCGGCCGCGCTCGTTTTTACGAGACCCAGTGGAGAGCGGGGGGAGGAGGAGCACCTCGCGCCCGGCGGAACTCCGGGAACTCGGGCACTGACCAAAGTGGGTCAGGAGCCGCAGGCGACAAGGGCGGGCGGAAGAGAGTGCCAATTGGACTAGACGGTCCGGAGGAGGCCCCCGAAGCTGTCGGGGAAGGCGGCCGCGAGGGTGAGGCGTGAGAGGGCGTGGAGGGCTACCTCGTACAAAGGGACCCCCCCCTTGCTGTCGCACGGCCTCCGCCGAGTGGACGCGCAAGGGGCCGCAGAGGAAGGCCGCCTCTGGTGAGGGGGGGGGGCTCGGCGGGAACCGGGAGGGGGTCTCAAGGGACCCTCAACTGGGCACGGCCGGGCTCATGTTGCCAGGGGTAGGCAAGAGGGCCTACAGGCGACCCTGCCTAAGGGCATACCAATGGCCGGGCTGGCGAGGCGGGGAGGAGCAGAGGACGCGTTGCGGGGAGACGGCTTAGTCTCACTGATACTCCACTGCTCCCAGATTAACTAGCAGAACTGCAAGGCTGCGACTGCCCTGCTGAGTACACGCTGAGCACACAGACATATGCCTTATACAGGAGCCCTGGCATCACGGAGTCTCTGTTAAAGGCTTATCGGGAGGCGAGGAGGAGCTATTCTATGCCCGAGGCGACCGGGGCCCCAGGGCCTCCATTTCTGTCAAAAGAGCGTGCGGAGCCAGGGAAATGGCTACTTTCTGCCATAGAGACCTGGTGGCGGCTGTCATGAGGCTTCAGAGGGAGGCAGGGACGGAGGACATTGTGTTCTGTTCGGCCCACTTTGCGCATGACTCACCGACACCACCACCTACTAAGGAACTGCGTGATCTGGTGAGCCACTGCAGAACTAAAAGGCTGCCACTCATCATAGGATGCGACGCAAATGCGCAGAACGTGGTGTGGGGCAGTGAGTGGTGCAGTGACAGGGGCACTGCTCTTTTGGAATTTATGGCAGATGTGGACCTGGAGATCCTTAACAGGGGCTCTAGATCTACATTTGTCACCTCGCGCTGTCAATGCATCGTTGACATAACCATGTGCACCCGCCGACTGGCGGGACGTTGTATGGACTGGAGAGTGCACCGGGAGGACACACTCCCCGACCATCGACGCATTAGATTTCGCATTGAGGGCTGTGCCAGTCTACAGCAGGATTCCTTGCGCAGAAACCCAAGGGCCACCGACTGGGACTCCTTTGAGAGAAACCTGGAAAAAAGGCTCAGGGTAGGACGCGTAAGGCCCTGCAGCGAGGACAGGTTGAAGGACGAGGTGGAGAGAATCCACGTCGCCCTGACCGAGTCCTTCGAGATGGCATGCCCGGCTAAACCATGCAGGCAAGGGAACAAAGTGCCTTGGTGGAGTCGAGAACTGGACAGGCTGAGAAGCCAGTCCAGGAGACTCTGGAACTGAGCGTACAGATTCAAGAGAGCTGATGACTGGACTCTGTACAGAAATGCGCAGAGGGAGTGTAAGAGGCTCATTAAGCAATCACAGGGGCTCACCTGGAAAACACACTATGAGGAACTGGAGGTACCCTCAAGGGTCTCCAGCCTTCGCAGGGTTTTTTGGGGGGCCCTGCACAAAGGCTGGGTGGAATCACGCTGACAAGCGGGGACACCATTACAGAACCGCGAAAAGTCCTGAGCATCTGGTTTGCGCGCACTTTCCGGACTCTATTATAGAGCACCCAGGGGCGTGCTCTGAGGCAGATTGGACGCGAACAGGAAGCGGCGATCCCGACTGGGAGCTAGCCGCAGGAATAGTAACGCTGGATAGGCTGCGGTGGGCGGTGGACTCCTTCGAAACGTACAATAGCCCCGATCCGGATGGAATATATCCGGCCCTCTTGCGAAGAGGGGGTCCGTTGCTCCTGCGCAGACTGCTACCGGCACTGAGGGCCTGCCTAGCATTGGGCTATGTACCCAGCAGGTGGCGGGAAGTCAGAGTTATTTTATCCTTAAGCCGGGTAAATGCAGCTATGACAATGCAAAAGCCTACAGACCGATCAGTCTAAGCGCCTTCCCGCTGAAGACGCTGGAAAGACTGGTCGACAGGCACATTAAGGAGGGGGCACTGAGAGCTAACCAGATATGCCCCTCACAACATGCATACTAAGCTGACAGATCAACTGAGACTGCATTGCACCACTTGGTAGGCATAATAGAAAACGCAAAGGAAAGGAAGGAGGACACCCTCGGTGTCTTTATGGACATAGATGGAGCATTCGACAATACTTATTTTGATATGATGGAGAAAGCGGCGGCAGCATTTGGGATCGAGGTGTCGGTCACCAAATGGATAGCCGCCATGCTCAGAACCAGAGTTGTCCACTCTACCGTTGGGGACAGTGCGGTAAGGGCTGTGGTGGGGAGGTGCTGCCCGCAGGGGTGTAGCGGAGTTGGTTTCTACACTACATATATTATAAACGTTCGTTTACAGATACATAACACGTCGTTGATTAATTCAATACAATGTATACAGGGTGCTCATATTAAGTGGGTCGATTCTGACCAGGCATGTTTTGCGGGTGATTCTGAGCAGAAAAGTCCTTTTCCACTTTTCGCTCGGACGCACCCCTGCAGAGATATGGCGGTGAAAAGAACGGCCAATGGGGCGCGAGCATTGCGCGGCTCTCCGTCCGTGTGCCGCGGGTAAGCAGTGTGCGTGCTTCCCCTTCTCCTCGGGCGGACGTTCCATTCCCGGGAATCCAATTTTCATTATTAATTATCCTGTGTAAAAATCGCGAAAATGTCTTCGTGTCTTAATTAATCGCGGATTTTTATTTAACTTTGAACTCCAATTATTAAATAAACAAATGGATTTACGGGATCCCACCATGAGACATTTGTTGTAGAAAATTTGATTCTCTGCAACAAATGTCTTGTGACAAAAGGCCGTAAATCCATTTGTTCAGTTAATAATCAAGAAAACGCGTTTATTGCTCTGGATTCCGCGAAAATCGCGAGCCATCCCCTGCGAATGTTGACATGAATTCTTTATTGTCAATTATCTTGGTAAGAGGGTCTTTACAACATTTTGTCACGAGACCTTTCTTGTTGTAAATTAAATTTACAATAAAAGATATCTGTTTGAAACGTAAACAGAAAATCGCCAGGTTTACCATCAGAACATTCGAGAAAATTCTGGCGACCTTGAGGGCATTGAGATTCGGGGCCAGTTCACGCAGAATAACCTCAAAGCATTCAGTTCGTTACGGAAACTCAATCAGAGCAGTTGTTATCTATCAATTGTATCTAACGTCCCTATCGAGAATCTAGAGTCGGGCGTTTAGACCTGTTATAAGGAACGTATAAGTTCATCGGGTTTTTTTGAGTACATCATCTATTAAAACCTTATTTTGTAAATTCATCGGAGTGTTAATAATTCAACGGATTATTGTTGAGATACGCAACGTTATAAATTTCCACGAGGAATAGTTTGTATAATCAGGACACAAGGCTCACGCCTAATAAAAGTACATCAGCAATAGGTTCAGTGGACCATTTGTGTTAAAACATTATTTTCTACCACCAATTGTTCCACTTCTCCTAAATACCGGCAAAAAACATAGTCACTCCTCAAACAAGATCTCTTAACAAAATACTGCAGGCCTCCTGCATCATGAGATAATTAACATCTAAACAATTATCCCCGGAATGCCAAGGGGGATGCCCGCGGTTTTCAGAAAGCGGTGGACAGAGTAGGCAGGCTTGAGATGCTGGGCATAACTGGGGCCCTTCGGACGACCCCGAGCTCAGCACTGGAGGCTTTTCATGCAACCGCCACACCTAATCATAAGCGACGAGGCGACAAAATCGGCTGCAAGACTGCGGCTACAGGGACCGTGGAAGGGAGCCAGGATTGGGCATGCTAATATCCTCCGCGCAGACAGAGAGCTGGAAGGGCTACTATCGCGCGGTGCTGACGCCTGCAGACCCAGATGGCACTTTGACAGGAATTTCTCTGTCAACCTTAAATTGGGGGGAAACCCCGTCAGGAAAGGACGTGGATTGGAGGCCGCCCCAGGCGCAAGTCTAGTATACGGATGGTTCCCGGGTGAGCGGACGAGCAGGGGCGGGGCCTGGTCTGAGGGGCCAATAGCGAAGGCCATCGGGCTGGACTCGCACGCACGCAGTCGTGCTCCAGAGCTGGCTGCCCTGAGGACCTGCGCGAGGATGATCCTGGAGAGAGGGTACAAGGACAAAAAGATCTTCATCTACTCAGACAGCAGACGCGCGCTGAGGGCAATACTCAAATACGAGTGTTGCTCAAAACTAGTGGGTGAATGCGTAGAGCTGATGAAGCCAATCGCCGTACACAATCGGCTAGGGGTGGCTCGGATTCCGGGCCACGCTGGCATCAGAGGCAATGAGAAAGCCGATGAGCTAGCTAAGAACGGATGCCGAAAGGCCTCTCAGGGGGAAGTGGAGCGCGTAGGCGTGCAAACTGACTGTGTGAAGGACCTAATCAAGTAACGTGGGGACAGGATGATTGTGGTTAGGTGGGGCTCGGAAACGGGCGCCAGACACGCAAAATCCCTCTTGGAAGGACCCACTAGGAAGATTGCAGAAGCTCTCTTGGGCCTAAATAGGGCTAAGCTCCAAGCTATAGTGGGGCTTATCACTGGACACTGGCCCCTGGCTCTGTACGTATCGAGGATAGGCAAAGGGACTGACCTCCTATGCAAAAGATGCGGGTGGACGGAGGAGGATCCGCTTCACCTATGCACAAGATGCAGTGGGCTCGATGAAGTCAGATGGGCCGTTTTTGAGTCTGCATGCACAAATATACATGTCGACAGGGACGCTATCAAGGGGCTCTACGAGTTAGCGCGTAGGGCACAGATACTCGAGACCAGCGACTGGACGGCTGCCTAAAGGCAGGGTGTAAAAGGGCCGAAAGGCTGATTACACCTCTAGACTTATGAGGACCGTCTAACGGCAATAAAGTCAAAGTCAAGTGTATTTATTTATTTTCCAGGTTGTCGATTAATATATCAAAATTTAAGAGAAATTGATCCTTTAATTTGCTGAGTTATGCTTTTTTTTGGAAATAAAAATTAGACCTAGAATAAAATTTTCAAAATTTCAAATTAAGCCTGTTTGAGGTCACGAATTGAATGCAATGCACAATAAAGGCCGATGATTTTATAAAATCGATTTGATTTGAATTTTTTCGGGATATTAGGAGTTATATATCTTCTTGTCTCTTTTTGGGGCACTTGCCACTTGCATTTTACCCCCAAAAATAATGGCTACGTGAAATAATCCATTATTTTTTCTCAAAACACATGTATGGATAATCAACAATTAATCGTTATTTCATAGTTCTCCAAGGCATTTTCCTTAATTATTTGTCAAACATCTCTGGTTTTGGAAAAGTATATTGTTAAAATACATTTTATACTTTAAGGTGCAGTAAAGAGCGTTTTTTCAGAAAAACTGTTTATTTCCAAGGATAAATAAACAAAGAGAAACAAATAGAAAAAGGGTTAGGTGTCTACCGCCATGAGATGCCAAATTATGCATTTCTATTTTTTCATTTATCACTGAAAATAAACCCCTTTTCTATTCCGGAACTGATCGAAAAAAGCGCGAACCGCATTTAAATTGCTAGGGGAAGGTTATCTCTTCTCAGCGCACTTTTGCCAACCTCTCATTTCTCGCGCGCGACGCTGATTGCGAACCGACCGCAAAGCGTCCGTAGGAAACAAATGCTGTCAGCTTTTAAACAAAAATCTGACAGCTTCAGTTTCTGAGATAATCGCACCGCGGAAAATATGTAAAAAAATCCGTTGCAATGCGCGGATCTTTTTAATTGCGCATTTAATTGGGAGAAAATTAACGTAAATGAATATAGCATACGCGGTTTAGATATTGTAACCAAGTGTATTTTTGCTGTAAATTGCCGCGTTTTCACTCAGTGACGGAAATTAGTTTTGGAGGTAGTGGAAGGGGTAGCTGGGTCGTGTATAGATACTTGGGAGCACTCGGCCTGTTTTGTTGGAGGTTTCGAAATATACATGGTGTCCGAGATCAAATTGTACACCCAAATAACTATTGAATGTGGGTAGTAATCGAAAAATCTTTCGAATAGAAGTTGTAGGGCTCCAAGTGGGAGAAATAATGAGATATGTTTTGAGCATTTAAGTCTTCATGTTTTTATGCTACAAGCATAAGTTCATTTTTTTCATAAGGGATCAAAAATTTTCTTGTAACAAAAGTTGTTGTACTCGATGAGATGTATCTAATGATGTCACACATAATGTGTTTTTTATGTTTCTGAGCTCAAAAATACTAAAAATGGAACTTGTCAACGATATTCCAAATTCAGACACGATAAACAGAAAAATAAAGGAGAAACAAAAAGGCGCCAATGGATTGTTCTGCAAAAAGACGTTATAACAAGTGCTCAATGTTCCCACCATTCACTTCAATATACAACTCAAGTCGACGTCGGAAACTCTGCACAACATTTTGAAGCGTTTGTTGAGGAATGTTGGCAATAGCGCCTCTGATACGTGTTTTCATGTCTTCAGCAGTCGTTGGTCGATTTTTGTAGACTACATCTTTAATGTAGCCCCATAAATAAAAATCAAGTGGAGTTAGATCAGGTGATCGCGGAGGCCAAAGAACAGGACCACCTCTGCCGATCCAACGACGAGGGAACAGAACATTGAGATAATTCCGTACACAAAGTGCAAAATGCGGTGGCGCACCGTCTTGTTGGAACCACATTCTTAGTCTTGCGTCAAGGTGTACATGTTCCAATAAAACTGGGCGGTCATCTTGTAAAAACTGTAAATAGCGTTGACCGGTGACTGTTCCGTTCAAAAAATACGGCCCAATCACTTGCCCATCAACAATGCCACACCACACTGTTATGTCCGGAGATATTTTGCGTCGAAGGACATTTGCCCTTGCTCCCAAGCTAGAATTTGTTGATTAAATTATTGGACGACGCTGGTTTTTCTTTTTGTTCTTACCTGCGGAGGATTTTATAATTTGTAATTTTCCAATTGCTTTAATTAAAAGAAATGTAGTATTGTCCAACTTTACGTATTTATTGACATTTGAATGATTATACATTGTTTGAGATGGAAACCGTTACAGTTAAAGGACCCTTACAATCATTGTTGGATCTTTATGAATTTTACAATTTTACAGTTACTCACTGCGACCGATTGCTAATTCTGGGTTGCGAATTCTTGGGGTGATTCCACCTTTCTTCTCTGCCAGATGACCAAGAGTACACTATCACAGATACTTAGGTGGAATACCTGTCTTTCACTTAGTTGTTGGTAGATTTTTTATTTATTGACTTGAGTCCAGGCTCTATAGTTTTTAATTAACAAGTATAATTATGGTTGAGTCCACCCACCATTCACCAAAGGTTACCACCAGTCCCGTTAATATGCAGGAAAATATTTATTCTCGGCTTAAGGATGCAATATCCCCGAATAATTGCTAACTAATGTTCCCTACTTTTATTCAGGAACACTCCGAATGTTTAATTAAAGATTAACTCCGAAACTTTAGCTAAAATCGGACCGATTTCAATAGTATTTCCGCCAGGAAATAGTAGCTCTTCCGTGAGCGGGTTTTTCCAGACTGGTTATTTTTTGGGATGGCTCTGCTATTTCTTCCTTGGAAGTTGGGAATTTTGATTGGAGTGGGAGAGGTGGCGTGATTGCCACTACTTTGATTTAAGTTCATTGACTTGGCTCGGTTTGCTAAAAAAATTGCCAGTTGGCGAGTTTTGGGTGGCGATGGCCTTTGCGAAATGCAGCGTTGCACATTCTCCCGAGTTCAGTGGTGGGTTTCTGTGAACTTGCTGTGGCGGTGGTTCATTGACTTAATTTTGATCATTTGATATTTAAATTAATTATGTCGCGGAATTGTTAAAAATAATCTGGACATTACAACACATTTACACTCCACTGATGCTGGTGGTCAATGTGCTGAGTCCAGTGAGGATTTTCCATAGACCAATAATGGAGATTATGACGGTTTAATGCGTCAGTACTTTTAAACGTCGCTTCATCACTGAAAAGGACATTTTGGAAAACCTCGGGACTTTCGTTCAAGATCCCTATGGCCCAGTGTCAAAAAGCAACACGATTCTGTCTATCTTGTGCAGACAGCGCTTGTATCAATCTGATATGATATGGATGGTAACGGTTCGATTTCAAAATATCGTGAGCTGTGCTTCGTGGAATACCTGAATCTCTCTCAATTTCTCTTAAAGAGATGTGAGGGTTCATGTGAACCATGCCCAAAACGGTAAGCGTACGAGGATTGTCAGGATTCATCCGTTGTTGTCGTTGTCGTCGTTGCAGAACTCTTCCTCTTCGACAATTTCTCTCGATAATCCGAATGCATGAAGCTGAGGGATGACGTAATCGGTTTCGGTACCGTTGTCGATACAATCGAGCGGCCGCGCGATATGCACCTCGGCAATCTCCCAAAACCAGTAGAATATCCACAACTTCATTTGCGGAATAAACCATGATACGCGAAATCACTCAAAAATAATCTGAACTCAATATTGACCCGATTCGTACTAACTAAGAAACAATAAACACTAAGGTACATGAGATAGCTCTGGTATTTACACTTTGGTGTTTACTGGTTCTTATTAAAGGCCACTTTCTGTTTATCGTGTCTGAATTTGGAATATCGTTGACAAGTTCCATTTTTAGTATTTTTGAGCGCAGAAAGCATAAAAAACACATTATGTGTGACATCATTAGATTCATCTCATCGAGTACAACAACTTTGGTTAGAAGAAAATTTTTGATCCCATATGAAAAGAATGAACTTATGCTTGTAGCATAAAAACATGAAGACTTAAATGCTCAAAACATATCTCATTATTTTTCTCACTTGGAGCCCTACAACTTCTATTTGAAAGATTTTTCGATTACTACCCACATTCAATAGTTATTTGGGTGTACAATTTTATCTCGGACACCCTGTATACTTGGCCGATACGCTACCGCGTATCTCGATCTCACCCCTCGTCTGGTGACGTTGAAATTTTCAATTGATTGCAAATGTTGATCTTTCGCCCCTTACAGGGCACTCGTATTGTACTTATATCAATATATCTAAGCAATATATTACCATTCTAATCACGAGTATATTCGCCGTACGTAACTATAGAAATTTCACAGTTAAGGTGTTGTCGTGTAGATTAAATTTTAGATATATATTTTTTAAGTGAAACTTCTTTGCGCTCGTTCGGGTGTAAATCGAATATCGTATGTAATGAAAAAGCGACAGGAAAAGGGAGGGGATAGCGCGCGTGGTGGGGCAGTCGAACTGAAGGAGACCTGACATAGAAAGAAAAACGCGATAGATTCGGAGTAGGAAAAGACGCGAGCGGGGTAGCTTGTGTAGGGGGGGGGGATTGGCTCCGACGAAATGAACCATGAGTATCATGGGAAGGGAGGGGAGAGCGCGGTAGGTAACACCATAATGTACGTACGTGTACGCACTGTAGCGGCTGCCATCTCCACGTGCTCCGGGGCGCCTGCGCAGACCGCGCATAGCTCACTGACTGGCAGGCATTCGAATGCGCCGACGCAAAGGAATGGGACTGATGCGCAAGCGAAGCGCATGCGTAGAGCGTCAGCTGAGCGCGGGAGAATAGCGAGAGATTACAAATGGTAATGTCCGCCTATACTACACGTATAGCGAATATTGTTGGAGACTTCTTGTTTTATTAAAATATACATATATGTCAAGAGTCGTGCAGCATTTGTTGTTTATCGAGGTTATATAGTGTTTCTAAGTGTTCAAGGTTATATAGAGAAGTGAGAAGTGTTATTAAATAGTCTAAAAAATATAAATCAGAGCTGTACATCATACCTAAATCTGATGCTCAGTTGTGGAAGGAATGCAGAGATCGACTGCGTTCAAACAATAAACTAAATAAAGTGAAGAAAATCCCGAAAACCAGTGTTGAACGTGTCCGGGAATACCGAGCAAGGAAGAGGGCTATAAATTTACAACCACCTCCGAACCCGTCACTGGTAGACGAAATCGAACAGACCAATAATTTGGGCGATAGTAATGAGCCTTCCGCAACGTTAAACGCTGCAAATAGAATTTTCCACGGTAGGTTTGTTCCACGGGTTGATGCAGACATCCCAGGGCCATCAGCAAGAGAGGATGACGTAAGAAACATAACCATAAACCCTAACCTCCCTTACAAAGACTTCACTCAATTTAAAGATATACATAAAGAATTTGATAAAAAATTCAAGAATAATTCTTTCGCTTTTCCTTGCTCTATCTGTGATCGATTGTGGTTCCAAGAGGATTCGAGAGCTCCAGCCAATCAACATAGTGAGATTTCAGACACAATTGCACCAACAATGAATAGAGATGAAATGAAAATTTGCTACACCTGCCTTCGAACACTCAACGCTAATTCTATCCCAATATTGTCAGTATATAATGGCTTGTTATGTCCGGAGACGTTGTCAGCGTCGGAGGACAACTATTGTATAATTGAGTTATTTACGGAAAACATGAACTAGAAATTTTGATATAAAAATATGAAAAGCTAAATTAGAAATATAGAATGAAGCTGAGTATTTTTATATTTAGAGATTTTATTTGGACGACGCTAGATTTGTTTTTCACTCTTACCTTGATTATGTTGTTAATTTAAATAGAAAGGGGAATAAAGGAATTAGGAGTAATCAAATGATTCCGAGGAAATTTTATGGCCAAAAGTAATTTTCTCTATTATGAACCTTTTTGAATTACAATTAACAATGATTGGTTATTATCTAGAATTTTATGTAAACTTTATTTAACAAAAGATAGTAATGATTCAATATTTGTCCTCGAATATTTCTTTAGAGAGTTCGATAGTCAATTAATTTGGAATTGAAGAAAGATGTAATAATTTTTAGGAGACTCACAGTTTAAGGGTGTAAAGGTATGCTTTCCCTTATGTATCGGGAATGTGTGGATCCTTCGGTGACACAATCATCTTTCTTCACCAGAATCAGAATGGCTTCTGATCCTATCATGAATACTTCTTATTCATGCCACGTTCACCCACTCGCTTATAATTAATGAACAATGTTTATGAAAAGTTTTGAGAATGTCCACAACCACAGAAACTGATACGTTAGTTCTCTTCAAATGCAAGAAACACTCCTACTTTCGATTAAAGGATGCAGTATCCCTGTACACTTCCGGCCGTTTAGCTATTTACTATGGTGAAATAGATTACCACGCACTATATCGATTGTACCGCGAATTATAGTATGGGAGGCCCGAAAGAAACAGATCGATTCCGGAAAGTGATTTCCACCAAGTCAAACTATCGCTCCGACGGTTGTTTCTAGACTGGCTTGATCTTTTGATTTTGGGGAGCGGATCGATTTTTGGGGGTTACACGAGTTGGCTTCTAATTGGTGGAAATTATGGTATGGTTTCCCACTACCGATTGTTAAAGGGGATTGTCCTGTTAAGTCAGCGGTTTTGGCGGTCAGCAGTTTTGTCAGTGCATGATTTCCGCGGTGGAGTTCAGTGCTCTGGTATGTGTCATTCTTTTTGTTGGGGTGAATGCACTCGCCGAAATGGCGAAACGAATTTTTGGTTGACGTTGTGTTTTTGTAACTGGGATGGTGGAATTGGATGGGTTTTTGCAAGGTGGTGTTTATGGTTTAAGGAATGTGGTTCTTTGTGGTTAGTATCTATGGGGAATGCGGGAGAAACTATTGATAAAGGGTTTTGGATATCACAGGCTTCTCATGTGTACAAATACCTGCCCATCTTCCACCCCTCGATTCGGTATGAGAAAGACTTATATCACCGCAAATTCCATTCATGCAAATACGGCGATTACGGCATGGACAGGGACAATATGGAATATATGGACAGATCATCAATGTTCCAGTTGAAGTGGATATAATGGTGAAACATCGTCCACGACATCTTGATGACGATCATTGCATCAATGTACACATTAAGAAAAAGAAAATTCACAAGTCCAGTCATTTGAGTGGTCTCATCAACAAGAGAACAATTAAGGCTTGGCTGCAGTATCGAACCAAAGAATTAACGATATCATAAAATTTATACATAGAGCATTATTGGCATATACTCCCCCTGGCGCAGCAGAATTAGAAGAAGATTTGAACACTATGCCCATGATTTTAAGTGGTGATTTTAATGTAAATTTTGCCTTGAAAGAAGCTCAACCACTTGTACAATTTTTAGAAAGTAAATTTAATGTAAAAATGAATAATAATCCCAAAGACTCAACAACCAAATCAGGCACTACAATTTTTTTCTCTGCTTGGACCGCTTAGTTTTTTTATTTTCTGACAAATTTTCGTCTTGATTCCTTCAATGTAGATCAATAAAAACCTAAATACCTGTTCTCACAAAGTTTTCAAGGTATTTCTGATTTTCCGAAAAAAATGCTGGTTTCTCTTTAGCATCCGCAAAAATCGAGATATCAAGTTAAGATTTGGAGACAATATCCCTCATGACTGCAACGGTTTTTATTGTAAATGTGCGTCGTTTCTTCGTTGTGGAACATTCTAACAAAGCTACAAATAATACTAAGGCAATTTGTTTAATGAGGAACCTGGATCGGAGGGGATCGGAGTGGGTGGGTGCGAGAAGCCCCAAAAAAAGAAAGAAATTATTACACCGCACGTGTCACCTTTATTTATTAACAAACACAATTCGTCAGTCTTAATAATATTTAATTATCTGTGGAAGAGCAGTCCGTTATTATTACTAATTATAAGAAAAACCCGACGAGCCGTTCCGCAGATATAACGAGTCACATGGTTTGAGCGGTCTAGAAAGATCGATTTAGGTATCTGAGCGGCCCCGAATAACCACGTGTTGCTAATACAATAATCCGGAAGCGAGTGAGCGAGCGAATCGCCCGATCGATCTGATGAGTCGAATTCGGGGATCCTCGTGGTCGGTGGTGGGGGCAGCTTTCCTATGCAGGATACCTAGGAGCGGTCCAGGAAGTGGCGCCCCATCACCGAAAAACCGTGGGGTAGGCCCATGGCAACGACCGATTTGTTATGGTCCAGCCTAACGGTGAGCAGGCTTAAGTGTTGGTGTGGACCTGCCGGTTAGCAGGAATTCCAACACAATTGTTGGAACGAGTTGTATTGGATTATTAAGTCAAGTTTATAGAATTAATTGACATAGAAATGACGGTTATACAAACGAATCCACGTGGATGATGCCGAAGTGCCGCCCGAGTGTTAATATATAAACACAAACAATAATTTCATAGGGAGAAAGGACAGAGAGTTTTTTAAGTTCGGTGACGAATACTCTGTTAGGCTTTGTGATAAGTTTTGAGTCTCGTCTAGAGATCCGCAGAGACCAGACGTTTCTTCCTCGTGGCCGTCTGAATAAAGATAAAGTGGAAGTTAAATCCACTGCATTTTATCTTCATTTATATACCCCATATCCAATAAATTGAAAAGTTTTTTCAACCTCCATTATCGATTGGCATCGTTAAAGAGTCCCTTTGGAGTAGTGTCGCACTGCTTCCGTTCATTTCTCTACCTTCTTTGTCATGTACCAATCAATGATTAACGATGAAAAGTTTTATTCTCAGAATAAGTATTTTTTTGTTGTTTCTTTCTTTAAATTGCACAATCAAATGACGTTGTACGAGAGCTCCCAACTTGGTGTCCCTAACGCCGGACGGGATTCCGCGGACATGAGAAACAGGCAAATAGTGGTTCATGGTTGGCCGAGTGGTGGGTGAAGACTGTTAGCACCGCGTCAGTCCCGGCCAATTACTCATCTCCTTCCAGAGGCGGAGTGGTCGAGAACCAAGACGTCACAACTTATGATGTCAAAAATAACAGACATCGTTAAGAAAAGGGCAATTTTTGATTAATTTGATTAATTCTAAAAAAACATGGGACGCATTCGAATGAACTTTATACTGAATCATCGTTGCCAGGCTGGAAAAAAGTCTTTTCACAAAAGTATTTTATGAAGCTGGCTCACCATTAAAACTGGAGATGAAAACTTGAGATTTCAGGATGATTTTTATTTACCTATTTACAATATATTTGAGAGGAGGAATGGAAAATTTTGCCCGTCAGAACGCTCGACTCATCGGAACCGAGGAAAAACGGTTACAATGACTTTCAAACATTCCGGACGTTTTAAGATTAATTATTATTAACAACTAGCATCCGGCACGACACGATTGTGAGATGCCCTAGTCTATTGAGTCCGTTAGTACTGAATTGATAGAGCCATCGGCCAGAACAACGTTGATCCGTTCGAGAGCACTTTTGTTAAAAATTTGTTGTATACCCCAGTATTTTAATCTTTTCCATAGAATAATTTCATTATACTTTCTTCCTATTGTAACAGACATTTGGGGATGTCTGTTAGGAACCCCAAAGACGGGAGGAAGACCAACAAATCCCGAGACGACGAGTAGAATAAGAGCGTGAGTGAGAGGGAAGAGAGAGAGAGAATTATTTATTTATTTTTGTAACTTCCACCCCGGTGTGGCTAAACCCGGAAAATAGGGATTTTAGATTTTCCCCTCCACCCTCGGGTGGTCGATTAAGGAATTCGTTCGCCTTGTACCGACCCAAGTATGAGTTTTGTGGGCCCATTAGGATTATCGCGAAGAAGGGCCAAATTACGAGTCATCCGATAGTTTGTATGGGATTCACCCTATGTTAATTCTACGGGCATTTGAATAAGCCCGGCTGAAATACCGGCGCTCCAAAAAAAAAAAAAAAAAAAAAAAATGGATTTTAAGGGGATTAATTGTTTATGTTTTAGTTTTGGGTGGAAGGTCGCTCGAAGCAGGTACAGCCCCTGTCTTCGACGAATTGCCCGGCTGTTATTCGAGTTAAAGAATTAGTTTTCAATTTATTTACGTTTGTTTAACCCCCTTTGATCCCGGAGAGTCAAACCCGCAGGAAGCGCCAAAACCCCAGAATCCCTAGTGAGCAATCACGTCCCTAGAGCCAGGTCGGTAAAAAGGAGTCAGGACTACGGTAACCTACTTAGCATAGAGAGGGTGACACTACGCGGTGCCCCTCGGAAAAATTCGGGAGGACCTCGGGAAATAGGGCGGGGCCTCCCGGTCCGTCCCCATCAGATCGCACCGATGCGATCAATCAGTCACGATCTGTGAATCGAAGGGATAAGAACTAGAGAATAAAATCGTTCGTGCATAGTCAGTAAAAAGGATCGAGGATGAAAGGAAAAGGCAGGCGTAGACGCCTAGATTTGATGGTGAGTTAATTGTTCTAATTATTCGTTTTGGGTCATGCCCAAAGCGCCCTTTCTCCACTTCCGGGTGGTTTGTGATCAGGGTTAATAATCAGTTCCCCAAATTATAATGATTTACCCGTCAATAAAGTACGAGTGTTCTCCAGGTTTTGCCTGGCCCAAAAATCCTTTTAGGGAATTTAATTAGTGTTCTTTTGGAAAAATCCGAGCCATATTCAGTGAATAAGCGAAAGGGTGAAATAATGTGTGCGGTATTGCGTAGTAGTGTGAAGTGTAGAGCGGGGTGGCGATTGCATCATCCACCCGTTCGATATCCTGATCGAAATTCCGCCGGAACTTCTACTAGTTCCCGGTCGGCCAATAATGATTCAAACTTTCTCACATTTTGTGAGGTTATTCGGGAAGGTATTCTCTCGAATTAGGCTGTTGGATTTTGGAAATCCACTCAGCCGTTTTCGAGATATGTTGAATCGCCGGTTCACCGGTCAATTTCCCCCTTGGTGTAACGCCTTGGGTGGACCCATTGAAGAGTGTTCGCGTTTCCGACAGGATTACGGTAATCCTGTGCGGCTATAAATGATTAGAAATTGTTCAAAATTTGCTGGGAGCTTCTATTGGACTATCCCGATTTGATGGGCTAGTTTTCGATTTTCGCCTCTACGGATTAGGCGTTTCCGCGAATTTCCGGAAGCGTGATCTCCGGCCTCTGAAGGTCTCCCCCATGCGTGGTGGGTTTCGCATCCGTCTCTCTCACTCTCTATCTCTCTCTCTCTCTCTCTCTCGCACGCATAGGTTAGATGCGTTGCAAAATCTCTAAAATTTATGGATTAATTGTACCTTGTTCGGAGGAGAATTTTTAAGGGATGCACAATTAGGGAATTAGACAAGGTATTTAGTAACGTATCCCGAAGTTTTGATAATATGTAAGAAATTATTAAAGATTATCCAGGGTTATTAACCCTTGCCAAAATTGAAAGAATTTAAGGGAACTGCTGAAGAGACTTAATGTTAGTGAAAATTGGAAATTTGTTGTAGATAATTAGGAGGGTGGAAAAGTTGAAAGAATATACGTGAGTTATCTATTCTCGTGACTTTTTTTTGTTTTTCCCCTCCTAGATCCCTTATTTCATGGCCAATACCTCTGGTTCCACCTGAAACCCACCCCTCTCTCCATAACCTAGCATACTGATCGACCCGAGGACCGTTACCTTTCCCCGAAATCTAATCGCCTCTCTTTTTCTTTTAGATATAGGTTTTAGCTACGTTTCCGTTTCTGCATATTTTGGAATATAGTGATTGGGGCTTAGCCCAACTTCCGGTTTGATACTCCCGGCTTAAAAAGTATCTGGCGCCCATTGATTTAAATTTTTGAGTTGAATTAGATAAAGGGGAAGTAGGGCGAAGGTAATGGGCATTTTCCGACCCCCATAGAAAATGTCACGTTACAAATGGCGCCCAACGTGGGGCTCTTAAGAGATTATTGGCGCAAAAATTTAAGTTTAAATTTAAAGATTATATTATGTTTTGCGTTGAAATAGAATATATGCGATTTGTTAAGAGATATTGATATTGAATTGAGTCTATTCAGCAAAAATTCCTTTTGATTTTCTTTGTCCTGTTTTTCGATTTAAAGATATTAAATTCTTCCGTATTGCGATCACGCGAGGATGTCATCACGTTGGAATTTTGTTTTGAAGAATATTATATTTGTGCCGCTTTTGTCCTGGGGACAATGGCCGGCAGTTCGGTTATTTAGGAGAGAGAGAGAGAACAATAGGCGGATTAACGCGGCATCAACAATGATGTCATGAACCGAGAATGCTACGCGAAAAATAAAATAAAATCTGATAGCCATGACTTTTCCCTTAGCAACAACTGGGCGGTGATTTTGGCGTTCCCGACAAAGTTGAAGCCTGTTGCTAGGTGGCGATCATGTGACTACACGTGATCTCTCCCCCTCCCTTAAGCTTTCCCCCACTCTTGGAGTGAGTGGATATATAGGGACCTTCGACTCACTGCGAGTCCAGTTGATCTTTTGACGCGATAAACGCCAGTTCATCTTTTGACTCTGTGACAAACAGTTCATTTCTTTTTGATTCTGTGAACGCCAGTTTATCTTTTGACTCCGTTAACAAACAATTGACTTACATCTACATAATTACGCGAATAACCTGGGATCCCGCGATAATTAATTAATCGTTAAATACTTTGAAAAATTGTGTATTGTGATCCCTCTGGGACAGACAAATTTGGAAGAGAGACATTGGAGACCCAGCAACAAAAGGAGGCCAGTGTTTTCCATCTTCCATAGTTCTAGTAACATTCATTATTCTAATAACGAACTCTTGTCCCATTTTTGTCACAACATCATTTCATCTCCGACCTCACAGTCGGCCCATTTCATTTTCCGATTTTTAATCGGCGCATTTCATTTTCCGATTTTTTTAATCGGTATATTTCATCTCCGACCTCACAGTCGGCCAATTTCATTTTCCGATTTTTAATCGGCGCATTTCATTTTCCGATTTTTAATCGGCATATTTCATCTCCGACCTCACAGTCGGCCAATTTCATTTTCCGATTTTTATTCGGCGTATTTCATCTCCGACTTCACTGTCGGCTAATTTCATCTGCATTTCATCTCCGACCTCACCGTCGGCTAATTTCATCTCCGATCTCACAGTCGGCTAATTTCATTTTTCGATTTTTAATCGGCGCATTTCATTCTCCGATTTTCAATTGGTGCAAATCATTTCCGACTTTCCGGTCGGCCAAATTCACTCTCCGATTTTAATCGGTCCCTTTCATTTCCAATCCTCGGGTTGGCTAAATTCACTTCTCCGATTTCTCGATCGGCTCCTCCCTGCCTGATTTGAATCGCTATGGAACACCAAGGATCTGGGGACCCGACCTCGCTTCGCCACGAAAGCGATACTCCCGAAGGACTAAGGCCCCCATTGGCTCCTAGTACCTTGTTAAATACAGGGGCCACCGCTCCTAGTGATTCCAGGGAGGGTAGATCCGGAACATTACCCTCGAGCGTGGGGACGGATGATCGATCTGTCCAAACCGACTCCCTGGTACCCCCAAAAAGGAAATATACGAAAAGAGTCACTGTGTCCACTGAAAAACCAAAAGTGAAAATCACACGGTGCGGGTCCTCCAAGAGCAGGACTCTCTCCGGTAGCGAAGAAGACGTAGCTTCTGCGTCATCGGCTACCAGCCAAGACTCCGGAAGGGCCCCGAATACGGCCCCCATGGAGGCACGCTACCCAGTTCCAAGCGAGGAGGAGCTCGCTCTGGCCTATCATCAATTCCGTTTGAGCAACCCTCAAGCAGCGGAAGAGGCCCGAAGCGGCTCTTATCCCCGATTTCCACTCCAGGCCCCCTGGTGGCCTGGCCAATTCCCGACTACCCAAGTCTATCCTCCGCCTCTGGGAGCCCATCCCCTAGCGGACAATAACCCGCGTCCAGTGACATCCACTTATCCGGAGTGGCACCAATTCCCACCTTCCAGGCCGGAGGCCCATCACCAGAGAAGGGGACCATCATTCACTGGACCAGTACCTACCTCCCTATCACAAAGGGGATACAATCCTCACCATGAGGGACAACACTCCTCCCCTCAGGAGACTGACGGTCGAGCTGCTCGACGAATTATCCCCGTGGAGCAGGAATTCCATCTCTCCGAAGAGGAGAGTGGAGGAGGTCGAAGGGGGCGACAGACCCTGAACGCAGCCGCCCTACTCACGTCCATGAAAAAGTGGGGCGCCAGCTTCTCCGGTCTTCCTCAGGAAGATGTGGAGCTCTTCCTAGCCAGAGTAGAGGAAGGTCGCCTCTTCCTCCCGATATCGGATGAACTCCTTATAAGAGGGATTCCATTTCTCCTCTCCGGATCGGCCTTGACGTGGTATCGAGGTCATCTCCCTGAGTTTAGGACCTGGGAGCAGGTCCGTGAGATCTTCCGGACTACATTCACGGATCCTGACTACCAAACAGCCATCCGTGAGGAGTTAGCCCTCCGCACCCAAGCGGAAGACGAATCGGTCAATAATTATTTTGCCTGTATCCGAGGGTATTACACTCGTATAGTGCCCTCGGTCAGTGAGTTGGACCAGGTGGTACAAACCCATCGAAAACTCCTCCCCAACCTCCAGGTCGGTGTTACCCTCCGTGACCACATGACCATGGACGAGCTCGAGAAAGCTGCCAAACGCCTCGAGAAGATATACGAGAAGGCAGCGGACCGTAGGCCACCACCCAGGCCCGAACACTCGATTTGTCCTAGTTTGGCCTATAAGCCCAATCGGACATTTCGCCCACAAGGCCGTTTTCCAGCTCGGCGACCTGCGGTATCCTTCCAACCGACATCCGCTCGAGCGGTCTCCTTCGAACGGGAAGAATACGGGGAAAACGAAGGGGATCCTCAAACCTTTTACGAAGAGAATTCCCAACCCTACTATGAAGGGGATCCCCAACCATATTATGAAGAGGAGCAACACGCAGTTGACGCAGTCCGTGGATATACATTACCCCCACCGCGGACAATGAGTGGTAATCCAGCCAAACCTCTGGCCCGGCAGACTAACCCTCCGACTCAGCCTCGTTCTCAAGAGAGGCGTCCTCGAAGCCCGGCTCCTCCCCCTAGGGGACACCCCAGGGTACCTCATCCCCATGAGAACACCCCTCGGGTAGCTCTTGCCACCGGTAACCCCGAGAACTTACATCCACTACCAGCATCTAATAAGGATCACCTGACTTGCTGGAATTGTAGTGGGAATGGACATCGTCACCGGGAATGTCCGGAACCAAGGAGGATCTTCTGCTTTGGATGTCGTAAGTCAGGAGTTACTACACTCACCTGCCCCTTCTGCAATTCCGGATCATCGGGAAACGAACGCAGAGGTGCGTAAACCCGGCTTCCGCTCCTCCAAGTTCGGCTACAGCTACGCCGGCCTCACCTTCAGGTCCCGCCTGTATCTCATCCTCTCAGCAATCGATTAGCAGAGAGGCCTCCCTTGTTCCTCAAATCCCACCACTGGATTTGTCAAGGGCTGAAATCGATCCGCTTTCCCTAATAAAGCCGGAACCTATGCCTCCGAACGACGTATTCATACATTCCGTCTCGGTCGACTCCCCGTTAGCATTCCATATTGATATCGCTATCGGTGGCTTTAAACTTCGAGCCTTAGTGGATTCTGGGGCTACGAGATCATTCGCTGGAATGGCCGGTATCCGTCTGTTCCAAAGGGCCGAGATCCCGCTACTAAAAATCCCGGAAAAACGAGTCATCACAGCCGGTGGAAAAATAGAGGTGATCAACCAGTCCGCCACCTGTGTAGTAGATCTCCAAGGGCGTAACATACCCCTTAACGCATTTATCATGCCCTCGTTATCCGAAGATTTCATCGTCGGGATGGACTTCCTAGTTTCCGCGAAGATTATAATTGATTTCTTCGCTCAAACTTGGTGTTATCGGGATAACCCCGATCACCCATTCCGGTTCACACCGGTCGATAAAGTTCAACGACTCACTATGTGTTGCGGCTTACGCACCATGGAGAAGTCTCAAGAACAGAGACTCCAGGAATTCCTGGATAAGGTACTGCCCAAAGCGGATAACAAGTTGGGAGTCACCACTCTCACTTCCCATGACATTAACGTGAACGGGCACCCACCCATCCGACAACGGCCTTATCACACGACTCCCGCGATACGGGAAATTATGTGGAAAGAGGTCCAAGAGATGTTAGAAAACGAAATCATCGTTCCATCGCAAAGCGACTGGTGTAACCCTATCGTGATGGTCAAGAAACCTAACGGTAAATACCGTTTTTGTATCGATTTCCGGAAGGTAAACACCATCACTAAGAAGGACGCTTACCCTATCCCGAATATGACCGGTATCCTGGATGAACTACGCCAGGCTCATTACATCACGACCCTGGACCTCAGTCAAGCATATTTCCAGATTCCTCTGGCTTCCGACTCAAGGGAAATTACCGCGTTCGTGGTCCCTGGCCGCGGCTCCTATCAGTTCCTCCGTATGCCATACGGTTTAACTAATGCACCTGCAACCTTCCAGCGTCTTCTGGACCGATTGATAGGCCAAGATATGTACCCGAAGGTATTCGTGTACCTCGATGATATCATCATCGTATCCGAGTCGTTTGAGGAACACCTCGAACTACTAGGCAAAGTTCTGGATCGAATAAAGACCGCTGGTCTTACGATCAATCGAGAAAAGAGCGAATTCTGTTGTTCCCAGGTAAAATACTTGGGTTTCATTGTCAACAGCTCTGGATTGCAGGTGGATCCAGATAAAATCGCCCCTGTATTAGAGTATCCACAACCTAAAAACCTAAAACAGCTAAGGCGTTTCCTCGGTATGGCTTCATGGTACCGCAGGTTTATTCCTCAGTTCGCCACCTTAGCGGAACCATTGACTCGGCTGACTCGCAAGAAGCAGCCTTGGGAATGGACAGAGGCCCAGGCCCTAGCCTTCAACGCATTGAAAGTGCATCTAACGTCGTCTCCGACGTTAGCCTGTCCAGACTTCACATTACCATTTTCCCTCCAGACCGATGCCAGTACTGTTGGGCTCGGTGCAGTCCTCACACAGGTCATTAACGGAGAAGAAAGGGTCATCGCCTACGCCAGTAGAGCGCTTACCTCCGCGGAAAAGAAGTACACCGTGACGGAACTGGAATGTCTAGCGGTTATTTGGTCAATCGCCAAATTCCGATGTTACTTAGAAGGATATTCCTTCACCGTAATCACGGACCATAGTAGCCTACGCTGGCTACATAACCTACGTAACCCCACTGGTAGACTTGCTCGTTGGGCTCTTGGCCTCCTCGAGTACGATTTTAATATCATTCACCGAAAGGGTGCGTTACATCATGTTCCCGATGCCTTATCACGCGCGCCAGAAGGCGACAGCGCAGATTGCGAAACCATCGAAGCCGCCAAGATTTCCACCGACAAGTGGTATTCCCGAAAATTCCGCAACGTAAAACGAGCCCCAGATTTCTATCCCGATTGGAAGATCGAAGACGACCGATTATACACACATCGGCCTTCCGACTTTGTAACGTTAGAAATGCTGGATCTCGATGCGTGGAAGCTGGTCCTTCCTCGCGAGCTACGCTCGCAGGCTATTTCCGAGTGTCATGAGCTTCCCCAGTCAGGACACTTAGGAGTTGATAAGACCTATCAACGCCTTTATGTATCCTATTACTGGCCAAACATGTTCCGAGACGTTGTCTCATTTGTCAGTCACTGTGACATCTGCCAACGCTGCAAGGTTGAAAATGCCTTGCCTCGAGGCTACATGGGACGACGGGTTATCCAGGAACCCTGGACTACTATAGCGGCTGATATAGTTGGCTCTATAACTCCGAGTAAAACCGGCTATTCCTACGTACTCGTGTTACAGGACCTGTTCACGAAGTGGGTAGAGATAATTCCGCTCCGCCGAGCCACAGGCAAAGCAATAAGGGAGCAGGTTGAAGATGTAATCATCTCTCGTTGGGGTACACCCCGCGTTTTATTCACCGATAACGGAACCGAATTCGTTAATCGAGAAATCCAAACCCTAGCGGACCGTACGGGGTCGAAACATGAAACCTCTCCGCCATATCATCCACAGGCTAATCCTGTTGAAAGGGTCAATCGTGTCCTAAAAATGATGTTGAGGGCTTTTATGGATGGTGATCATCGCACCTGGGACACGCACTTACATGAATTCCGTTTCGCCTTCAATACGGCGGAACACAGTTCCCTTACGACCACTCCAGCATTTGCTAATTTTGGTCGGCACCCACTCCCCGCAGTGTCACTCCGCCGTCAGCTGGAAGGGGACGTTGAGGTGACTCCAGGCGAACCCCTGGAATGGGTTACTAGAATGAAGCGGCTGGAGACCCTCCGTAAGACCCTCACTCATGCCCTGAGGGAATCGTCTGACAAACAGGCGCATTATTACAATCTCCGTCGTCGCGACGTTGAGTTCCAGGAGGGTGACTTAGTCCTACGACGATCACACCCCCTGTCCAATGCGGCAAAACGCTTCTCGGCTGCTTTGGTACCTCCCTTCGAAGGGCCATTTATCATCCAGACAAAAGTGTCACGAGTCCGGTACCGACTCATCGACTTCAATGGTCGCGATCAAGGTGAATCAGCCATCCAGGATCTGAAACCCTATCGGCCCCCGGCAAATCACTAAAGGTTTCCGTACCCCCCACGACTTCTCCGTGGGACCCCTCCAAAGGCAACTGGCCGACCCTACCAACTGATATATAACCCTGATCTATATCCACCTTATGGTGGCCAAATGTCTGGACAAACTCTCCGTGCCTTCTCATTTCAGAAAGTGGCTGCTACCATACCAGAGGAATCACCCGAAATAGTGGACATCGCGGACACCCCATCAGGCTCCCCTGCCGCCCAGGAGTCCGGACCTCCACCCGAGGACCCCCCAAATACACCAACCATGGAAGACGGTGGAACGTCAAAGGCTGAGCAAGCTCTCATTGCCGCCTTATGGCCCTCCGGCATGCCGCCGGAACTAGCTGATTTTACATTCCCGGAATTGGAGCAAGAAATCCAGGGTATCTCTCCCCCAAGGAGCCCATATTACCCTGACACCGAGCCCGTCTCCCGACCCGGCACCCCGGAGCCCGACGCACCAGTTGTCCCCGCGACTCGTGAGGGGATGGCCACGACTAGCCCCATCAGCTACGACCCCGAGGGCCCTGTCCTCGAGACGGAAGGAAAAACCACTCCCGCCAATAACCCGGGGAAACCAGACAAAGGGATTAGGATTCGTAGCATCCAGCCAGTGGTGGTCCTGGAGAGGCTACCCCTCAATACGACGCCTCCTCACATCGAGGACTATTGGGAGCCCCTTCAGCCCTGGTTGCCAGACATAAGGAGGTTGGAGAAGAAGAAGCGAGGATTTCTCCAAGCCCTCCAAACGTGTAGCCTGCAACCCCTCCGATACATCCCCAGGCTGAGGTACGTCGTACCCCCATTACCACCTCCCGGGGAGACCCTGAAGAGAGGACGTCGCTCATCCACCAGCTCCTCGTCCTCCTCGTCATCATCGTCATCCTCCTCATCCTCCTCAACATCCTCGTCCTCCTCATCCCCTTCATCGGGACCCCCCGACCATGGAATCACCAGCCCAGTCACGAGCTGCCCCGAACCTGCTAGGGATCAGAAACGGGAGGCACACAACCCCATGGAGATGGAAGAATCGGTGCCCGGGACTTCTCACATCCACAACACGGACGTCCTGCTGATTGATCTGCAGGAGGAGGAACGATCCTTCCTATCCAGCACCAGTCTGGGTCAAGAGATCCATCCCGCACCACCCCCGTGCATCGAACCTCCGGAGGTAGAGGTTATACCCCCTCCGAGATATCCGGACCTCCCTACGGCCGAAACCTCCACGACTCTAGCGGACATTACCCCCGTCAAAACCTCTCCCCCTCCAGTGGGCCATACCCCTGACCCAAATCCCTCCGCCTCCGGGCCGGCCACCAAACATCCCCCAACCGCAGCACCCGGGGAATCCACCATCCCAGCTGGAGGACCAACCTCCAAGTCACTTCCAGTCAACCCAGAGACTGGCCCCCAGAACACCAAAGGGGACCGAGACAACACCACCGGTACCCAAATCCACCGTTCCAGAAAGAAACGAATTTGGTGTTTCGACTGCCGTCGTCATGGACACCGACCTGCCGACTGTCCAAATCCCACGGGGGAAAAGTACTGTGGGAAATGTCCCTACCGAGTTACACCAACGCGACCCTGCCCCACGCACAAAACGGAATGGGCTGCCACGGTGACCAGCCGCAACGTCCGGGACACTCCCACAAGAGACGGGACTACTCCGCGATCAGCGGCCACCCCCCTAAGGGTGAACCACGGGGCTCGAAGCTCCTCGACCCCCTTAAAGAATACCACCCCCGGAAGGGAAAACCCCTCTCCAGGCATCGACCATCCACCCACTCATCGGGGACGCATGTCGGGTGGTCGAGGGTACTATACGCACCAGCCCCAATCACCACCCTACTGGGCCACATCCTCCGGATTCTCCCCATACGATACGCAGCTCGAGGATTATCCAAGCTACCAGAGTCCTTGGGACCATTATAGTCCCCGAGGCGACCCATATCATCCAGAGTCTGATAGAGAGACCCAAGAACTCTCTAGAAGAACGGCATCGACACCCTCACTACCATCGACATCATCCGCAAGGAGACCAGGGACGGTCACCCTGGAAGCGGAGACAGCAGCGGCCATTGCGGAGCTCCTCACCGGCCGACGATCGTCTGCTGGGTACAGTCCCAGCCACCCACCTGGCCCCTCCAGAGCTTGGGGATCCAGGTATCCTCCGCACCACTGAATCGCGGTCACCACGGGAGGCAGAACCCAAGAAACATCTTCTGTTCTCCAATTTTTTTGTTTTGTTGCTTTTTTTTCTTGTTTAATTATTATCACCAACGAGGCACCAAGCCGCACCTCTTCATTTGTCGTTGGGATCCTTTTTTTTTTTGTTCTTTTCTTTTTGTTTACCGTCTCGGTATATATATTCTTTCTTCCCCAACAAAAACGATCGAATACGATATCCTAATTTTGCTTTTCTTTTTCTACATCACGCTCCAGTAGCGGAAAACTTTGTGATAACAGCCCAGGCGGCTCAACCATTATAAGACTGATGGACCAATAAATAAACACTTGTAATACATATCTCCGAGGTTTCCTTTCGGCTCTTCCGTCATCTCAGGTCGCAGGTTCAACCGCCGACGTCGAAACCTACATCTCAACACCAGACGCAGGATGGACCAACCAAAACCACCCTCAGCCAACAACACCAAGGCTTACCCGGATAAGGAACGTCAAAGGAGGGGGGTGTAACAGACATTTGGGGATGTCTGTTAGGAACCCCAAAGACGGGAGGAAGACCAACAAATCCCGAGACGACGAGTAGAATAAGAGCGTGAGTGAGAGGGAAGAGAGAGAGAGAATTATTTATTTATTTTTGTAACTTCCACCCCGGTGTGGCTAAACCCGGAAAATAGGGATTTTAGATTTTCCCCTCCACCCTCGGGTGGTCAATTAAGGAATTCGTTCGCCTTGTACCGACCCAAGTATGAGTTTTGTGGGCCCATTAGGATTATCGCGAAGAAGGGCCAAATTACGAGTCATCCGATAGTTTGTATGGGATTCACCCTATGTTAATTCTACGGGCATTTGAATAAGCCCGGCTGAAATACCGGCGCTCCAAAAAAAAAAAAAAAAAAAAAAAAATGGATTTTAAAGGGATTAATTGTTTATGTTTTAGTTTTGGGTGGAAGGTCGCTCGAAGCAGGTACAGCCCCTGTCTTCGACGAATTGCCCGGCTGTTATTCGAGTTAAAGAATTAGTTTTCAATTTATTTACGTTTGTTTAACCCCCTTTGATCCCGGAGAGTCAAACCCGCAGGAAGCGCCAAAACCCCAGAATCCCTAGTGAGCAATCACGTCCCTAGAGCCAGGTCGGTAAAAAGGAGTCAGGACTACGGTAACCTACTTAGCATAGAGAGGGTGACACTACGCGGTGCCCCTCGGAAAAATTCGGGAGGACCTCGGGAAATAGGGCGGGGCCTCCCGGTCCGTCCCCATCAGATCGCACCGATGCGATCAATCAGTCACGATCTGTGAATCGAAGGGATAAGAACTAGAGAATAAAATCGTTCGTGCATAGTCAGTAAAAAGGATCGAGGATGAAAGGAAAAGGCAGGCGTAGACGCCTAGATTTGATGGTGAGTTAATTGTTCTAATTATTCGTTTTGGGTCATGCCCAAAGCGCCCTTTCTCCACTTCCGGGTGGTTTGTGATCAGGGTTAATAATCAGTTCCCCAAATTATAATGATTTACCCGTCAATAAAGTACGAGTGTTCTCCAGGTTTTGCCTGGCCCAAAAATCCTTTTAGGGAATTTAATTAGTGTTCTTTTGGAAAAATCCGAGCCATATTCAGTGAATAAGCGAAAGGGTGAAATAATGTGTGCGGTATTGCGTAGTAGTGTGAAGTGTAGAGCGGGGTGGCGATTGCATCATCCACCCGTTCGATATCCTGATCGAAATTCCGCCGGAACTTCTACTAGTTCCCGGTCGGCCAATAATGATTCAAACTTTCTCACATTTTGTGAGGTTATTCGGGAAGGTATTCTCTCGAATTAGGCTGTTGGATTTTGGAAATCCACTCAGCCGTTTTCGAGATATGTTGAATCGCCGGTTCACCGGTCAATTTCCCCCTTGGTGTAACGCCTTGGGTGGACCCATTGAAGAGTGTTCGCGTTTCCGACAGGATTACGGTAATCCTGTGCGGCTATAAATGATTAGAAATTGTTCAAAATTTGCTGGGAGCTTCTATTGGACTATCCCGATTTGATGGGCTAAAGTTTTCGATTTTCGCCTCTACGGATTAGGCGTTTCCGCGAATTTCCGGAAGCGTGATCTCCGGCCTCTGAAGGTCTCCCCCATGCGTGGTGGGTTTCGCATCCGTCTCTCTCACTCTCTATCTCTCTCTCTCTCTCTCTCTCTCGCACGCATAGGTTAGATGCGTTGCAAAATCTCTAAAATTTATGGATTAATTGTACCTTGTTCGGAGGAGAATTTTTAAGGGATGCACAATTAGGGAATTAGACAAGGTATTTAGTAACGTATCCCGAAGTTTTGATAATATGTAAAAAATTATTAAAGATTATCCAGGGTTATTAACCCTTGCCAAAATTGAAAGAATTTAAGGGAACTGCTGAAGAGACTTAATGTTAGTGAAAATTGGAAATTTGTTGTAGATAATTAGGAGGGTGGAAAAGTTGAAAGAATATACGTGAGTTATCTATTCTCGTGACTTTTTTTTGTTTTTCCCCTCCTAGATCCCTTATTTCATGGCCAATACCTCTGGTTCCACCTGAAACCCACCCCTCTCTCCATAACCTAGCATACTGAGCGACCCGAGGACCGTTACCTTTCCCCGAAATCTAATCGCCTCTCTTTTTCTTTTAGATATAGGTTTTAGCTACGTTTCCGTTTCTGCATATTTTGGAATATAGTGATTGGGGCTTAGCCCAACTTCCGGTTTGATACTCCCGGCTTAAAAAGTATCTGGCGCCCATTGATTTAAATTTTTGAGTTGAATTAGATAAAGGGGAAGTAGGGCGAAGGTAATGGGCATTTTCCGACCCCCATAGAAAATGTCACGTTACACTATATATATTTTACTATGTTTTCTGTAGGTACGCTATTCAAATATTGTCCGTAGTTTAATAACCTCCGAACCGTCCATCGTGGGTCTCACCCCAATAAACCCATTCCAGCAGTTCCTAATGTATTTCCCCATATTAAGAGGATCCTAGAAAACCTTCCCTAATTAAAAGAACCCTAGCGTACATCCCCTAATAAGATAATCCCAGGGTAAAACCCCCAAATTGAGAATCGTCCTAGCGAACCTTTTCCTCCACAACCAAATACTATCTCCCCTCCACTTTTCCTAATTTCCTCAGGTGAATAAAACTGAGGAGTTCCTTTAATTTAAGTTAGTTCTAATTTTCGGACTGTAGCCGAATACTTCGGAAACGACGTTACATTCAGAGTAACACGTACCATTAGCTCCGTGAATAAATATCAGTTTTTACCCTTAAAATCTGTGTACGTAATTTATTCTACGGGAATCCAACAGATTTTCTTCGTTTTCGCAATAGATGTGAGCTCTGCTTAATAAATATTATACAATGGAAGATAGTATTACACAATGTATTCGTCCAGGGCGGCATCGACTGACGGCAGTACGCGTTCGATTACTGTGGCCAAAAGATCGACTGTTCCCAGAAAAAGAGTGATTATCCTCTGGAAATATACTACAATACGAGAAAATGGTAGAATACATTAACTTTAGAATTTCTTCTCTCTGAATTCATCCAATCAGAGCGCGGTATTCCAGATCGTGTGACACGTTCATGACGGAAGTATTTTGATTATTTTTTCTCTTCCCATTTTCACCCCTTGGAGTACTTTTTTTTGATGTCATGTAACACTTTCACATCAGTTCCATTTTCATACTTGCCCTCACTACAGACGAATTATTGAAATCGATAATTTTGCAGTAGCGCTTAGATGGTTTTGCATGAATATGGTGAATAAATATGGAGATCAAAACAAATTCTTTTAATTCACTTTATTGGAAATGGGTTATAAGAAATAAGAACAATGCAATAAGTAATCTAAACTATGTTATTCTTTATGATTCAAGTCAAATAATTATGCTCAGAAGACGCGTCCACTCTGCACCGATTTCTTAGACGAACTGACCAGGTTTACAAAGGGATATAACACCCTGGACCTTCCAACGACATGTTCTCAAAGATTACTATTCATCCCACATTGTCTCCATCGAGATACACGGCAGCGGATCGGCCAAGTACACGTTTCATACGCGAAAGATCGCCGAACGCTACCAAGTATCTATACACCTCACAATTTCCCCTTCCACTACCTCCAATCCCTTTTTCTCACTTAATAACATTATGCGATAATTTAGGTGAAAACTGCCCTTAGTTACGTAATGTAAATCGCGTATCAGCTTTCCAGTGAACTAATTGTCGGTTTTATTTATGGAATATTAACGAAAATATGCGCATAGCAACGAGCTATCACGCACATTTCTCGAGTTTTTATTATGTCCATCACTAAACGGCTACATTGGAGCCGCTCAGTTGGCAACGCACAGTGTAGTGTACTGTAGTGAAATACCTAATCGTGATTGGTCATTCGCTAGTAAGACGGTAGCGATTTTTTTTTTGAGCCTAGATAAAAGTGTACAGTGCAGTGAAGTGTTGGGTAATGCATCCTTCCTCGTTTTTTCAATGTATCAACATGGCCGACAACGATCTTAATAACATCCTAGCTCTGGCAGTTATGGAGAATAACGACGACCTGGTAAGCTTTCAAATATATAAATCGTTACTTAGGCTATCCGCCTCAATATCCGGAGCAGATTGAGAAATGTGATTTATTTATTGCATATGTTTTTAGGGGGAGAAAACCACCGGCGTCCGTCGGCGATTTTTTAGGTTAAAATTTCACAGGGAAATGTGCGTTAGTAATTTCCGAAAAATAAAAATAAAATAGCTGTATTTTTAATTGATCAAGTAAAACAAATAATTGTTAACATTAATTCAACGGTGTAGTGTTAAGTTCAGTGTGGAATCTCGTATAAATAATGAAACAGGATATTCATCAAACTAAATCATTTATGATAAAGGATATTTTCATGACAATCCTTTTCATTATTAAAATTCAGTAACGACGTTAAGAAAGAGCATAGGTACCGTTTTGAAACAAAATTTAATTTTTTAAATTCAGAGAATCCTGGGCCAGCGTCTGCCACCGTCTCCACCCTCGCTGCCAGCTTCCTCACCACGACGCCAGCCTTCGCCAGGACCGGCGCCAAGCGAGCAAGAGGATCCTCCACGACCTTCTGTATATGATTCTAATGGACTCGTCCACCACGTGGAACTATTAAGCAGGCAGATTGCTGATATGTAGAGGCAGATGCTTCTTGACAAGCAAACTCCTGCTCCATTGGTTCAGGATGCTCAGGAGCCTGCCCCAAGAGGTAGGGGCAGAGGTGCCTGTAGGGGTAGGGGCAGAGGTGCATCTAGGGGCAGGCCCAGAGCTGGGAGAAATCTCGGGCAGAGAAATACTCGGTATGGGCCCTGGTTTTTTTCTTGTAAATTTAAAAAATCCTGCAATTTAATGGAGATAGCTACATTTTTATAAAGACTTTTCTGTAATTCTCTTTCTGTTCTACGACTATAAAGTTTTCATGAAAATTTTGCTATCTCTTCTACACTCAGAGATATCGTATTGGTCTTATCTTATGTAATTCTAATCCGCTTTCATCTAGGTACTGGAGGGCACGCTATTACCAGAATAGGTCCCGTCAAGGAAGAGGAGCTTCCTTCAACTTTTTTTATAGGGATTGACGAGTAATCTTGTTCGCTTATACGGTCCTCATCCCACGTAGTTGTTCAATCCCCACGGTGAGTCTAAGTTCACTTCACTCAATGTCAATGACTTAGTTAGGCTCATAGTAATGACACTTAATAATTTTTCTTTTTCCGTTACAGATGCCTATTTTTCAATATGAAAAATTTAACTTAAAACCCAAAGATCAAACTTAGTAGTTTAAGTCGGCTGAAATTCGTACCTCAGAAATGTTGTGATATAAAATATAAAAAAAAGTCTGTTAACTATTATTAAATATAAAATAATGTATCTCGATGTTAAATATGAGTAGAGTTAAAATATAATATAGCGTAACATTGTTTAAATATAATTATAAGAAAAACTGAATCGTAAGAAGGTATTTGAAAATGTGGAATATTAACTATACAATAGAAAAAAAGACTGTTTATATAAAAGAAGAAAACTATGTGATCACCGGAGACAAGAAGTTTGTGATGAATTTGAGAATAAAATAATAATGGACCGACCGACTGTAATGGTTGGGCGAGTGCGGTGTTGCTCCGGCGATCATCGATGCTAAGCAGCGTTTCGCTGGGACACTACTTGGATGGGTGACCGTTTAGGAACACCGTTCGCTCGCTCAAAAATTACTACGCGGAAGGCACTGGGTGTGGAGACCCAGTGTACCCTTCCGTCACACTGACTAGAAGGGCACACTGGGACCCTGCACTATCGGCCGACTGTACGGTAGAGGTTTTCCATGGTTTCCCTCTACTCATGTGCAAATGCAGTACAGTTGGGAAAAAAAAAAAAAAGTCGGTCCCATGGCACCGCAGGGGAAGGGAACAGAAATGTAAAGGAAGAAGAGAGGAGGAAAGGCTAAGAGAGGCGGGAGAAGATGTAAAACAAAGCGGAACGTTTGTAACATCAAAAGGAAAAACAATACAATACATTACAATAATAATGGACCGTATAAAATGTCTAAAGTAATTTTTTTGCGTTCCTTTTTCCCATTGTCTTCTTCTTATGTACTTTTCTATTTTTTTTATTTATTCAAATGGTATCTTCTTAATATACCTAACTCAAAGAAACCCCAAGGAATACCAACATCTGCCGTCAAAATTAGGATAAGCTACCGGGCTAAGGGATGGGGAGTAAAAAGTTACAAGTAAAAATATTCAAAAGACATATATTTCTCATAAAAAATTTTTTAAAAATACACTTCACTAGAGACTTCTTAACATTAGTATTGTGACGTAATTTTCGAAGGTTCACAGAACCCTTCGTCCATTAGCCCGCCCTCTGACACCATAACACCCTAAAATAAAATCAGAAAAGTCAGTCAGGCGCCAGGTTATTAAAAACGGAATGACCACCGTAAACAAAACCCTTCTCCGCTCTCAGCTTCAATATCTCCGGTAGCTCGTTTCGTAGAGAGTCAGATGATCGGAAGCTGGAAGGAGATGCAACTGGGATTTCGAAAAGAGTAACGAAATTATCAGAATTGTCGTGAGAAGTGGAGAACAATGTTTAATAAAAGAAATAATATTGTTCAAAATCCCGCGGTCAATTCAGAATGACCAACCGGACGACCTCGGCCAATCACCCTTGACCATCGTAACGAGAGGTTACGATCGATTTCGGGATCTTTACGATGGTCAGTACGCCATCATCTAGCATTCGGACAAGACATACGGTGTGTCTTACGGGAATTCCACCGGGGAATTATTGGCTACCATCGGATAACCAACGGGGTTAGATCGGCAAACCAACACGGCGGAAAATACAGTCCACTATTAAATAAAGAATAGTTTTAACACCTCGGAGTGCACACTGTGTATAATTATTTAAAGGGAAATAAATCGGACATTCATCACACCCAGTGCCAAATTATTCTACATCACCGGAACTTCCTCACCCACCATCCCATCCGGCCCAATTCATCCCGGAAACTCACAATAAAATAAACATTGGTCCTTCGAGCCCGATTCGGGAGTGAAGTGTGTGAAGTGCATCGGAAAAATCATCGTGGGAATTCTACGTGGGATAAAGGACGCCGGCCACGCGGTAATCTACGGGGCCCACTTCATAGAACCCACGGAATCGGCGAGGACATCGGCCAAATTCCTCAAGGGATTACGCACGGAACAATAGCAACGGGCTTTATTTACGTCGGATTCCACGAGAGGTACCAAGGTCGACCACATCGGGCGCTCAACTCGGCATCGAGCGCGTTATCGATCGACGAGGCGGTCGGTAACACATCGGCGGTATATTAACAACAGTCGGTAAATACTTACCAACCAATCGGTAAGTCAACCATCGGCATCTATTCAGCCCGTGTCAACGCATGCGCCACCCATCAAATAAGGGATACATAGTTAGTTGGGTCCAAATTTACTAAATTTAAATTACAATTTAAAGGGACACTCATCAGTAATAATGGAACGAGATCCCTCCCAATTATGGACCACGATGATGGAGGAGAATGACCGGATTCTCGCATCGATGGGAATTTCGGAGGATCCCACAACGGAAATTCCCGGCAACGCATCGGAGGAGGCCTCCTCCAAGGAACTGGTATCGGAGCCGGTTACCAAGACTAGGAGGTCTATCACACCTTGGCCCAGTAGTGTGGAAAACCGGATCAGGATCCAACTAACTCGGATGAGATCTCTACGGGAGATCACGGAAAGGCTGCGGAGCGAAGAGGCAGGAGCCCTTCGCTATGATGAGCTCCAATCAAATCGGATCGTGGTAGGGGACACGTGGTCCAAATTCTCGGCCTACCACGAGAAGCTGATTGAGGAATCAGGCGAAGAAGTAATGGACCACCCTTACTTCGCCGAAGATATGTTCGCCCAGGCGGACAGGATCTATCGGAAGGCGATGGATGAGCTAGGCCGCAGAGCGGCCAGTCTCCCACAACGCGGATCGGGAAATCAACAGGGATCCTCAGCCAGCCATCTGGAAAGATTACAGGTGCCGGAGTTCCACGGCACCTACTCGGAGTGGAGAAACTTCCACGACGCCTACGTATCACTTGTCCACAGCCAGGCCGGCTACTCGGATATGGACAAGATGATACGGCTAAGGAAGGCACTAAAGGGATCGGCGGCAGAGCTCATCACCAACATCGGGACGGGAGCTGCCCACTATGAGACAGCCTGGAAGAAGCTCGTAGCCCGGTACGAGAACCCACGGCTGATTATGGCAGCTCATTTAAATCGGCTGTTGAAATTAAAGGACGTGAAGGAGCTATCGTCAAAAAGCCTCCTTCAAGTAATCGACGCGGTTACGGAATCGCTCACGGCACTCAAGAACCTCGGGGCACCGACAGAATGGTGGGACATCATGATCTGTCACCTTATCAGGAGGTCTCTTGATCGGAACTCCAGCCAGGACTGGGAGCTGAAGCTGGGAGACTCCACAGATCCCCCGCAGCTGGAGACTTTCCTCGAGTTTCTCAGGGCCCGAGCAAGGGCCTGGGAAAATATCGAGAGGGAAGGGGAAAAGCTGACTTCGGAACGGCCGAAACAGTCAGCAAAGGTCCATCACGGAACGTCATCGGGACCATCATCAGAGGTTAAGGGAACCTCGAGCAAAAGGACGGCATGTGTGGCCTGCGGAGGGCCACACTGGATTGGACCTGAGTGTGCCAAGTTCTTCGGCATGAATGCCGTGCAAAAGAGGCAGTTCCTCGTAGACGAGGGACTGTGTTACAATTGCTTGGGGCCTCATCGGGCAACAAAATGCAAGAGCACCAGGAGGTGTCGGCATTGCAACGGGTTGCACCACACTCTCATCCACGAGAGGAGGCACGATACGCCGGAAAACTCAACAAAGGCCAGCACATCATCGGATCCTAGCACGAGCGGTTAAGTAGCTCTTTATTATTCACTATAATAAATATCGGCTACCTTAACCGCTGTGTACGTTGACAGGAAACATCACGGGAACCGGAACCGGAGCGAGCATCAAGGCGGTTCCTGTCAATGAACAACCGGGACCAGCATCACGCCAGGACCAGCAACACGGCGCATCACCATCGGAGAAGAGGTCGACGACCTCTCAGATTCATCTCGGGGAATCTTATAACTCGGAAGTGTACCACCATTCGGAGAATCTATCGGCAAAGAAGCAATATTCGGGTGATCATCAACATTCGGCGGAAAATCAATTCGGACAGAAATCCCATGAAGAAGCCATGCCTCGTGAAGAGGAACCATACTCGGAGAAGCAACCGGACAATCACCACGGGGATCAATATCAATCGGAACCGCAGTCGGTCAATCAGGTGGACACGCGCAACGTATTGGAAGCTCAACAGAGCTGTCAGCAGGGAAATCAACTGGTCGTCCTGGCAACGGCAAGGGTTATTGCCCTGAATCACCACGGATATTCAAGACCAGCAAGGATCCTCATCGACCAAGGCTCAGAAGTGTCATTGGTATCTGAGCGCTTGGTCAATCAACTACAATTGAAACGGAGTTCCTCATCATTATCAATTGTCGGCATCGGAGAAACTTCCTCGGGAAGCACGCGTGGGGTTGTGTCATTCGACTCACAACCGAGACACAATTCTACTGCGTTGCTAAACTTGGAGGCTCACATCATGAGCAAGCTCACGGCAAAGATCCCACCATTTGCTTGTGACACACGGACTCCCCAGGAACTTTGGGAACTCAATTTGGCGGATCGGACATTCCTGCAACCTGGGGCTATTGACATAATCATCGGAGCTGATTACTACGGAAAAATTATCACGGACGGAATTATGAGATACCACGGAACAGGTCTCATAGCTCAGCAGACATCCTTTGGCTGGGTAGTGTCGGGGCCAGTCTGTTGTACAGGCTGCGCTAAGAAGCGGTCACTGAGGGTGACCACACGGACCATCAACCAACAATTATGGGACTGCTTAAAGAAGTTCTGGACGCAGGAACAAATACCGGACAACCCATCAACGGTAATGAGTAAGGCTGATGCAGAATGCGAGCAGCATTTTGTGGAAACTCATAGAAGAGACGCAACGGGACGGTATACAGTACGTCTACCGTTTAAATCATCGCCTGCCGTCCTAGGGGATACAGCATCGACGGCTCGGATTCGCTTACAGAAGCTCAACAGGCGATTGGCGGCAGATCCACAGGCTCATACACTATACCGGAAATTCATTAAGGAGTATGAGGCCTTGGATCACATGCAACGGGCACCATCGACGTCAGAGACACGGCTGGCATACTACTTGCCTCTGTTGAGCTTCCAATACGTTGCGCGTGTCCACCTGATTGACCGACTGCGGTTCCGATTGATATTGATCCCCGTGGTGATTGTCCGGTTGCTTCTCCGAGTATGGTTCCTCTTCACGAGGCATGGCTTCTTCATGGGATTTCTGTCCGAATTGATTTTCCGCCGAATGTTGATGATCACCCGAATATTGCTTCTTTGCCGATAGATTCTCCGAATGGTGGTACACTTCCGAGTTATAAGATTCCCCGAGATGAATCTGAGAGGTCGTCGACCTCTTCTCCGATGGTGATGCGCCGTGTTGCTGGTCCTGGCGTGATGCTGGTCCCGGTTGTTCGTTGACAGGAACCGCCTTGATGCTCGCTCCGGTTCCGGTTCCCGTGATGTTTCCTGTCAACGTACACAGCGGTTAAGGTAGCCGATATTTATTATAGTGAATAATAAAGAGCTACTTAACCGCTCGTGCTAGGATCCGATGATGTGCTGGCCTTTGTTGAGTTTTCCGGCGTATCGTGCCTCCTCTCGTGGATGAGAGTGTGGTGCAACCCGTTGCAATGCCGACACCTCCTGGTGCTCTTGCATTTTGTTGCCCGATGAGGCCCCAAGCAATTGTAACACAGTCCCTCGTCTACGAGGAACTGCCTCTTTTGCACGGCATTCATGCCGAAGAACTTGGCACACTCAGGTCCAATCCAGTGTGGCCCTCCGCAGGCCACACATGCCGTCCTTTTGCTCGAGGTTCCCTTAACCTCTGATGATGGTCCCGATGACGTTCCGTGATGGACCTTTGCTGACTGTTTCGGCCGTTCCGAAGTCAGCTTTTCCCCTTCCCTCTCGATATTTTCCCAGGCCCTTGCTCGGGCCCTGAGAAACTCGAGGAAAGTCTCCAGCTGCGGGGGATCTGTGGAGTCTCCCAGCTTCAGCTCCCAGTCCTGGCTGGAGTTCCGATCAAGAGACCTCCTGATAAGGTGACAGATCATGATGTCCCACCATTCTGTCGGTGCCCCGAGGTTCTTGAGTGCCGTGAGCGATTCCGTAACCGCGTCGATTACTTGAAGGAGGCTTTTTGACGATAGCTCCTTCACGTCCTTTAATTTCAACAGCCGATTTAAATGAGCTGCCATAATCAGCCGTGGGTTCTCGTACCGGGCTACGAGCTTCTTCCAGGCTGTCTCATAGTGGGCAGCTCCCGTCCCGATGTTGGTGATGAGCTCTGCCGCCGATCCCTTTAGTGCCTTCCTTAGCCGTATCATCTTGTCCATATCCGAGTAGCCGGCCTGGCTGTGGACAAGTGATACGTAGGCGTCGTGGAAGTTTCTCCACTCCGAGTAGGTGCCGTGGAACTCCGGCACCTGTAATCTTTCCAGATGGCTGGCTGAGGATCCCTGTTGATTTCCCGATCCGCGTTGTGGGAGACTGGCCGCTCTGCGGCCTAGCTCATCCATCGCCTTCCGATAGATCCTGTCCGCCTGGGCGAACATATCTTCGGCGAAGTAAGGGTGGTCCATTACTTCTTCGCCTGATTCCTCAATCAGCTTCTCGTGGTAGGCCGAGAATTTGGACCACGTGTCCCCTACCACGATCCGATTTGATTGGAGCTCATCATAGCGAAGGGCTCCTGCCTCTTCGCTCCGCAGCCTTTCCGTGATCTCCCGTAGAGATCTCATCCGAGTTAGTTGGATCCTGATCCGGTTTTCCACACTACTGGGCCAAGGTGTGATAGACCTCCTAGTCTTGGTAACCGGCTCCGATACCAGTTCCTTGGAGGAGGCCTCCTCCGATGCGTTGCCGGGAATTTCCGTTGTGGGATCCTCCGAAATTCCCATCGATGCGAGAATCCGGTCATTCTCCTCCATCATCGTGGTCCATAATTGGGAGGGATCTCGTTCCATTATTACTGATGAGTGTCCCTTTAAATTGTAATTTAAATTTAGTAAATTTGGACCCAACTAACTATGTATCCCTTATTTGATGGGTGGCGCATGCGTTGACACGGGCTGAATAGATGCCGATGGTTGACTTACCGATTGGTTGGTAAGTATTTACCGACTGTTGTTAATATACCGCCGATGTGTTACCGACCGCCTCGTCGATCGATAACGCGCTCGATGCCGAGTTGAGCGCCCGATGTGGTCGACCTTGGTACCTCTCGTGGAATCCGACGTAAATAAAGCCCGTTGCTATTGTTCCGTGCGTAATCCCTTGAGGAATTTGGCCGATGTCCTCGCCGATTCCGTGGGTTCTATGAAGTGGGCCCCGTAGATTACCGCGTGGCCGGCGTCCTTTATCCCACGTAGAATTCCCACGATGATTTTTCCGATGCACTTCACACACTTCACTCCCGAATCGGGCTCGAAGGACCAATGTTTATTTTATTGTGAGTTTCCGGGATGAATTGGGCCGGATGGGATGGTGGGTGAGGAAGTTCCGGTGATGTAGAATAATTTGGCACTGGGTGTGATGAATGTCCGATTTATTTCCCTTTAAATAATTATACACAGTGTGCACTCCGAGGTGTTAAAACTATTCTTTATTTAATAGTGGACTGTATTTTCCGCCGTGTTGGTTTGCCGATCTAACCCCGTTGGTTATCCGATGGTAGCCAATAATTCCCCGGTGGAATTCCCGTAAGACACACCGTATGTCTTGTCCGAATGCTAGATGATGGCGTACTGACCATCGTAAAGATCCCGAAATCGATCGTAACCTCTCGTTACGATGGTCAAGGGTGATTGGCCGAGGTCGTCCGGTTGGTCATCCTGAATTGACCGCGGGATTTTGAACAATATTATTTCTTTTATTAAACATTGTTCTCCACTTCTCACGACAATTCTGATAATTTCGTTACTCTTTTCGAAATCCCAGTTGCATCTCCTTCCAGCTTCCGATCATCTGACTCTCTACGAAACGAGCTACCGGAGATATTGAAGCTGAGAGCGGAGAAGGGTTTTGTTTACGGTGGTCATTCCGTTTTTAATAACCTGGCGCCTGACTGACTTTTCTGATTTTATTTTAGGGTGTTATGGTGTCAGAGGGCGGGCTAATGGACGAAGGGTTCTGTGAACCTTCGAAAATTACGTCACAATACTAATGTTAAGAAGTCTCTAGTGAAGTGTATTTTTAAAAAATTTTTTATGAGAAATATATGTCTTTTGAATATTTTTACTTGTAACTTTTTACTCCCCATCCCTTAGCCCGGTAGCTTATCCTAATTTTGACGGCAGATGTTGGTATTCCTTGGGGTTTCTTTGAGTTAGGTATATTAAGAAGATACTATTAAGTATATTAAGAAGATAAGGCTCGGATTCGCTTACAGAAGCTCAACAGGCGATTGGCGGCAGATCCACAGGCTCATACACTATACCGGAAATTCATTAAGGAGTATGAGGCCTTGGATCACATGCAACGGGCACCATCGACGTCAGAGACACGGCTGGCATACTACTTGCCTCATCACGGAGTGCTGAGACCGGATAGCACGACGACCAAACTAAGGGTCGTATTCGACGCTTCACATCGAAGCTCTACGGGAGTGTCACTGAATGATATCCTTCATTCAGGACCGAAACTTCAAACGGAGTGCTCTGACGTCCTCATCTGGCTTCGTCGGCATCGATTGGTCTTCGGAGCGGACATCGAGAAAATGTTCCGCCAGATTCGCGTCCATCAGGATGATTGGGACTATCAACGAATCTTCTGGAAGGACGACGACGGCCAGATCATCGAATATCGGTTAACAACGGTCACTTACGGGACCAGCTGTGCACCTTGGCTGTCTCTTCGGGTGCTGAAGCAGCTGGCAATCGATGAAGCTCATCGATTTCCTTTGGCTTTATCAACGTTCGCACGGGGGCGATACGTTGACGATATCTACGGAGGTGCAGAAACCGAAGAGGAATTGGAAGCAATAATCAAGGATCTAATCGGACTCTGCATGGCGGGCGGCATGCCACTGCAGAAATGGTGCAGCAACGCGCCACGGACACTCGGACAACTCGGAATATCGGCGGAATCAGCTCCAACTATCGAATTCGGGGAATCATCAGTGAAAGTGCTGGGCCTCTGCTGGCAGCCTCAGACAGACACTTTCCACTTCAAGGCAAGAAACTTCAGCGGAGACACCATCACCAAACGCGTAATCCTGTCCGAGATTGCGCAAATTTATGATCCTTTGGGACTAATAGCACCGGTCACCATCACGTCAAAAATATTCATTCAAGAATTGTGGCTGCTCAAACTCGACTGGGACGAGCAAATACCAATGACACACGCTAAACGGTGGAGAAGTTTCAGGGAGGAACTTCAACGGCTGAGCAGCCTATCAATACCACGATGGCTACGTCTTTCAGCGGGAAAGAAAATACAACTTCACGGATTTGCGGACGCATCGACCCTGGCAATGGGTGCATCGGTCTATCTTCGATCCTGGTCAGCATCATCGGGAGTCAACGTCAACTTGGTTTGTGCCAAAACCAAGGTGGCTCCCCTCAAGAAGATGACCATTCCACGGCTGGAGCTCACGGCAGCTGTCATGGTCACAAATCTAATGGCCTATGTACAGCGAGCTCTGGAACTTGACGATGCGGAGCTCTACTTATGGAGCGACTCATCAGTAGCCATCGCATGGATCAACGGAGATCCATCACGGTGGAAGGACTTTGTGCAGAACAGGGTTCTCAAGATCCAAGAAACCCTGCCTACTGCCAAATGGAATCACATCAACGGCAAGGAGAATCCAGCGGACTGCGCATCAAGAGGAATATCACCACCGGAATTGCGGGAGCATCATCTCTGGTGGACTGGACCATCATGGCTTGTCCAACCACCAGAACAATGGGTAGCAGCATCAACGGAAGGAGCATCAACGGAATTAGCATCAGCCTCGGAATTAGCATCAGCGGTGGCAATGGAGGCGAAACCACCCACCACCAGCTCATATCCAGTGCACATTGTCGACGAAGATGCACTGATCAATCGGATTTCGTCATGGAACAAGCTAGCTCGAATCACAGCCTGGGTGAATCGAGCAATAAACAAATTCAAGGGACAACCAACACCGGATTCTCCACAACTCGGAACTACGGAAATAGAGGACGGAAGACTATTCTGGGTTAAGTACACCCAACAGCGATACTTCGAACGGGAAATCAACATATTGAAGGCTGGAAGATCACTGGCAGCCAAGCATCGTATGGCGACGCTGACGCCATACCTGGAGAACGACGTCATGCGCATGGGCGGACGTTTTCGGAATTCAACATTGGATCCGGAGGAGAAGAATCCAATTATTCTCCCACGTCACTCACCGCTATCATCACTTATCATTGCGGAAGCTCATCAGAGGAGCTTCCACGGGGGAACGCAACTCACGTTGGCACACATCCGGCAGAGGTACTGGATCATCGGAGGACGGGCACCAGTACGCTCACACATATTAAAGTGCGTCATCTGCGCACGTCATCGAGCTGTGCGAGCTCAACAGCTGATGGGACAGCTGCCATCGCGACGAGTGACACCATCACGAGTCTTCCTTCACTCAGGAGTAGACTTCGCCGGCCCAATCAACATCCTGAGGTGGAGAGGCTCCGGGGCAGGCAAAACGATGTACAAGGCGTACATTTGCTTATTTGTCTGCTTCGCCACATCCGCCACACACTTGGAACTGGTCACAGATCTCACGGCGGACGGATTCATCGCAGCGTACAAGCGATTTACGGCAAGACGGGGAATTTGCGCGACCCTGACCAGTGACAGGGGATTAAACTTCATCGGGGCAGAAAAGGAATTACGGCAAATCATCCACCAGGCATCCAGCGAATCGGCAACCATCAGGAACTGGCTAGCAACAAACGGAACGGAATGGAGATTTAACCCGCCCTACTCGCCACACATGGGAGGCAAGTGGGAGGCCGCGGTTAAATCCACGAAACATCACCTACGGAGAGTGATAGGAACTTCAACTCTGACGTACGAGGAATTTACGACTCTTCTGACTCAGGTTGAAGCCATCCTGAACTCGAGGCCACTCTGCCCGATAAATAACGACCCGCAAGACACCACGGCATTGACACCAGGGCACTTCATCATCGGCGGATCGCTGACAGCGATTCCAGAACCAAGTCTGGAAAACATCAACACGGATCGGTTAAACCGGTGGCAACTTATCACGCAGAAGGTGCAGAACTTCTGGGACCATTGGGCACGCGAGTGCGTGCATCGCTATCAACAAATCTATCGGTGGAGGAAACCAACGGACGACATTAAAATTGGGACGTTGGTTCTCATATCAAATGAGCAGGAACCGCCAACCAGATGGCCCCTGGCTCGAGTCATCAGGATCCACCCGGGACGGGACAACTTGACCAGGGTTGTCACACTTTGGAAGGGCAACAAGGAAACGCAGCGGGCAATCCATCGATTGGTACCACTACCAATCAACAGCGACCTACTGGAAGGTCAAAATTAAACGGACAGTCTACATCGTCACCCAGGGGGGTGACGCAGGGCGGGCGGTATGTTCAAAATCCCGCGGTCAATTCAGGATGACCAACCGGACGACCTCGGCCAATCACCCTTGACCATCGTAACGAGAGGTTACGATCGATCTCGGGATCGTTACGATGGTCAGTACGCCATCATCTAGCATTCGGACAAGACATACGGTGTGTCTTACGGGAATTCCACCGGGGAATTATTGGCTACCATCGGATAACCAACGGGGTTAGATCGGCAAACCAACACGGCGGAAAATACAGTCCACTATTAAATAAAGAATAGTTTTAACACCTCGGAGTGCACACTGTGTATAATTATTTAAAGGGAAATAAATCGGACATTCATCACACCCAGTGCCAAATTATTCTACATCACCGGAACTTCCTCACCCACCATCCCATCCGGCCCAATTCATCCCGGAAACTCACAATAAAATAAACAAATATCGATACAATAAGAAAAGAATAAATCAATAAATCCCCTAAAATCGACCAAGCGTCACAAAACACGAATTTAATTTATAGAATAATATCACTGTTGTCCAGTTAAAAACTGAGTAAAGACTTTCTGAAGTCAATCAACCAAAAAGGGGAAAAAAAATCAAATAATAAGGTTACAACAGTCAACGGCGTCAGAAATAAATACTTAATGAACAGCTGCGTTCCAAGGCGCAAGTTACTCTTGTCAACAGAAAGTAATAAATTAAATCAAACAACGGAGTTACGAAACTCAATTGCTGTCGGAAAAGTCAGAGAAATTAATCAGAATTGAAATGTTACAATTTTGTCAAAATAATCTAGTGACTCGGAACAGTAACGCGAAAATCGATAAGTCTGCGTGACCCCGAACAAACAAAAATACAGGAAATAAATACAAAACCAGAGACAGAATAATCCGGACGTCACGAGACCTTGAAACTATGAAAATCAAGATCAAATTCAATGGCGAGAAACTAATGAGTTTGCGACACAAATTATCGAACAAAAGTCGCAAGACGACTCATAGAACGTTAGCTAACAAATCTTTATACAACCTAAATTAAAAACAATTAGCAGAACGAGAGAGAGAGAATCAAAATCACTGAAAGAAGTGGCCAGAGATTCCCTGACAGAACAATCCGACCAATGGTCCACAGGACACAGGTGTACGTAACACCAACAAAAAAAAATAGAATCTCTGCCCACAGTCTTTAACAAATTCTTCCAAATACAAAAGAAATGGCCACCACGCTCACCCGAAACCTCCACAACTTCCTCAAATCCGTCCAAAATGCTCCACAGCCTCAGAATAGATAATCAGGTGAAATGGCGTCCTTTGCACAACAAAAATTGACAGAAGGTCCGCTCTCGATCTCCACCAAACAGGAAGTGATTTTCATAGACACGTGACAATTCGCAACAGACCGGTAACGCGGTGATATTAGGTAATGGTGGGGGTGACAACGTCATCATTCACCAATCCCACTCAACCAGACATGCGCAACAGAACAATTAATCATAACGCATGCGCTATTAATTTCAGCTATGCTTAAATCGGTTAATAAATTGTAGTCGATCCAGGTTAACACACCATAAACGCATCCTCAATAACTCTAAATACACCCTGCGTCCTCCGTTGCCCTGAGAGAAATAATTCTCTCACATTAATATCGAATGAATATTTGATGATCGGTAACAGCCACGTGCACGACCAAACTGCGTCACTTCCGGGTACATGATTCCTGAATGGTGGCTCCAATGTCGGCCAAATCAAACGCTCAGTTATCATTCAAATTATCACGAAGACTAATGACATCTTCCGACTTCCCCAGGATCCTTGATGACGTCCTCAGCAAGAACGCGGTGGCGCGTGATTTGATTCAAAAATAAAACAAATAAAATAAATCAAACATATTCTTCCTCTCTGCTCAAAACTCTCGCCACTGAAGGTGACTTCCCGTCTGGTGGAAGTCTCCAGAATCGCGAAACGGTCGAGAACCAGTAACGTGGTAAGATACCACGTTACAGTATAAAAGTTCCTTTACGTGCAAAAACTTGAAAAATATATTTGGTATACCAAGACCAAGAGAGACACGTACCGGCACCAACAATGAGCCTATGAAAACAATTTGAAAACGAAAAAATACTCCATGTGTGGACAGCTGAACAAGGAAAGATGCTTAGATTTCGAAATTGAAATCCGGTTGGGACAACTCTTCATCCTTCAAACCCACCCCCAACATCCACTCACTCATCATCAGTCTAGCTCTCGTATAGTTTACAGAAAAAATTAAAAATAGTCGATACATGCCAAGTGTCCATGAAGACATCAGTACAGCTAACCAAGAGGGGCATGTACCGCTACCAACAATAGCCAATTAGCCTATGAAAACAATTTAAAAATGAAACACTACTCGATGTGTGGACAGCTGAAAATGGAAAGGTCTCATAATCTGCAAACACCTCCTGAGGCAATATTTTTCCTGATCCTGAAGTATGCTTCAGGATAAAGAACCTTCTACGCTGAATCCTCGTTAGTAGAAAAACCGCGCCAAGTACGTTGGTCGCGGCGTTTTTTTTGAACATTTTTTTTCGACCAAATATCAGGCGTTTTTGGCATAAACCTTGTATTCAGAGTGGTGGCTTTGTAAATACGGCAGTGTATTTACACAAGCTTGGCTTTTCTTTTGATTTGTAGCATTTTTTGAAACCAGTGAAATTAACTCAACCGTGCAAAACACAATGCATTGAAACGTGGACTTGGCCATTTTTTTCGAAAATTATTTTTGATTTTTATGAGATACTTATAAACAAGCCTAAATGTCATACCTCACACTTCTCAGAATTCGAACCTATAAAAATGTCTTTCAACACTCACAAGAGAATAAGATTGACTTTTGTTCTCTATTTATTTTATGAAAATCCAACAGGCCCCCTCAAAAATCAATCTCATTTCTTCAACACTCTCATGCCAATTAAAATTAGGTTTCACGAGATATTAAAAAAATAACTTAATATACATTTCTAATAAACATAAGCAATAGAACTTAATAAACTATGTATGTGTCTTCCTCGCATTTTATACTGGGGCAAACTTACTGTGGTCCAACATTCGTTGCTCAGAATCAAAGGAAAAACCCAGAAAAAACTTTGATTAAACCACTGCTAATTGTTTATCTACTAATTACAAGCTTAATACTATTTTAATCCCATTTGCCCTGTTAGTTCAATAAATTTGATGCTTGGAAGTGCCTTCGTCATAGCATCAGCCAGTTGATCACCTGTTGACACATGTTTTAATTCAATTAGTCCTTCTGAAATTCTCTCTCTTGACGAATGATATTTAATAACGATATGTTTCGTTCGCTTGTGGTTCGTTGGATTATTCCCAATACTAATACATCCCATGTTATCCTCAAATATAACAATCGGCCCTTCAATATTAATTTTAATGCTATTGGCCAACGATCTTAACCACAATGCTTCTTTAACAGCTTCGTAAAGAGCCATGTACTCTGCTTCAGTCGATGAAGCTGCTACTGTTAATTGTTTCCGTGTATTCCAACTGATTGTGCAATTATTATAAATTTTGAATAGAAAGCTAGTTGTAATTTTCCTATCATTTTCGTCATTTCCTCAATCGGAATCTACATAGCCGCTTATAATATTAGAAAAATTACCACGTATATATGTTAACTTTAAATCAGTAGTACCCTTCAAGTATCTCAATACTCTTTTTAAACACCTCCATAATTCTTCATTATTTTTATTTGTATATCTACTTAGAATACTAATCGCTGCACACAAATCGGGTCTAGTGCAAACCATTATGTACATTAAACATCCGATTAAGTTTCGACTGGGTGCGTCATATTTTTTATCAGTGTTTAATGCTCCAAAATTTATTTTCATCTCTAAGGGTGTACTCACGGGGTTACACTCACTCATTCCCTATTTTGCTAGAACTGTCTTTATGTAAGCACTCTGATCTAAAGGAATTTTATTTTCTTTTCTAATAATTTTTATCCCCAAAAATAATTTGATATCGTTTAAGTCGACCATAGCAAATTTATTTTTCAGATATTCCTTCAAATTGTTCATTGTATTTATATCAACCGTTGCTATGACTAAACCATCAACATATAAAACTACATAATTATTTTTCGAAATATCCCCTCGATCTAAAATATAAATACACCTATCTACTGAAGAATTTTGAAACTTTTTCTCTTTCAGTGTTTTCTCAAAAACCTCAAACCAGCACCGGGCTGCTTGCTTCAATCCATATAAAGCATTATTTAATTTGCAGACTTGGTTATCTGCAGAAACAATCCCTTCCGGTACTTTCATAAAAATCTCTTCCTTTAGATTTCCATTTAAAAACGCTGTCTTAACATCCATGTGATGTACTAATCAATTGTATTGATTCGCAAACGCAAGTACAAACCGAAAACTTGCAATTATAGCTACTGGGGCGAATGTTTCATTATAGGCAATCAGATATTTTTGACTGAATCCTCGCGCAACTAGACGAGCTTTATATTTTAGTGGGTTCCCAAATTCATCATTTTTAATAGCGAATACCCATTTACAGTCAATTATATTAACGTTATCCGGCCTTGGTACGAACGTCCAAGTGTTATTCGCGAGAAGAGAATCTATTTCATCTTGGATAGCCTGTTCCCAGTGAACTCTATCCTCTCTCTCGTATCTCCGCATACGATTACGGTATTTCACATACAACGGACTGAGCACTCAAAATATACTCGTCAATAGATTTTTCTCTATATGATACAGGGGCACGTTCTTTTCTTCGATCGACTCCGTTGTTGCTTTACACTCATTGTTTATTTCTGAAATTTCGTCAAGCCAAATTTCTTTTCCTTCACCAATTTTAATATAATCAGGTGCATGAGACGTTCCTGGTGCTGATTCATAGTCAAAGTACTCAGTTTTGTTTTCCGTATCATGTTCTATCCGGGCACCCCGACTGTGGGCCCCTTCATCCCCCTCCAACCCTTCAACAGGCCACGAGTGTGGGAAATCCGTCTCGTCTACAATGACGTCCCGCACAACAACATGCTTCTCATTTTCCGCGTCCCAAACTCTGTAGCCATTTGGTTCATATCCGACTAGAATCCCTTTCCAAGACTTTTCTTTCTAGTCTTTTTATGAACGTAAACGGTGGAACCAAATATCCTAAGATATTTAATTTCAGGTTTCCTACCGTGCCACATTTCATATGGAGTTTTATTCTCCTTCAGAGCTTTCGTTGGGGTCCTATTTATCAAATAGGTGGCAGTCAACACTGCATCGCCCCAGAACACATGCGACAACTTCGCATCGGCTAGCATTGACCTAGCCCTATTATTTATGGTCTGTACCATACGCTCTGAAACACCATTTAATTGAGGAGTTCGTGGGACTGTTAAATGGTAACTAATACCTCGATTAGTACAATAATCTTCCATCTGATTTGACAGATATTCACGCCCATTATCGCTATACAAATGTACTACTTTTAGGTTGAAATGACTTTCACTTTTAACGACAAAATCCTTAAAAGCTGAAAACACTTCAGATTTGTATCTTAGCAAGTATGTTACACAATAATGGGTCTTCTTCTCTACAAATAACACGAAGTAATTCCTGCCATCAACCGTAGGAGGAGTGATCGGCCCTGCTACGTATGAATGTATAATAAACAACGGACGTTTTATATGCTCTCTGTCTTTTTCTTTTCCGAAGGGTAAACATGCCTGCTTCCCGAAAATACAGGATTCACATAAACTATCAGTTAGAATAATGTTAGCAATTAATTCCGAATCCTTTACCATTAGCTTAGATTTTAATTGTAAAATTTTTGATTTGCTCATGTGGCCTGACCGTCGATGCCACAACTCATAATTATTTTTAATATTTGCGATATTTACCGTTGTATAACTAATCTTGAAATCAATGGTAAATAAATTGTTTCCAGGCTTACCTTCCATCAGGATTCTACTGTTTTTACTTATCTGTACGCCCTGGTCGTTGAACAAAACTGTTAAACCAGCCTCTCGCATCCTTGCGATTGATAGCAGGTTGTGTGGAATTTCTGGGCTGTACAGTACGCCCTCCAAAGTTCCCTGAATGTCTCTGTTACTTATCACGTTCAGGATGCCCTTCTTTGTCGCACTTATATAGTGGCCATTTTTCGCCACAGAAATCTTCATTGGCACTGCCAAGTTCATAAAGTCTTCAACCAGATCACTACGATTTATGATATGGTCGGATGCTCCTGAGTCCAAAATAAAAACAATTTCCTTGTCACCCTAACCTTGCTTTGGGCAACTGACCATCATAAAACAATAGCCGTCATCACTTGATGGGATGTGTTGATTGGCTTGAACAGTATTTACTGTTTTCTATTGCTCTTGTTCTGGGGTCCGTTTGGTCCATGAGCCTCTTTTCTCTTTCCGTTTCGTTTCTTCCATCTGTGCCCGCAAGTAGTATCTGCAGGTGTTGCGCATGTGTCCGGGTAAACCGCAATAAAAACATTTTCCCTTAAAATTTCGGTTGTTAGGGTTTGACCTGTTCATCGCATGAGGGAAATTTCGTCGTGTGGCATTCCCTTTCCCAGAGTGTTGTCTCTTATTGTCTCTGGGTTTCACACTCACAGCTTGTAACACCTTAACACTATTGTCACTGCTTTTTTCTTTGATTTTTATCTCATAGTCTAAAAATATTGTTTTCACAAATTCAAGAGTCAACTGATTTTCACTGATTGTCTCTAGAGCAGTGATGAATCCGTCATAAGCCTGTGGCATTGTTAAGAGTAGTAGAGACACTTTGTCAGCCTCATCTAATCTTCCACCGGCACCAATACACTTTTCGACTAAATCATCGAATTCTGCAAGATGACTAATCGTCTCTTTAACTCCTTCAAGCTTCAATGTGTGCAGCCTCCTGCGCACAGAATGTTGACTTGGGAGACTTCTTCTTTCGTAAATCTGGTCCAAGTTTTTAATTATTTCTCTCGCTGTAAGGCCAGGTTTGGCAAAGCTCAAATACGCATCACTAAGATCTGAACGACTGTCTTCCGTGCGATAAGTTCAGCATTTTCCCACTTCCTTTCGATCGGTTGCTCAGGCTCTGAGTCAATCACTTTAATTACTTTTAGTCCAGCGAATAATTCACGCACTCGAAATTTCCACTCATTATATTTTTCACCATTGAATGGCTTAAATTCTGTCCTATTATTAACTTCCGCCATCACTGTTAATTTTATTAATCACTTAATGAACTGTCACTTATAAAACTGCACTAATTAATTATATTTACTAATTCACACTAAACATATAAAACTAATGACCGCGGGTAAGCGGTGTGCGTGCTTCCCCTTCTCCACGGACGGACGTTCCATTCCAATTATTCCAATTATTAAATAACCAAATGGATTTACGGGATCCCACCATAAGACATTTGTTAAAGACAATTTGACTCTCTGCAACAAATGTCTTGTGACAAAAGGCCGTAAATCCATTTGTTTAGCTGATAATCAAGAAAACGCCTTTATTATTATTTCGACAATTTTAAACATTAATTATGTAATCTAATCACCCACCCCCCCGAAAGGATTGTCTGGAAATTGGCAATGAGTGAGAGAGAAATTTCTTTCCCCCTCTCTCTTTCTCTCACTAGCGGAATGGAACGGCCGTCCGTGGAGAAGTGGAAGCACGCACACCGCTTACCCGCGGCACACGGACGTAGAGCCGCGCAATGCTCGCGCCCCATTGGCCGTTCTTTTCACCCCCATATCTCGATAGAGGTGCGTCCGAGCGAAAAGTGGAAAAGGACTTTTCCGTTCCAAATCACCCCCCAAACATGCCGGTGCACCCCCAACAGAATCATAAAATTGACCCGGTATACCGATTTCTTAGGCGAAATGACCAGGTCTACAAAGGGAAACAACACCCTGGACCTTCCAACCAGATGTTCTCAAAGAGTCCTATTCATCCCACTTTGTCTCCATACTTATAAACAAGCCTAAATGTCATACCTCACACTTCTCAGAATTCGAACCCATAAAAATGTCTTTCAACACTCAGAAGAGAATAAGATTGACTTTTGTTCTCTACTTATTTTATGAAAATCCAACACACTTAAATCCTTCAATTCTCTGGTCGATCCAAATCCGAAGGGAAAAAAACCCTCCGAATATGCCTCGACCATCAAAATTATCGGATAATTTCACAAATATTTCGTTGCGTACATTCAATGCCGCTATAGGAAACAAGCCTGCCGGGTTATGGTTTCCGAATAATGCAAATCCGCTGCAAAGTCTCTTCGGTCTTGGAAAAATCCAGATCTGCAGCAAGCTGGAGGACTTTCGCCACAATGCCACCACTTTTTGCAAAGTACCGACATTGCACCCACGGAGAACCTCGGGGAGGTAGTCCTTGGTCTAAGCCCAGATATGTAGGACCTCAAACATTACTGCCCCTCAATGGTCCATCTTCCAAATTCACAACGGATGCCGTTACAATCAAAAGAACATCTGATGGAATTTAGAACTCAGCGAGGTACCGATTTCCATGGTTTAGTTTGCATATATATGTTTGGTCATACTATCAAGTCCTAAATGCTCTATATAATGAGTCACCCACGCAAAAGATATTTGCGGAGTGTGAGCTTTTTGAGAAAATGCCATTTTGAATGGTTTGGCCACCATGCGCGCCACCAGGAACACAACCGCGCACTTGGCATTATTCTTACTTTAAGTACCCCTGTACAACCTCAACTGGTCGTCCGGCTAGTAGAGATAGAACCACCTCGAGGTTTTGGTTCCCCGTGAGGTGCACACGAAGCACAATGGTATTTCAAATGCGTTCGAGCGTGTCTGGAGGTTCCCAGTTGCACTCGGAGTCCGCGGGTTTCGTTGCGTACAGTAGAACATCCGTAAGTATTTACGGTCGGAGGTTGATGATGATGATGATATGATGTTTATCACACTGACTGTTGATGTCTTGCGGCCGTTTTCTCGGTGTCAGACAAGTCATAAAGCTTGCGGTTGGTAGGAATGTTGGAGTGAGAGATTTAAATGGGATGTGGGGGGTTCAATAATTTTTTTGATGCATTTAAGGTAATTAGCCACAATGTAGTGTAACGTGACATTTTCCTGTGGGGTTGGAAAATGCCCATTACCTTTGCCCTACTTCGCCTTTATCTAATTAAACTCAAAAATCTAAATCAGTGGGCGCCAGATACTTTTTAGGCCGGAAGCATCAAACCGGAATTTTGGCTGAATCTCAATCATCGAATCCCAAAATACACAAAAACGAAAACGTAGCTCAAACATATATCAAAAAGAAAGAGAGCCAATTAGATTCTGGGGAAAGGTAACTGTCCTCGGGTCGCTCAGTGTGCTAGGTTGTGGAGAGACGGGTGGGTTTCAGGTGGAACCAGAGGTGTGGGCCACAAAAATGAGGGATTCAGGAGGGAAAATCACAAAAAAGTCACAAAGAATAATTAAATTATCTATATTTTTCTAAATTTTCCACCCTCCTAGCTATCTACAAATAATATACAAAACATTCCTAATACTATCTTTCTCCGGCATTTTCTTTGAATTTTCTTTGATTTTTACCAGGGATAGCAATCCTGGATAATTTTTAATAGATCCCCAATCATGACCAAAACTTCGGAGTATGTTCCCAAATAGCTTTGCCTAGTTTCCCCAATATATGTCTCCTAAAAAAAATCTCATGTCAATGAAGGCTCCGCCCTATTTCCCGAGGTTCTCCCGAAATTTTCCGAGGGGTACCGGATGGGGTCACCCTCTCCAGCCTAATTGTTTCAACCTCGGTCCTAGCGCACTCCTTTACCGACCGGGTTCTAAATACGTGATGGCTCACTAATAGTTTAGGGTTTTGGCGCTTCCCACGGGTTGATTCTCCGGGATCCAGGGGCGGGGGGTTCGACAGGAAAAGGATGGTGGGTGGGTGGTAAGGGTCACATGGTCCAAAAATGCAATAAAAGGGGGATGGGGTAGAAAGTGGAGGGCGTGGGCAATATGGGTATATGTGTGGAAAATGAAATAATTATATGATCCATAATTTATTGACGTATATGAATCATTTATTCCGAAATTGTTCTGGTATGGGAGGTGGTACATAATATTATGGATTCAAAAAATGGTGATAATCAAACTTATTATTGTTATTATTACCATTATTATCAAATTAGTGCAAACGGAATATATTTTTTCAAGAACGTTGATTACAATGCCAACTACCTTTACCAGACAAGTTCTGAAAAGGTTTACTTAAATTTCTACGATTACACTTGTGTTTTTGAATAATTTTTTCGAACATTTGCATAACAATGCAATCGTTACGTTTTGTGTCTGAAGTGAATAATTTATGAAAGGACTCTAAAGACCGATCATTGACCAGCCAGTGTTGCACAGTAATGCAGTACTGCCCACAAACATCAGACGATATATCTTGGACGCTTCTCTGGCTCCATTCATATACACTGTAATTTCGCTTTAGGCGCTGAGAGATTCTTCTATCGAAGGGCAGCATTCCGAAGCTGTCGAAATAGATTCCTCGCGTATTTGAACCGAGGTAAACGGCAACCCAGTGGCTTCCTGCCTGATTGTGGTTGTTGGTGTTGATGATGACAGCACAGGTCGGGACTATGTTCAGCGGACACAGTCGGCAAGACAGATACCTCTAATGCATGCATCTATATGCGGTAATACCTCCAGGAGCTCATGTGTATTCATAGAACGATGGTAAGCCGCAAAATTAGGGTGAACCGCGTTCAGCAGGTTAGATGCAACTAATGCAATCTTATGCTGCGGCTCCACTAAGAAGTCTTCCATTTTCATCCGCTGTAGTCGACAATATTCTGCCTTGTGGAATCAATTTCTAGCAAATTGTCATATTGGGGTTCAACAAACAATTTACATTATGGTCTGTTGATTAATTCAAGCAAACTTCAATACGAACACTTCCACTTTTCACCAGATTCCAATGGCCAGCGAAACTTGCAGATAAATCAGAGGTCAGATCGAACGCGAATAAGCAAAATCCATCGGAATAGTCCTGACGAGAAATGTTGTTTCCATCGTCGCTAAAATGTGTTCCAGTCTCAGTAAATAAGGTGTTGAATGCTTCCACATCTAGGCGGACGCCAGAGGTGAAACTTGGCTGCAGAGATTTTGTAGGTGCTTAACGTCCATCGACATTCAGGTATAAAAAGTTTATCACGCAATTTTGAACGTTGAAGGGATTCTTCTTCCTCGATCCATTGAAACTGGCATTTCCAACAAATCCCATTATGATTCTTTTAGGCAGCTGCCCCAAAATCGCATTGTTTATTGTCTCTCCCATAATCCCATTATGGAGAACAAACGATTTGACCTCAACCGGTGTCAAAGGATATTTCGCAGTTGTCTTGCAAGCGTTTTAGCGTGAGCTATCAAAATTCCAGGGCTGAGTTTCACACGGCGAACTATCAAGGAGGCTTCTACTATATTTAACTTGTAATTGTGTATATTATCGTCCATAAGGCAATAGTCATGCTTTGCACGGATAAGACGAACACGGAGGTCTACACCATTCATCAACAACTTGTCTTGATTGAACACGTCAGAATGTAAATGCCCCAGCAGGTTAAATATATTTCCACCTTTAGTAAATGCTTGACATGAGGCTACCCCATTGTTGTTTCTCAAATCGCCCGACACTACAGCACTAGAATCCATTGCACAATAACTATCCGTATCCCGAAGAGCCATTTCGAGATGTCAGGACTTTGCATCTGTTCCATAGGTCAGTAGGGTTTCAATGTATCCTCTATAGGCGTATAGATCATTTGCAGACGTAACCACGATTTGGTTGAAATATACATCCACTTGATTAAACAGTGATGGTAAAACATTATTCACAGGGCCAACAGAGTCCTCAAGAGCAGCACAGCCATCGGGTCTCAGGATTCTGTCGCCAACTTTGATTATGGTATGTGCCAAATCAATATATTCTTTTCCATGGACTGGTACGATGAATTCAATGGGGGCATTGTCCGAGAGCATACATACAGGATTGTAATAAATAAATTGAGAATTTTCAATACATGTTTGGGTAGGTGGTACGGTAAATAGATCCAGCTCCGACTTCACACACTCAGAATAGTGCGAATGTAGAAACGACATCATGATTACTTGAAAATATTGAACAAGTCACGAGTCTTCCGCTTTGATTTATGCCTCGTTAATTTTGCACTTTCTTACTTTTATTTGTTTGCAATGGCTCTCTTCTTTTTATTCTTCCGAGTTTTTGATGTCGTCTCAGATCCACGGCCGGTGAGGTTATGAGAGGCGAAGCGTTTACGCTTCCTCTTATATCCTGACCCACGCACCATCGACCCACGCATCAATTTTGTCCTGGGCCCTGCTTTTCAATTTCAATCCAGACTCGGCCAATCGGTCTTCCAGCGCAACCTTTAAAGGCTTGCACATTTGTCACTACATCCCCAACAACGTTAATACCCGCATTGAGAGCTCTTTTGCCGACAGATCGCGCTGCGCTTCCCAGGAAGGGTAGAATGCGTCGAAAAAGGCCCCAAAGGAAAGCTCCAATTCCATGACCTCGCTGATAAGGGCTTCCAAGGTATACCCTCCCAAATTTAGTATATCTATCCGCTGATCCTCCACCAGCTTGGCTTGCGTAATCTGCAATGTAGGGACTCATTTTTTTAGTCAATCAATCCTCTTGAAATGAAGTGTTACGTTCAAAGGACCATATTCAAACGGAATCATTTCACCCTGATTGCATCTTATACCTATTTCAATTGTGCGAAGTGAATACCTCATCAGCGGAAAATAATGAGGAGTAGAAAACGTAGTGCAGTGTATGGATCCGTAGGTATACGCAGAAGCGCTGAATGGTACCACTCGTAACAGGGATGACTGCACGTCACCTGTTACGTAGGGTACACAAAGATCGCTGTAGATGAACAAATTCGCAGGCAAACCTCTGGCCAAACTTGCTGGTAAAGATCCTTCACAATAGGGCTTGGCGTTTGTGAAGCTTTGGATACGTCTCTCAAATCCCAACATACCAGGTACTTTGTCGGAAAGTCTAATGCATGAACTGCGCTGCCGCAAGTTTTGGAGGTACAGTGTCTTCCAATTTTCACAAAACCTTGTTGAGACAAATATTCAAATCGGAGATGAGCACTCAAAGGCGTGAAGTCATTCATGAACCCCACTAGATCAGTTATATCTTTGAAAACTGCAGTAGGTAGAAAAAATGTTTGTAGTAAGTTTGTCTTGCTCTTATTGGGGTTTGAATTACTAACGAAGTTGATTGAAGCATCTTTTCGATCACGTATATGTAGAAAATCGCAAGAAAATTGTATTTCACTCAAGCCCAGTACTCATTCTCCTTCCAGTTTAACTTGTTTTGGAAGCAAGGTTGTGAATTTCGATGCTGTCTCGTCAGGATGATAGCTCATATTGCTGTTGCTGGGTAGTACCATATAAAATTCGTTTCACTCCATTTTTTTCCAATTGCATGCAGTTCTGCAGCACGTATCCAAGAATCAAACTTATCAGGATATCGTTCCCAATGAACAAGAATTATCTTATTTTGTCCTTTTCCCTTAGAGTGTATGACACGTTGGACTATGTACTCGTCCTTGTCTGTTAGAATTTACGTTTCAAATATTTAACAAAAATTAATTATTTTGAATGGAATGGATGGGTCCTTGTATAAGTAATATTTCCATTATTCTAGTGTTTCCACTTGAGAGTGGAAAACATTTCTATGTTTAATAGTAGTAAAATATTTTATTGCTTTATTGTCGTCAGGGCCTTTTAGTTGGGAACTTTTTATAACTGCACTTTACCAAGGGGATTTCCCCAAAAACCATGTGGTGACCAGACCTGGTCAAAGTGGAGTCTCTTAATGGAGATTCAGGGGGTGCAGAGGTTATTGCTCTCTACAAGTAGAGGTGAATCGGGGCCTGACGAACAATTTAGTTTTAGTCTCGTCTTAGAGTTCATAGAGTGTGTAGTGTCCTTCTGACGATTAGAATCCAAATTGGTCTAACATATTTTTGTATTTGTCACTTCGTTTTTGGAAACGAAACAGAACGGTCGTGCCTTTGCAGCGTTATAATAAAAGATACCAAATAGAACTTATAATTTTACTTTTTCATTATTTACCCTTATACCATTTCCAATAGGTTATGGGCCCAGGGTACGCGGTGCGCGAATCGGTTCTCTAATATTAGGGGTGAATAAGTGAATAGTGAAAATAATTAACGAAAGTGACAGTTGAGACAAAAGTGCCATAATGGAAGGATTCAAGTTCGCTAGGGAGTTCAAGCCATTCAACGGAGAAAAATATAGTGTATGGAAATTCAGAATTCGGGAATTACTAACTGGAATTGATGTGATAAAAGTGATAGACTCAGAGCCAGAGGACCCGACATCGAGGAAGTGGATGAGGGCTGAACGACTGGCAAGAAAAGCGGTTGTCCAACACCTTGATGACACATTCGTGCCCTTCGCGAAACCCGGTCAGACAGCCAAGCAGATCCTGGACAATCTGGACAAAATTTACAGCCGAAAAAGTCTTCCCAGCCAACACTCAATTCGCAAGAAAATACACGAATTGAAATTTCATGGAGCTACACCACTGATCATCCACCTCACAGAATTTGATGATCTCGTGGGCGAGTTCATCTCAGTGGGTGGCAGATTGGATGAACCTGACAAGGTGTCTCTTTTGTTTTTAACAATGCCGGACTCTTATGAGAGCGTCATCACTGCACTTGAAACCATCAATGGGGATGAATTGACACTCGAATGTGTCAAAAAGCGACTACTAGATCACGAAGTAAAACTAAAATCGAAAGCAAGTGAGACAAGTGCCAAAGTGTTATATGTTGAAAACAAGAGTGATAAATATAAACAAAAAGTGTATTTAGGGAGTGCTAATTTCAAACGACGGAATTTGCATCGGGGATTTAAAAAGTTTAATCCCAGAAGCCCAACATTTAAAGGAAAGTGTTTTCACTGTGGAAAACAAGGGCACAGAAAGAATGAATGCCGACACTTTCTGAGGGCTCAGATGGAAGAGAGGAAAAGAGGACACCATAAAGGAGCAGGATCAGGCCAAGAGAGACAGAGGATATTGAAGACAGTGCAAATTGCCCAAAACGCGACATCCAGCTGTGACACAGATGGCTTTGCCTTTATGGTCAACAGGAATCTGTGTCAACAAAAACAGGATACAGAAATTACATTCATATTAGACTCAGGTGCATCGGAACATTTAATCAACCGAAATGATTTGACGGAAAATTTTATTAATCTGAAAACGCCGATTCAGATTTCTGTTGCCAAAAATGGGCAATACATCAACGCGACGAAACGAGGAACGCTAAATATAATGACGGACAGCGGAATTCAAGGGACCCTTCGGGACGTTCTCTACAGCCCTGAGCTCCCACATAATCTACTATCGGTCACCAGAATGCGAGAGGCGGGCTTCACAACTATATTCGGCCCAGAGGGAATAAAGATAAGTAAAGATGGTACAATACTTATAGAAGGTAAGGTACAAAATAATTTATTTACCGTTAGCCTAAAAATCATCGCGCGAACGGCGAATAATGCTGCTAGTATTAATATAAAAGACAATTATGATCTATGGCACCGGCGATTAGGACACATAGGAAAATCAAAACTTATGCAAATGAAATTAAAATCAATGGTGAAGGACATTGAATTAATAAAAAATATTTCGCCGAACGATGATTTATGTGAATCATGCATATTAGGGAAGCAAGCGCGTTTACCATTTGGAAAGGAGAAAGATAGAGAACACGTGAAACGCCCATTATTTATTATACATTCAGATGTTGCGGGGCCAATCACTCCTCCTTCGATAGACGGTAAAAATTATTTCGTTTTGTTTGTCGATCAGAAAACACATTATTGCGCTGTTTATCCCCTAACATATAAATCGGAAGTATTCTCGGTCTTTAAAGATTTTGTATCAAAGGCTGAAAGCCATTTCGGTTTGAAAGTCGTGCATTTATATAGTGATAACGGAAGAGAATATTTATCCAACGAAATGAAAGAATACTGTATAAAAAGAGGTATTAGTTACCATTTGACGGTTCCTGGAACTCCACAGTTAAATGGGGTTTCAGAGCGAATGGTTCAAACCATTACAAATAAAGCTAGGTCAATGATAGCTGATGCGAAGTTGTCGCGAATTTTTTGGAGTGATGCAGTATTAACTGCAACTTATTTAATCAATATAACGCCAACAAAAGCTCTCAGGGAGGACAAGACTCCATACGAAATGTGGCATGACAGAAAACCCCAAATTAGATATCTGAAAGTATTCGGTTCAACAGTATACGTTCACAAAAAAAACAGAAAGTCCAAGTTCGAAGAAAAGTCCTGGAAAGGGATTCTGGTAGGGTATGAGCCGAATGGTTATAGAGTTTGGGATGTAATGAATGATAAATATGTTGTCGTGAGGGACGTCATTGTAGACGAGACAAATTCCCCACACTCGAGGCCTGTAAAAGGGCTAGAGGGGGATGAAGGGGCCCATGGTCGGGGTGCCCGGATTGAAACTGATATCTTTGACGACAAGTCAGGATCAGTATTGTCTCGTGCATCTGATAGTATGCAATCAGATGAAATAGAGGAACCAAATAAGGTCGATGATTATAATGATCATGGCGGACCAAATAAAATTCCTAAAATAAACAATGACTGTGAAACGACAACTGACATTAGAAATCAATCGATAGATTCATCAGAAGGTGAAACCGTAACTAATGAGTTGCGAAGAAGCAATCGATTAAAAAATCTAGCCCCTGTATCATATAATGAAAATATAAACGATTATCTCCTATGCGCTCAATCAGTCGCGTGTAAAGTTCCGCAATCGTATGTGGAGGTAGAGGAGAGTGATGACAAAATCCATTGGGAACAGGCCATTAAAGAAGAGATAGATTCTTTGATTAAAAATAAAACCTGGACGATTGTACCGAGACCGAAAAATATAAATATTGTTGATTGTAAGTGGGTATTCACAATTAAAAACGATGAGTTTGGGAAACCATTCAAATATAAGGCTCGTTTAGTCGCGAGAGGATTTAGTCAAAAATATATGGTAGATTATAATGAAACGTTTGCCCCCGTTGCAAGAATAACGAGTTTTAGATTTATCATTGCTTTTGCAAATCAGAATAAATTGCTAATACATCATATGGATGTAAAAACAGCCTTTTTGAATGGTGACTTAAAAGAAGAAATTTATATGAGGGTACCAGAAGGTATTAATTGTGAAAACAATCAAGTATGTCGATTAAATAAAGCTCTGTATGGGCTAAAGCAAGCAGCTCGTTGCTGGTTCGAAATTTTTGAGAAAGCTCTCAAAGAAAGGAATTTCAAGAATTCATTAGTTGATAGATGTATTTATATTCTAGATAGAGGAAACATCTTTGAAAATATTTATGTAGTCTTGTACGTCGATGATCTCGTAATAGTTACTGCGAACATCGAAACAATGAATAGCTTTAAAAATTATCTAACACATAAGTTTTTAATGGTTGACTTGAATGAAATTAAACTTTTCTTAGGAATAAAAATTTGTCGAAATAATGATAGGATTACGTTAGACCAGAGCGCATACATTAGAACAGTACTTACGAAATTCAAAATGAATGAGTGTAATGGAGTGAGTACACCGCTTGAGAGCAAAATAAATTTTGAAGCACTGAATTGCGATACTAAGTATGACGCCCCATGTCGAAATTTAATCGGATGCTTAATGTATATAATGGTCTGCACAAGACCAGATTTGAGTGTGGCAATAAGTATCCTCAGTAGATTCACTAATAAAAATAACATAGAATTATGGAGATGCTTAAAGAGAACTTTGAGATATTTAAAGGCAACGATTGATCTCAAGCTAGTTTATACGCGAAGTGATTCGCAAAGAATTTTATGTGGCTATGTCGACTCTGATTGGGGTAGCGATACAATAGATAGAAAAAGCACTACAGGTTTTTTATTTAAAATGTATGATAGTTGCACTATTTCTTGGAGTAGCAAAAAACAATCATCGGTAGCGGCTTCATCGACTGAAGCAGAATATATGGCGCTATATGAATCAGTTAAAGAAGCCCTTTGGTTAAGGTCATTAGCAAAAAGTATTAAAATAGAAATCGAAGGACCTATAACAATTTTTGAAGATAATATAGGGTGTATTAGTATCGCGAATAACCCAATAGATCATAAGAGGACGAAACACATTGACATAAAGTATCATCTCACGAGAGAACGTATAATTGAAGGACTAATTGCCTTAAAATATGTTTCAACAGGAAGACAGTTAGCAGACACCCTGACCAAACCGCTTCCAGCAGTGAAATTCATTGAATTAAGAGGACAAATGGGTTTGGAATGATCCAGAAGGACTCACACTTCAAGTGGACTAATAAGAGTTTTGTAGTAGTAATATATATATATATTTTTTGATTGTATAAAATTAGTAGTGGTCTGGTAAGGTTTTTAACTGGGTTTTCCCTTCACCTTGTGCAACGAATGTTGGGCCACAGTAAGTTGACCCAGGATAACAAAACGCAAGGACGGCACATTAATAATTAAGGAAATAGTTTAATAATTAAAAATAATATTTTTATATACTATAATTATAAATGTATAGAGAACCGATTATGTTAGTACAAGTGTTTATTAGATCTGATTAATTTTTGAGGGGGCGTGTTAGAATTTACGTTTCAAATATTTAACAAAAATTAATTATTTTGAATGGAATGGATGGGTCCTTGTATAAGTAATATTTCCATTATTCTAGTGTTTCCACTTGAGAGTGGAAAACATTTCTATGTTTAATAGTAGTAAAATATTTTATTGCTTTATTGTCGTCAGGGCCTTTTAGTTGGGAACTTTTTATAACTGCACTTTACCAAGGGGATTTCCCCAAAAACCATGTGGTGACCAGACCTGGTCAAAGTGGAGTCTCTTAATGGAGATTCAGGGGGTGCAGAGGTTATTGCTCTCTACAAGTAGAGGTGAATCGGGGCCTGACGAACAATTTAGTTTTAGTCTCGTCTTAGAGTTCATAGAGTGTGTAGTGTCCTTCTGACGATTAGAATCCAAATTGGTCTAACATATTTTTGTATTTGTCACTTCGTTTTTGGAAACGAAACAGAACGGTCGTGCCTTTGCAGCGTTATAATAAAAGATACCAAATAGAACTTATAATTTTACTTTTTCATTATTTACCCTTATACCATTTCCAATATTGTCCGTTGGTTTATTGACAAGCACCAATTCTGGTTCATAAAAAAATTCCTCAATTGGTTAGTCAGCATAACCCATCAACTCGTATATCGGCAATGATTGCCTAAAAATGGCTTTTGTTATTTTGAATATTTCTTTACTCCAATTAGTCTCATATCCATTCTCAAAGATGCCTTTCGTTCGACTGATGCGCACATAGTTAGCAACTCTATATTTAAAGGATTCTTTACGTAGTTTCTCCGTCTTGAATCGAGTTTGTATATTACGTCACACGTATGGTGCATTATTCACAGTCACAGCCGCAGGCGTCATCTTTATTGAAGAATGTCGGGCGTTGTTGTAAGACTCGACAATTTGTTTCAAAGCATCTGTATACTTATATGTTCGACTATGTGTAAAGTTACGCCACATAGGTTCCTTTAATGGCCGATGGAAGTGCTCCACAACTGCAGCTTTTATGTCGGGATTACGTGTAAAATGACATTTTATTTTCTTATCAGAAACAAATTTTTGGACACTGTTGGCCATAAATGCTTTGTCCTTGTCCGTTTGTCCAGAAACAGGAACGCGCCCCCCATTTGTATCCATTATACGCTTGAAGGCTTCAAGAACCTGTGATGCCGATTGGTCTTTCAATGGCTCTACCCAGACAAACTTACCTAAGACATCAATAACTACAAGTAAATATGAAATCCCGTCATTATATGTTTTAATGATCGCAATTCAACTAGGTCAGCCTCCCACACATCATCAATGTGGGTTACTGTGTAATGAAGATGCGGAAATTTACGCTTAATGGGTCTATGCAGTGTATAAGTGTTCTGAGCATTAAGCCAATTTCTTATTTCAATTTCAGGTATTTCTTTCTTATGTTTGACAAAATATTCCGAGCCCCTTTGTATCCGTCAGGCTCCAGAAGGTTAAAATATGTCCTCGATAGTGTTTCATTGTTCAAAACGGAAGCCATGATGTAACTTTGTCGGTTTTCACTGTGTAGGGAGGACTTATCCGTGCTTTCTTCAAGTTTTTACGGGGGCGATGTACAAGAGTGCGCGGTGTATAGCCTTTCCCTCTGCTACCTTCGTCTACAGAAGTCTCGTCCTCTGAAATTTCAGGTTCTTCCCGATGCCTAATGTCTGGCAATGCTGGCGGAGGCTGATGAAACTTGCGATTACCCAGAAACTCCCGAGGGGTGTTCAGACTTTGGAGATAAACCATAAAATGTTCCCATCCTTTAGCTGAATATGTTTTCCGTGCTCTGACAACATCTTGTATGAGATCCACAATATTAACACCAGGAAATGTTTGTCCATCCAAAGTCACTTGTCCTTTTGAATCCTATTTGAGTCTCTTACCAGTGTTAATGGTGTCAATGTATTCTAGTATACTAGCAGCTTTTCGCTGATATACTTTAAGTACAGTAGCAACAATAGCTTTTGGGTCGTATCGTTCAGTGGTTTCAGTTTCGATGGGGGTCTACGTTTCTAACACTGGCGTTTTACTCTATTCTAGATAGAACATATATCGCCTTAAGACGTCATTATACAATTTCCATTTTTCATGATCGTCTCTAGGATTGTTCGAATTTAAAATTTTCAATAGTTGGGTATCTAATCTACTTGTAACAGTGCCTGAAGTTTGAGCTGATGGCTGAATTTCTTTAGCCAATTCAGTTAAAACATGGCGAGCACCAATATGTGAAGAATTTTGTTTTAGGCGTTCCACACTGTCCGATGGTACAAGAATCATTTTACGTGCATGTTCCATCCTTATACAATAACTGAGCTAAGTGCGCTGATCAGAGGACCCAATAGCTTCGGTAAAATTGAGCCGCCTTACTGATTGATGATTTTTTTGTTACTCCTTAAACTTGATTTTTTATCGGCGAGCTTTCTCAAAAGTTTTTTATGTTTTCACAATTTTGATTTCTCGCAACTTTTCAAAGGAATATTCCCGTATAGCAAATTTAAAGCCCACTCGCAAATGCAGTGAACCAAATCTTTATTAGTGTGTTGTATTATTACTCGTCGTAGCCTGGGTGGTGCGTGGATGAGAGCGTGTAATAAGGCTGTATTCTTTTCTCCAAGCGACTTGCGAACAGAGCCGCTTTCAGAACGACTTCTCGTTGCCATCACACATGCACGACTGGTACACTTCGTGATGCTCCTCCTCCTTTCATATTGTAATCCTTCCGCGGATTATAAACATAATGATGGGGATCACTGGGCAATACCTTACTACGAAACCTACAGTTTCCAGGAAGCGATTGTTTCAAATCTAGCAACAAATAGCCTCTGCCTTTTTCTTTCGTGGAATAAATTTTGAGATATACACTGTAACGTGGTATTTTACCACGTTACCGGTTCTCGACCGTGTCGCGATTCGGGAGACATCCACCAGGCGGGAAGTCACCTTCGATGGCGAGAGTTCGAGGTGAGAGGAAAGGAGCTGAGGTATAGGTATCATGTATTTCTGTTTTTGATTCAAATGACGCGCCACCGCGTTCTCACGGAGGACGTCAACGAGGGTCCTGGGGAAGCCGGGAGATGGGGGTAGTCGGCAGGATACTTGAGAGGATGAAGGAGCGGGTTGATTGGCCGACATTGGAGCCACCATCCAGGAGGCCGGTGCCGGAAATGACGCAGTGGTCAGCGAACTCCGAATTTGTGATGGTGATTGGATGTTGATGGGATCGATGAGGGAGCCACAACGCAGCTATTAATTACCACGGAAGTGACGTCTCACCAGAGCACGAGGTTTCGCAATGTATGGGAGCCGAGGACTACGTTAATCAGTAGAGTTACTGTTCTCTCAGGGGTAGTAATTAACGCACGAATAAGGTTGCAATTTTAGGGATGCGCTGAGAATTTATTCTCGCTGAGTCAACACAATTGATGATTGTGAAGCATCGCGGAATTTCATAGCGGATGCGTTTTGAATCTCATGTTTGTGTTGCGCATGCCCGAATGCTTGGGATTGGTGGATAGATAGATTATGCCCACCTAGTGTCTGCGGCCGTAGCGCTACCCACTTGTTGCGGATTCCCACGTGTCTCGCAAAATCACTTCCTGTTTGGTGGACCTCGAGAGCAGACCTGTGTGTTAGTTTTGTGGTGCCACGGCCGCCATTTCGCCGAGTGGTCAGTTGAGGCTGTGAAGCGGTTTTGAGGACGAATCCGAGGAAGTGTGGAGGTCCCGGGTGAGCGTGGTGGCCATATCTTCAGTGTTTTTTAGAATTTATCAAAGATTGTGGGCAGAGATCGCGGTTTTGTCGGTGTTACGTACACCTGGGTCCTGCGGACCGTTAGTTGAATTATTCTGTCCAGGGATTTCTGGCCACTTCTCTCAGCGATTTTTGAGTTCTCTCTCTCGTTCGGCGAATTGTTTTCGGGTTAGTCTGAGTGGAAATTTGTTAACTAACCGTCGGTGATGAGTCTTGCGACTTCTGTTTGATGATTTGTGTCGCAAACTCATCAATCTCTCGCCATTGAATTCTAGTCTGATTTTTATAATTTCAAGGTCGCGTGACCTCTGGATTATTGTGTATTTATTGATTGGAATTTTGTTTGTTCGGGGTCACGCAGACTTATCGATTTTCGCGTTACTGTTCCAAATCACTGGATTATTTTGACAATATTATAACGTTTAGATTCTGATTAATTTATCTGACTTTTCCGACAGCAATGGAGTTTTGTGACTCCGTTGTTTGATTTAAATTATGTTTTATGTTTCGGACTATAGCAACCTGCGTCTTGGACCGCGGTTGTTCATTCAGTATTTATTTATGACTCACTTGACCGTTTTAATCTCTGTGATTTGATTTTCCTTGTTGGCTGACTTCAGAAGAGTTTTACTTGATTTTAATTGGACACCAGTGACAGTACCGTATAAGTCAAACTTGTGTGTGATAACGCTTGATCGATTTCCGGGGATATATCTGATTGATTTTTTTTTATTGTATCGATTATTTTCTTTATTTTTTTTTATTCATTAAACATTGTGATCCCCGACCATTTTGACAATTCCGTTGTTTCTTTTTGTTTTAAAAAGTCCCAGTTGCATCCCCCTTTCAGCTTTTGATTAATTGGTCATTCCGTTTTAATAACCTGGCGCCTAACGGATTTTTCGGATTTGGTTTGAGGGGGTTCTGGTGCCAGAGGGCGGGCGGATGGACGGAGGGGTCCGCGAGCCTTCGAAAATACGTCACAACACATTATACTGAGATTGTTAAGATAACTTCCTTTTGTGAATAAATCAACTATTGCACCATTCGAGGATTCCCGTATCAAATCGTCCACGACAACCAATTTTGGCTTATTATCATCAAATTCTCCAGATCTTGGCAAGCGTTCACGAAATTCGATAAAAGTATTATCATAATCCGAATATGCATTCTGCCACTCAGCGTAATAAAAGATCACTTTGTCAATTTGTGTATCACTTATTTTCTTAATTTCCTTCAGAAACCTTTTAACAAAAAATATTTTTCCACAACCCGTGGGGCTGCAAATCATTGCAGTAAAGGGATGGGTCCACCTCGTATCCATATTGCCTTCTGATTTATTATACTCAAAACCTCATCATTTTATATAATTTTATGATATGGCGTAATGCACCTGTATGGGGGTTCAAATGGGCCTGACTATGGGTAGGGCAAGAACAATGCACGTAGGCGGGAGCAGGTAAAAAGGTAAAGATGTGCAGTAGCCCCCTTGGGGCGCCAATAGTAAAACCCCTGACTTCTCCCAATATACTCCGAATTTTCCCACCTAGCTGCAGTCGTCTAATAACCATTCACAATATCGGACCCAAACGCTTTAGCGGGACCCAGTAGTCCTTCCGAAGGCAATACTGCACCTCCGAAGGGTGATTTCGATTGGATAGATAAATTTGATAGAGATTTATTCGAAAATTTCTATTGAGCTCTTTGATATTCAATGTGGTGGTGGTGAAAAAGTGATGAGTGGTCCTATCACTTTGGAAGCTGTTGAAGAGTTTAAACGAGATTTACTGGATCAACAGAATGGTAAGTCTCTAGTTTTATACCGCTTATAATGACGAAAAAAAAATTTTAGACTTTTTTTTCTATTGGAAAACACTAGACGCAGTTTCAGGTGAACAAAATGGCCGCGAGGAAGAGGTTGAAAATCTATCGTCGGCCTTAAGGACAATACGACGATCACGCCAGAGACTTCCACGTTTCAAACTCGACACACATGTGATGGAGTGTGCAATCAACCCTTTACCTGACGGACGTAACTCTGCCGAGTGAGTTGAAGAAGCTTTCCGCGATGTCAATAATAAAATTATTGAGGCTAGAGGCCGCGGTGTAATTGAATGTGCCTTACATTCAATTTTGCAAATATACAAAGAGACAATGCCTGTATAAGTCCACGTGCGATCAACGCATATGAGCATCAAGATTTATGGAATCGTGTGAGCTCTATCGCGCGGAACGCCAACGGTTTTGGATGTGTCGATACGTTTTGGATGAAATTTCATGTGCCTGACGCCCCGGTAGGTCAAGGTTTTCTTGAAAACAACATGAAAATAGGGCTTAGTAGAAAATGTATTCTTCACGTTTCGAATGAAGATGGCTTATGCCTAGCCCGAATATTTGTTGTGGCCAAAGCACATGCCAAAAAATTGAAAACTAGAGCGGGTAAGAGCAAGATACACAAGATATGGCAAGCCATACGGCAATGTAAGGGAAGAATGCAGCGTGAGAAGGCCAAAAGACTAACTCAAATGGCAAGAGTCATTCCTCCTGACGAGGGCTGTGGCCTACAGGAAGTCGCTCAATATCAACGATACTTGGCGGAAGAAGGATGCCTTATGAAGGTTTATTCCTTCAAGAGAAATGGAAAAGATCACCCTGCACTCTACGATGGTACGCCTGAACTGATTAGCAACAAGATGCCCGTCCGATATACCTTACCGATTGTGTATTATTCAGAAGATGAACACTATGAACCAATCCAAAATTTACCTTCTTTCTTTAGCGTGAAATATTATTGCGAGCATTGTAACAAACCTTACACTATGCAAGGACATGTTTGTGATAACACTTGTGATGGGTGCTTGAAGAATCCTTCGTGCGACCTCGTCTGTGACCACATAAAAATGTGTAGATAATGTAATACGAAAATTGACCATCGCGAAACTCAGAATCATGTGTGTCATAAATATTATTGTAACGTATGTCAAAAGGACGAAGATATTTCTCATCTGTGCTATATGCCTGCCTTAAAGAACAAGGAAAAATTTACTTTAAAACGTGTGGCGTTTGTTTTCTATGACTTTGAAACCAGATAGGATGAGCTGTTGCAAGAAACTACTGACGCCATCGTACACGTTCCTAATCTTTGCATTGCACAAACGATGTGTGACCGCTGTGCAGATATGAACGACAATGATATTGTGAACGCTAACGATAATCACGGAAATTCATGTGGCGTTTGTAAACATCGGGAAAATGTTTTCAATGGTGACGGTCCTGTGGGAGGATTTGTTGTTGACATCACGTCGATGGGTAAGACGTATAAAAAAGTAGTTTGTATTGCTCATAACGCCAAAGGCTATGATTCACCATTCATTTTGATAGATGTCATGAGGCGCATTAACAGCGAAATTAAGGCAATAATTGGCGACACAAACATTATCTTGATGGATTATGGGGATCATAAATTTATAGAAAGTTTAAATTATTTTCACATGTCCTCGCAAGTTTGCTAAAAGCATTTGGATTGAGAAATATAGCGAAAGAGTATTTTCCACATTATTTCAATACAAAAGTCAATCAAAACTACGTAGGTTTCATACCTGATAGAAAATATTACGGTGCTGACACCATGAGTGTGCAAGATCGTGAAAAATTCTTATCGCGTTATAATGAACGCGTAGAAGAAAATAATGAATTTGATTTTCGTAAAGAAATTCTTCATTATTGCAGGCTTAATGTTACAATTTTGAGACAAGCCTATGTTGAATTTCGAAAATTGATTATGAATGCTGGAAATGTCTATCCTTTTACAGAGTGCTTAACGATTGTGTCTACATGCGTGCGTATTTTCCAAACAAATTTCGTAAAAGACAAGCAGATAGGTATTCGACCACAGGGAGGATATCGGTTAGGGAAAACGCATTTGAAAATCGCAGTTGAATGGCTCCTGTGGCCCGAACATTGCAAGAATAATCGAATAATACATGCTGGACGAACTCTTGAGCACAGAACGAAATCAGGCCACCGTCTAGATGGTTTTTGGGAGGATACCGTAAATAATAGAAAGAAATATGCATATCCGTTCCACGGATGTTTTTGGTGAGGATGCCCACGGTGTTTCAAATATAATAGAGATAAAGAGTTAAGGCACAACGATACACTAGAGAGCCGATATGAGAGAACCGGGGCGATTACACGAGAATTGCGAAGCTCGGGTTATGAAATCAATGAAATGTGGGAATGCGATTGTATTCGTCCAAAAAAAACAGATCGTGCGTTGTCGACTGTTGTAGAAAACGTTGATCAGCAGATGTTTAGTGCCCTGAATCCACGCGATGTTTGTTTCGGGGGACGAACAGGAAATACCGTAACACATTATGACGTAAAAGACAGTGAAAAAATTCGCTATATTGATGTTTGTTCGTTATCACCATACGTTTTAAAGACAGATTTTTCTGATAGGTCAGCCCACCGTCCATGTGAGGCGTGATTGCCAGCTTATCTGCCCTAATAATCATATTTCACGGATTGAAGGTCTGGTGAAATGTCGCGTTTTACCCCCTTGTCCATTATTTTACACTGTTTTACCAGTAAAAGCCCATGGAAAGTTACTGTTCCCCCTCTCTCGATCATGCTGCGATAATCTTGTACAAGACAATTACCCTCATGATGATCCCGCCGATCGCGAATTTTTGGGAACCTGGGTCGCCCCACAACTGTGTAAAGCGGTACAAATGGGTTATAAAATATTGGAACGCAGCGAACTTTGGGAGTATAAGAGAACTACACGTTGTAATCCTGTGACACGAACAGGTGGATTATTTGCCGAATACATTAACACGTTTTTGAAAATAAAACAAGAGGCTTCAGATTCGCCTGCGGAGTGTGTAGATGATGAATCAGAGGATAGATATATTGCTGAATATGAGACGCGAAAAGGTATAAAACGCGACAAGGATAAAATTCAAAAGAATGCTGGATTAAGACCAGTAGCAAAAGAGTAGTAGAGGGCTACGGAGAAGGACGTTTCATTACTTCTTTTGTCTCTGGGGGGCCTAAATTTAACAGTTTTCGCGTAAAGAACGGCAGTATCGCGCAAGTTAGTAAAATAAAAGAGGTTCGACTGAATTATGAGTCGCGTAAACATATCCATTACGACTCATTCCGCGCGCTCGTTGTCGATAAAGCAGATCCCTACCAGATCGACTATCAGGGTATTTGTCTCCGTCCACAGCTTAGCTTTTTGTCTCGACAGTTGAATCCCTGCACAGTGGGCTCTCACCGTTTGAAAATTCTCTGTAGAGCTGATCATTTGTACAGTTGAACAAGTACAAACGGAGCCCCCCCCCCGATAGTGTATGACAGCGTCATCATGAAACCTGAGAGGAAGATCATACGTGTGACAGGCCCAAAATGTACACTTGCTGGTTTTGCGACTCTGGCCTATGGTTTCAAAAAACAGCGATTTAATCGCTGCTAGGTGGCTAGCACTGCATATTTAAAAATGAAGCAGTTTCTCCATTTAAATTGATTGTAGCGCTTTTGGATAATATTGTGATGCACTAAAAACTTTTGTAGGCTTTCATTACGTATTAATTAATTGAACAATTGAATGAGTGGAGGTTATCCCTCCACTCCATTAATATTTATTTGTAGACTTGAATAGTTCTTACTAATGGATAGCGAATCGTTTGTAGATGATAAATCACCGAGTTCCATCATTTTACGCTTAATGGTTCATTAGATATTAATTATTTTTGAAAAGCGTCCTACAATGTTTACATTTGTGCACGCGCAGAGACACCTAATGTAGGGTAATTAGCGTCACTTAATTGAAAATCATCTAGTTTCTTCATTTAGATCGACAGTAGCACCTTCGTATAACGTGGTAAGGCAATTAAAAACGTTTCTTAACCCTTCATTACGTTTGAATCAATTAATCAATTTAAAGAGCGAAAGTTATCCCTCACCCCATTAATATTTATCTGTAGACTCGAATCGTTTTTACCAAGGGATAGGGAATCGTTTGTAAATGATGAAAAACTGAGTCTACTTTTTCTACATTTAATTATTCATAAAATATAAACAATTTTTCAAAAGGGGACCTACAGTGTTTACATTGGCGTGCGCGCGCACAGAACCTCCCGGTGTCAGAAGTCCCGGGCGTTAGTACCGACGCTCTGGGGAATTCGGGGGAATCTGTAATTCTGGTGAATCTACGATTCTGAGGGATTGTCGATTCTGAGGGTTCTGTTGTGTGTGGGTTTTTCAGTCCTTTATTTCTCACTAGGGTGTCGGGTAAGTCGCCCGTGGAGCGCTAAAGCACTCTGCTCATTGGAAGCGGGAAGGTTTGAAATAATTTCTAACACTCTCAACAATTTTGCGTTCCACTTGGATCTAAGTTTAATATTCACTTTCACAACTCCCAAATTCAGAACAACCGTTCCCGTTGAACTCGAAGACGAGAGGGAGATCCCTTTTTGTTGTACAAATCTTGCTTAAAAATAATACTAATTTTACGTTCAACCCCTAAACGGAGTAGGGAGCCAATCACGACGCTAAATTATTCTAGAGGGCTGTCCCTTGACGTAGGACCCAACGTTTACAGGAAAGGGAGGGGGTAGTAAGCGTTCTCAGAGGAAAAGAGAGGGGAAAGTTTGGGCCTGGGAGGATGAGGGGGTTAGATCACGTGTTTTTAGGTGTAGAAGAGGGGTAGACATCTGGAGGTTGATAGTAAAAGAGAGAGAACGAGCGTTTCTCGAGAATCTGGACTCTAAGCAGTGTCCTGGCTCATTAAGAGGGACGATAATTATTAGCGAGGCTTATTTGGGACAGGGAGTCTTCCGTGATAAAACTGAGTTTCAGAGGAAATGAGGAAGTTTACAGCGGGATTTATGATAGGGTAAGAGCCCCAAGAAACATATTAGAGAGGATTAGAGACCTTCTAGACGTGGAGAAGAAAGGGCTTTACAATTTCTACAATTGGGAATTTTTGAGAAGGGAATATTTTGGGAGGCAATTTTCCATTTATGAGAGGACACTATTAAACAATAATGGTTGTCCTCTTTGTATGAAAGTTCCTGGCTTGGAACACTTGGAATATTCTATTTTTATATTATTATTGTTATTGGGGTTGAACATTTCCTTATTTGTAGTAATTTCGCAATTCACGTGCAACATCTATTAATGAATTTATTAATTTCCCGCGAAACATAAGCGCCACTAGGGAGTTATCTAGGGAAGTTAAATTGCGAAGAATCTCTACACAACAGTTTGTGATATCCTGAGCTTGATAGCCAGTAGATGTCACTAAACATCATTAATCTTAGTCCGCGAAATTTAAATTAATCTTAATTTTTATATTTTTAATCAGTGTCGAAATACGCACAAAATAAGTAGATACAATGGACAATGAACAATGAAAACAACACCACCAGTGTGGGAAAAACCGTTACGCATAAATCTTAACATCTTGAGTTTAACTTTCCCATTTATTTACCCGTAAAATTCGTTGGATAAACATTTTCTCCAAACCTGAAACTTGAGAAGGAAATCATAAATCTTCGAATCCATACAGTCTAGGTCGTAAAGTACCAGTTCTGTTTTTGCTCATGTTTTGATTCAACACGTGTGAGGTCTTCTTTGTCCATTGTATCGAAAGCTGAGGGCCTGAGTCCCTTGACAGAGAAAACGCGATTTCACGCGTTTTCCTTTTCCCCGCTTTCCTTATTCTACCCCTCTTCCCTTTTTTTCTACCAAGTTGCGTGCGCAACATATAGACTAGTGGGGGTTGTAGGACCCAACCCTTGGAAAATTAGTTTAAGTTTAGCTTAGTTCGATTCTAACTTGTTTCTTTGCCGCTTCTCTCTTCAACTAGTAAATCGTCAAATTTCCGTCTAGTTTGGGTTGTTAGGTTCTCTGAAACTTTATTAATAATTCGAGACTCAATCTAAGATTTAAAACTTATTAAATAAAGTGTGTGTTACGTGCTCTCCTAAGCACTGCTGTTTGCATTGATTTTATTTGGAAAACCTGAATCCAATTATTTCCTTTCAACGAGTTGACATCGATGGAGTCCTCATTAGAGGTTTAGCGGCTGACGGATCTACGGTTTTCAAATCTTTGGCGCTCAACCTGGTGAGAGGCGCCACAATCCTCCTGGTAACCCAGGTAGGACATAACAAGTTCCGGGGGACTGCCGATTCTGAGGATTCTCGGCGGCGTCATCGTCAACTTTGACTGGCGGGTTTTTGGCCTTTCGTATTTCCGATTGAACAATGCCGTTTCAAAAACCGGCGACTCGCGAAAATGAAAATTAATTTTATTTGTCAGGAAAATGTAACTTTTGCAAGGAAAAATCAATAAATAAATAAATAACGTTAATAAAAAGACTCCCTTCAAGTTTTCTCCCTGTCCAATTCCTATTTAATAATTTAAAAATAAGGGAAGTTAATGTTGAGGTGAAAAAAAGGAAAACAAATATTTATTTTAAAAACTTATTTATAAAAAAAAATTAAAACTTGTTGGAGTCTACATTTCGAAAGTTTGACAAAATTTAATTTTCTAATGCAATTGTTGCATACCCACTATAAATCCTAGTAGTTTCCCAAGACCTTACTCTGTTAACGAGATGTCCCATCCAGAATCTCCTCTCCAATCACTTTATTACTATAATCCGGACATTTTCCAATTCCTCACGTTTCCTACCTAATTGCACTCTTTCGTGCAAATCCCTCATTTCTCCGTACCTCCTAAGTTCAGCCCTCAAAGAACATTCCTTCCTTAATTTTGGCCAATCAAAGATCTTGGGCCTTTCCCCTTCCAGTTCCTCCAACCCTCCGACTTACTGGCTGAGATTTTGGTAATATACAGTTTTTAGAATTAGAAGACAGAACAGTTTCACCCCTCGAACTGAATTAGTTAGCTAGAGCTGAAGTGTGTACAAGTAGACTCAAAATGAAGATTTTTCAACGAGAATTACTTGTACATTTTGGAATCCAATATAAACTTTTGGCGACGAGGATAAGATTTTCCAACATTCGGGTAACAGTGCATTTGTGAATTAATATTCACCCTGAAGTGCGAATGACAACTTTCAAGTTGTGAAATTGGAGAACGAGCTACGAGACTACAATCAGGCGGCATCAAGGACAAGAGAAGCGACTATATTCTGGCTGATATGCTGGACCTAGCAACTCCGGCACCGTTTGTGGAAACTATCTACAGTGACCGTAAATACTGAAAATTTGGCTACTCTTCTGAGAGTTCAACTCCCTTAATCTCTCCTCCCCTTTTTCTATCCAAAAAAAATTAATTGAAAAAAAAAAAATTTTTTGCAAACAAGGCAAAACTTAAAATGAACACTACTTCAGTCAATTCAATATCAGGAACAATTGAAATCGAAAAACTCAAAACGGAACTTTTAATTAAATTATTACCTACAGAATTCGATGGTAATCGTTCTAGAGTACGTAGTTTTATTAAAGGAGTCGATGCTGCGATGAAACTGGCAACCACCCAGCAAAAAGAACTTTTAATTCCATTCATAAAAAGAAACCTTATCGGTAAAGCGAAAAATCAGATTGATATTCATTGTCATTTGACAACATGGGATGAAATTTCTGAATTATTATTGAATTTATACCATGATAAAAAATCCTTCGGTCAATTGCTCGAGGAAATCAATAGCATGAAGCAAAATCGAAATTACAGTGTAACAGAATATTGCCAAAGGCTCGAGGAAACGTCTTCTAGGCCCCTCGCTGTTCTTCATGCAGAAGATAATAATCCTTCCCCACTCGCGGGTCGTATCTCAACGATCACTGACATGACTCTTAACCGTTTTGTTTTCCACACACTTCCTCATATTTTTCAACTACTCCGGTATCGAGATTTAAAAACCATAAATGAAGCATTTACTGCTGCAACTACGGAAGAAAAAGCCGTGCGCTCTCTCAACCCGACTCACTCCCAAAACCTCTACAAATGCGCGGTCTGTAAAAAATCGAATCATGTAAACATAAGATTACTATTTTAATAAACAGAACAAACCATCGACCCCCAGAACGTTCAAACCTATAAATTTAAGCCAACCAAGGCAATTCATTCCGCGAAACCCACCCTATCAAAACCAAAATACTCGACGCCCAAATTCCAATCTAAATGATTTTAACCCCCATCAAAAAGCACCAAGCTCAAATGTACAATGTCGATACTGCAAAGAAATCGGTCACGATATTTGGGTTTGCATAAAACGTGAACGCGCTAACCAACAAAAATCGCAAAATCAGGCATCACAGCCTCCTTGTACTGTATTGGACCCTTATCGTCCAATAAATTTTCAAACCCCAAATTTTCAAACACTGAGCCTCAATGGCGATCCACCGGAAAAATCGGACTATCAGATAGAGAATCAATCGATCCAACCCTAAAAATTTGCCAAAAAGCAAATGAGCTAATGCGAGCTCACGTTTTCGTTGATCCCAGCGATAGTGATCGGGATTACATTGCTCTACACTGTCCTTTATCTAAAAATCCTGATAAAACCCTCAAACACCTCATTGATAATGGAGCTGCCATGTCTTTGATCAAAGGTTAAAGCCTGGATTCCTACGTAATCACAGACTATAACAAAATTATGTTAATGGGATTAACTCGCGACACTCCAATCTTAACAATGGGTGAAACCCATCTTGAATTCAAAATCGACACTCAAAAATTAAAATCAGGTTTTCACGTAATTAATGAGCAAACAAATTGCCCATTCGATGGTCTCATCGGACGAGACTTTATTAAAAAACATAAGTGCGTACCCATCATCCACGAATCGAGATTTATCATCGACTCACTCTCAATCTCAATACCGATTCACACAAAAACACCTCAACAATCTAACACGCACATCGTAATTCAGCCGAGAACCGCAATAATAATACGAGTAGAAGTCATAAATCCAAATAAATTAAAAGAAGGAATCATTACGAAACAAAAGTTAAACAACGATGAATCACTTCTAGTTTCAAACGCGACTGTCCAATACCAAAATTAAATCTTGAGGCAATTCCCACTCATGCGATTATCTTCGACATGAGCGAAGTTAACCATAATGGCCTCCAAAATCGAATTGCTCTCGTAAACCAAAATCTTCGACTCTCCCACACCAATAATGAACAACGGGAATCAATCATAAAAATCTGCCATGACTTCCAAGATATTTTTCATCTTCCCGGTGACCAATAAACTAAAACCATTGCAGCTACTTGCGAAATTAAAACTATCCATAACATCGCAATTCACACGAAAGCCTATCGGTACTCAGAAATACATAGAGAAGAAGTAAAAGAACAAACCACAAAATTAGACGCGCAAGCAAGTATCAGATCATCTACTAGCCCTGGTCTAGTCCCTTAATAATCGTCCCAAAAAAATCAGATGCTTCCGGCAAAAAAAAGTGGCGAATGGTCATAGACTACCGTCCCTTAAGGGGTTACTCTCATGTGAACGCCAATATTTTACCACTTTTTAGGAATTTTTTTTTTATGTGACAACAAACTTCAATGATGTTGATTTTTTAATATATTTTTATTTGTATTTGGAAATGTACGAAAAAAATTTTTTTTTCGTTTTTTACATTTTTAACATATATTTTTTTAAAGTCAAAGTAGTCCCCAACAAAAAAAGGTAGTTCACTGGTCAAGGTGATAGCGGCTGTTCATGTTGTCTGAGATAAAAGAATCGAATGGATTATTATTCAGTCGATCTGTGGCTATCGTCCCTACCAAATGTAATCAATTTCATTGAAAAAAAAAAAATATCGAACTTCGAAAAAGAAATCACGAAAATCTTGTTCTTTTTCGTTAAAAATCGTTTTAAAAAAATATGAAAATATTTTCGAAAATAAACAATTCTGGTAAGGACGATAACTATAAATGAGTAGAAGAACATATGTAAATTTTAAAGCAATCGGTTGAATACTTTTTCTTTTAGGACCTTGACCGTTTCAGAAAATGATGATTCGAGAAAAACGCGTTTAAAGTTTAAAGCCTGGTAGACAATCGCTTACAACACGTCGGCGACTATGACCTGTAACTTATCAAATACTATGAATTTCGGTCTGAATTTTTCACAGCATGTTTTCAATAGGTTTTACTGTCAAAATATAAAAAAAAATCGATTTTTCGGAGTGATCACATGAGAATAACCCCTTAAACGAAAAGGCTGTTGGTGATACATATCCGCTTCCCAACATTGAGGACATCCTCGATCAGCTAGGTCATTCCCAATTTTTTACAACCTTAGACTTAGCAAGCGGATTCCACCAAATCCCTATTCGAAGTGAAGATCGCGAGAAAACAGTCTTCTCCACCCCTGAAGAACATTGGGAATGGGATTGCACGCCCTTTGGGTTGAAAAACGCTCCCGCTACTTTCCAGAGAATGATGAATAACGTTTTATCCGGCTTAAATAATAAACAATGCTGCGTCTACCTCGACGACATTGTCATTTACGGTTCCACTTTAGAGGACCACTATGAAAAATTGATGAACGTGTTCCTTAGACTTAGAGAAAACACCCTCAAACTCTAGCCTGACAAATGCGAGTTTTTAAAAGATTCCTGCCAATATCTTGGGCACATAATTACTCGGGGAGGCGTGAGACCAAATTCTGACAAACTTTCCGCAATTAAACAAATTCCTATCCCTAAAAATCAAAAGCACATTAAAATGTTCCTTGGCATGACTGGCTACTACCGTAAGTTCATAAAAAATTCCGCTAGCATTGCTAAACCCCTCACGACCCTGTTGAAAAAGGATACAGAATTTAAATGGACAGAAAAACAAGATACTGCTTTCCAAACCCTTAAAGAAGCCCTAATAAACGAACCTCTATTACAATGTCCTAAATTCTCATTACCGTTTACATTAACCTGCGACGCATCGAACGTAGGCATCGGTGGGGTCTTATCCCAAATAGTAGACGGCAAGGACCTACCTGTCGCCTATTATTCCAGAACCCTTGATAAAGCCGAACAAAACTACACGACCACTGAGAAATCATTATTAGTAATTATAAAAGCTATTTGTATCAACTATTTTAATAGAAGACACTTCTAAGCTAATAACTAAATTCACTCAGGAAACTCACGACTTGATTTTAATTGTTCGTTTTTATTTTATTGATTAACAAGATACATATGGTTGCCTCCTTTTATATTTTATTAAATGAAATTTAAATTAATTGAAATATATTTTAAAGATATCTATGGTTTGAAATCCGAGAAGATCTTAAATGTCTCAAGACGCACGATGCGATTGCTTAAAACTGCCCCGAGAACTCAACTGACTGACTGGCGAAAAATGCCAGACTTATTTTTGTGTCGGAACAATTGGGCGTTCCCATTTTTGGTATTCAAACTTGTAGGTGGGAAAACTATGTGTCGTCTGATTGATGGGAAAGGAAAAGTAAGTGTTATGACTGGTCAGTTTGAACTTATCTGACCTGAAAATTTGGGATTGTATGGAGTCCGCGTGGAGTTGGTTTATTGCGTGTGTTTTTGGAGAGGACCCTAGGTTCGAGTAGGAAGGCCTGGGTGGCATGGAATTGAAGGTTCATCTGGAATGGATTAAGAAAGTGGGAATTTCCCATTTTTTCTGTAATAAGTTTTCCGGAAGACTTGAGGAGAAAATACGCGTGTCGTGCTGAAATGGATTATATTGTAAATTTTAGGAATTTGGGGAAACACGTGGCTTGTGCCGGACGTGTAATAAAAAATTAGACAAAGGTCAGTGTTGTTGGGACTGGGGAATTTAGTTGAGATTCAATGGGTAAAAGAAAGTATTATCTGTGGCTGAGACATTTAAGATCGAATGGTAAATGGAAATTTCTCCTAATAGGATTTTTGATACGAAACACTATTGAAAAATTCAGACCGTACCTTTATGGTAGAACCTTTACAATCTTTACCGATCACAAGGCTCTAACATGGTTATTGAACTGCAAAAACCCCTCATCCAAATTAGTGCGTTGGAGATTACAACTTAATGAATACTAATATACTATTAGATACAAGCCTGGCAGAATTAATTCGAATGCAGATGGTTTGTCAAGCCTTTTCTCTGATAACGAAGACACTGAGAATGTCGTGAGCACTCCTCTCAATATCCTAGTTACTCATAAATCTACTAAAACTTATCATGACTATATTAAATTTCATTACATGAATAAAGACATAATCGAATATGAACAGGAAAACCGTCCCTTAACGAAAATTCGACATCGTATTGTACTGCTCTGGTCAAAAGACCTCGACGACAACAATCAGTATTCTGACTACAGAAAATCTAATTTTGATACCACACTCCTGAAATCGTCTTTAAATGGAATTTTCAAATTAAAAAATTTCAAGCAAACACTTTTCTTGCTATTTCCCTTCCATTTACATTTTGACAAAATTGAGTACAAAAATATTTTTGAATGTTTAATGACTCTAAAAGACTCAATTGGCACTAAAAGTTTCACATTTGTCCCTCCTGATAAAGCAAAAAACATCCAGTCCAATCAATTAAATGTGTTCGGATTTAAATGCGAAGACGGAGGGCAGTCAGCCTTGTCGGCCAAATTCGGATGACCTCGGGTCACCGACGAGACTGGCAGACCCGCTCATCACCTCAGTCTCAATTTTCCAGTGGAAAGATTCATACGCCAAAAGTGTTTAATAAAATATTGTTCCAAACTAATCCGGGGCTAAACCCATCATACAAAAATTCCATAATTTCGGTCCATTTAAAACCCATAGTGTACAAGTTCAAATCCACAAGTTAATTTAATTTAACAAAAATAAGTACCACGTTTTTTAATAAAAGAAGAAAAATCCAAATTCGCTACCGATTATTCTCCCATAAAAAATCCCGCTCCCAACCACGTCCAACCAGAATCCAAATCCAAACAAAATGAAATGTTGAAATTCATATTCCCAAGAAACGAAATTAAATTCTTTAACACAGTTAAAATAATTCCTAAAAATCAAACAGAGATTAAAATTATCTTAGAAGAATGTCATAATAGTAAATTATCTGGTCACTTTGTGTTTAATCCCAATGTCGTTCATTGGAAACCACATAGTTTTTCTTTACATGAGGGATGTTGCGACTTCGGTCATCCTGCTATCCTCCTCAAAATATCATCCTCAAACTAATAACGCACTCGAAAGATCACATTTGACATTGAAAGACTATTTAAAACATTATATTAAAAACAATCAAACAGATTGGGATGAATACCTCCCCTTCACGACATTTAGTTACAACACATCCATACACAAATCTACAAATTATACATCTTGTAAGGAATTCTCAAGAATTCCTTCAAACGTCCCGGATCCGAAGGGGATATCCAGAAAGGGGTGAGTGCGTCGAGAGAGAGAGAGAGTGCGAGAGAGGCTTAGGGATGAATTAGGATCAAAGAAAATAGGGAAATTAGGGTAACCGGGAGGACAACTCCCCAGGCCATGCGGATAGAAGTCCGAAGAGTATATAGAAAGGGGTAATAGGAGTTTGTAGGATCGGAAACGTTAGGGATGCGGGGACCGAAGGCAATTCCCGGTTATGAGCCAAATTTACCGAGCTACGTGGAATTCCCTGAGGATCACTCCCCCCGTTTAGATTTTTTTGGATACGTGTAGGAGTACGAAAAATACCGCTCGATTTAGGGATCAAGAGGGAGGGGGAGATACGTTTTGGGTTTAGGGTGGCAGACCTAGAGGCCTAGAGCAGCCCTAGTAACCCCTAGGATAGCCAAAAGGTTGAATTTTAAATAAATAATAAAAAGTTAGACTTTAGGGTAAAATTTAGGGTTCCCACTTTCCCATCTAATGCTCGAGAAAACAACCAGAAGGATCTAATCGCGTTCCGTGGATAATACGTTTAGGCATAAAAAGAAATATAACAATAAAAAAAAAAATCATCTCCCGATCCAGAGATGCTAGGAGGGTAGAGAAACCTCATTTGAATTTTGAATGCGGTTGGCGCGCGTGCCTCTGGTTCACACGGAGACGCCAGGGCCATTAATACCGAGCACGACCACAACTCGCCTATTGTGATTATTCCATTGTCGGAAAACACGTGTGACGGACGCTAAATATTGAGGTGCAAATATAAATAACATTTGAGTGCAATTAAATAGTGAAAACTTCTCGTCGACGCGACATCAATTTAAGGAGACACCCTGGAGGCCAAAAGCAACGAGTTTTGTTCGAGAAATAAGGTCAGGGAGATCATCCGTTGGATTTTTGCCGGTCGTCGCCGGTCGACAATAAAACACGTGGGTAACGAGCCACGATTTTATATTAATTAACTCCTCATCTCGATGCCGCTAAAATTAATTTATGTTATTTTTAGAGAATAAGATCTGTGTTTATAGAAATATGCCACTTCCCTGGGCGAGGGGAAGCGGAGAGAGACTTCTTGCCGTCTCCCTTGGGCGAAGGGGAGGCGGAGAGGGAATCGCCCAAAAACAATGGTGCCGGACGGCACAGATTTTAGAAATAATTACAGTTCGATTTTGGACTCTGAAACTTGCGGTAGGGTTTTGATAGAGAAGAGTCGGTTAGACCACCGAAGGATACGTATCGTAGTGAGAGTGATCGGTGTTAATCGAGTGCGGCGATTAGCTAGGAAGGTAATCGCGATGCATAAGTGATACCCATAAGGAATCATCACGAGAATTTTTTTTAATCCTCTGAAGTAATTTAGAGAGATTTAGGGAATTTCGATGCCTCCCCATTGGTGGAGGAGATTTCCGCGAAATCCGTTTCGTTATAGGGATTTGACGTTTATCTAATTTGAAAATGGGATTTGCTCTGAGCGATTCAGAGAGAAAACAATTCAAAGGGTTAATTACGCTAAAATTTAGAAATTTCGAGCCTCGTCTTTTGCGTTATCTCTCTCGGCGGACTCATATGTATTTAAAAGCGATTGTGATGTATCACTTATGGTTATTTAAGATTCTTTACAAGATAATAGTTCTTTTTTGTTTCTGGTCATGGTTATTCATTAAAATAATGTATTAAAATTAATTGAAATACCATGAAAGGCAATAATTAAATTTATTTATTCAAAGTTTTAGGGGTTTCGTTATTTTCTTTTGCGGATAAAAGTCCGACGAACCACCTCCATCCGGACTACGCCCTCTCTCCACAACCTACCCCCTGAGCAGCGCGGGTATTCAAGGTCTTCCCATGGATTCGTAAGCAAAGCTATATGTTTTTCGTTTCGTAAATTTTGGTTTATATTGAGAATTTGTTTATTGAGACTCTGGTTTGTCGTCCCCGGTAAAAAGGACGGCTGGCGCCCAACAAATGTTGCTTACGAATCCAGGGAAAGGGCAGTTAATGGGTTTTTCTCAACCCCGAGGAAAAATCTCGTTACAATCTTGTGAATTAATTTTTGGTAAAAAAGCTTATCTCCCATCTCACATTGTTCAGGAACCAAAATTTAATTATACTTATGACGACTACATCAAATCACTGCAATCTAAATTAAACACATCGTTTAACATTGCTAGAGAAAATATAGCGAATTCGAAAATTAAAATTGAAGAACATCATGACAAAAGCATTAATTCCACAGAATTTAAAGTCAACGATCTTGTTTGTTTGCGTAATAATCAAGGCAAAATCGGCTTATCAAAGAAGCTACTGTCCAACGCAAAAGGTCCCTTTAAAATCACATATCACACCAATAACTTGAAACTATCTTTTACAGATGAATCAGACAATTCACATCTTTTTCGTGCTCCCATTTCTAATTCATAGTCAATTTCATCAGTACAAACCCTTGCCAAACTCAACAGGTATATTCTATCTCGATAAAGGCACCGCAAAAACCGACAATGACGAATTAACCCTCTTGACCTATTTCAATATAACACAGCTATCCCTCACAAAACTCATCTTAAATAAACACCTACGCGAAATAAAGCACATGTGCCTTACCCTAACCAAAGAGGCATCTCCTTTGAGTCACGACAGTGTTCAATATGAACTTTAAATTCAATTACCATTGCAATTGAAGAAATTGAAAAGAAAAATGAAATTCTCGACCAATTGATTGACAGAACAACCAAACGGAAAAAGCGTGGTTCGATAAACGCGGCTTCGTATCCGCTAAAATGGCTAATTGGAACTCCAGATGCCAGCGAGGCACAATATTATAGGAACTATATAAATTCATTGTCAAAATATAACGAACAAACAAATTTAATTCTAAAATCGCATGTGCAAGTAATCAGTCATACAATTAAAAATCTTAGAAAGTCCTTCTCATCACTTCAAAAATATGAAGAGTCAATGAACGATAATATCAATCGAATTAACTTGTTTATGAATGAGACCAACTCGCAGCTAAAGCATTTAACATTAAATAATATTATTCTAGAATAAGCATCAATATTACTAGCTCTCGCAGGACATGTGAATAATCAATATTCTATATACTGTAACGTGGTATTTTACCCGTTACGTTTCCTCGACCGTTTCGCGGGTTTTCGAAGACTTCCACCAGACGGGAAGTCACCTCCAGTGGCGAGAGTCCGGAGAGAGAAGGATAAAAATTTCGGGGGAGATGTGTTTTTTGTATTTCTCGGTGACTGGCGAGCAACGGATGTCCGCGCCACTACGCTCGGACGAGGGATCTTGTGTGACCCCGAGAGCATCGGCATTAGATCCAAGGACTAGCCGAGAGATGTCCTCAGTCTCTCCGGGATAAATAGCCAGGATACATGGTGGGGAGTGTCCAGTCGGCCGAGATGGGAGTATCAGGAGAGAAGGGGAAGGTATCTCCGAGGAGAGGACACCAGATGCGGGCAGAATGTTCCGGAAAAATCGCCCGGAACTAGCCAGCGAATTATTGCCAGGAGCAAAGGCGCCTGCGCTCCCAGGGCAGGGTGCATGTGTTGCGAGCCAAGGGCGCATGCGTAACGCGCCAAGGGCGCCTGCGAGGCGACGCAGGGCACCTGTCACGCATCCTGAAAAATTAATGATTGGCGGATGGTGACGCCACTACCCCCTTTCCCTTTCGTTATCACCGGCGTGAAGGACCTGTTGCGTACGGCACGTGTGCCGTACGATCACTTCCGCTTGGTGGGCCTGTGAGTGGACATGTGCGTAAATTCGTTCAAGTGGCATCCAGGAAGTGGTGGAATGCCGGACATTTGGTTGAGCGTGGTGGCATCCCATCATCACAGGCATTTATCATTTTTAAAGTTTTTATATTATGTTTTGAATCTCTCGTGGGCAGAGATTCGTCGGGAACTAATTTATTTTGGGGACGTCCCGTACGTCCGAGTCCTGAAAAACTTTCAGTGAGTATTCCCTGACCGAATCTCTGGCCACTCCGATCAGTGTTAAACTGAAAATCTCTCTCTCCGGTGTTATATTTTTGGAAAGGAACCTTCGTATTTATTATAAAATTGTGATTTTGGTAACTTTGATCGATGTGATATATCGACAGTATTATTTATTTTTCACATGTATACCCTCTCGGGTTTTTACATTTTGTTCCCTTCCCCTGCAGTGCCATGGGACCGACTTTTTTCCCCAACTGTACTGCGTTTGCACAGGAGTAGAGGGAAACCATGGAAAACCTCTACCGTACAGTCGGCCGATAGTCAGCCCCCTGGCACTCAGCCAAACTACTGTCCCCGCTAATGAAGCCATCCTGGTGGCGCTACACGACTTAACGGTAGGCCGCGCCATTACAGCATCGTTTAAACAGCGATGTTGTTTCTCGGAGTCATTCACGACAATTATGGGCAAGGCAATAATGGCAAGATATTATTTTGTGTATGATAATTTATTGATAAATACATCGTTCAATTGTTATGTTTTTGATAGTTTCGCCATTTTTTTGTTTTCTTGATTGATTTTTTTCTGCTCCGCGTTTGATCGTACGCAGAATTCCCACATGCGTTCAGAGATGAATCAATTAATTGTTTGATAAAGAATGTCTGTACCATGGTGTTTACACTCAAATGAAAAGCTCGGGTACAAATAAACATCATCAAGAATATCGTCAAATAGATGGGACGAAGTAATGCGGTAAATAAATCGTTCTTCTAGGAATAGGACGAAACGATAAAGTGCTTTGTTAGGGTGAATCAGAGGACCATTCATAAGAATATCAGAAAAATAAGCTTCTGGCAAGGTAGGATTATTATCATGCTGTAGCATTCCGTTTTTACAAGATGGACAGCCAGCGTGATTCATCACTTGTTTGACTATTTTAGCAGTCAAGTAGTACATCATGCAGTCAGCGATGTCTGGTTGTGTATAATCATGATCAAAGATATCTCCTACTTCTATGTCACAATTTCCAACAATATTATTGAGTTTCAATTTGACTTTTTGAGAAAGAGCAGATTGAGCAAAACCAGAAGATTTTTTGTAGATTGTTTTGAGGTCAGAGAGTTTAATAAGAGGCTCTGCCAGTTTATCAGTTTATCTAACAGTGCAATTGCCTGTTTTAGGAGGTTTTAGTACACTGTAGGTCCTGAGTATCTTATAAATCTGTAGAAAATTTGAGGTGGTCGGATGGTCATTACTTCCACCTCCTTGACGGATAGAACCAAAAAATTTCCGAGCATTGAAAATGAAAAAAAAAGAAAAAAAAGAACATGTTAAGAAATGTAAATCTGTTAAGGAGTAATAATCCACATTGTAAACAAAAGCAAATAATGATGGAAATATGAATGTCAGTGTCATGATGGCAAAGCAGAGAGACATAAGCAGAAGCCAAAAGAGTTGTGTGCTTAGCGAAGTTTCTGGGTTAATATTGTGGCTTTCCAAACCTCAAGACAATCCTGATTTATTCTGCCAGTGAGAACATTATCAAAGCCACACACCTCAGTAAGATACTTGATTAATTCCAGAGTGGATTTCAGAGTCACACGTAGGCCTTCGGCAGTCTGCCTTGTCAAGAATAAGTCTCTGGCAATTTCACCCTCCTCCACATATTTCTCCCATTGATCCAACTTATTTAAAGCGTCTTCAATTACCTAAATGAAAGAATCATCCGATCTATTACATCATTAATCCTTTAATCGCATTTCAATAAAATATTTCCTCTTTCCTTTATAATCCAAGTTGCCAGGTTCTACACCATTCATGTCCTCCGTGCGATTCAACGCATCAAATAAATTATTGATGAACCTACAAAATTCTGCGGTTTCTTCAGAGTCCCTCAAACCCTCTACTTTGTCTCGAAAAACATCAAGCCCATGAGCAACTGAATTACTGAAAACCTGAAACAAAAAGTTGTTTACAATGCTGATAAGTTTGCAAAACATAAAATTGAGGCCAGAAAAATTCATGTTAAGAGGAAACTTAATTATTCGTACCTGGGTGGCCAATCTGACCCTCATCTTCGAAGAATTATTGAGTTTGAGATGATGGAGTGACAACCGAGGGCAAACAAGCTTTCCTCCTATACCAGCAAACTTCTTATCAGCTTCATGAAGTGTCTCCAAGTGCTCCCACTTGATGAGTGTCTTATCCAGACTCATCTGGAAAGCACAAGAATATTGCTAAATAATTATCTATCCATTGAACAAAAAATTTTTTTTTTTCAAATATAAGGGAACAGTAAAAAAAATACATGTATATTAGACACAATGAGGGAGAATGGGCCAAAATGCGTACTTTTTTTACATTTTCCTCCCATGTTCATAACTCACGAACAAATTTATAAATAGAACTGAGTCTGTATTGATCGTCACAGGGAAATAGTTGTAATGTTCCTGGCAAATGCGATTATTCTCTCCCATCGGGAATTAAATTAATTAATAACTTTCAAGAAAAGTTAAAATTTATAATTTAAGCCCAATTGTCCCTAGTTTCTAACAAACCTGCAACGTTCCCTTGTTGAATAAGCGATTACGTATAGTCTTAACTAGATGTGGCGTGTCCGAAAAAATGTAGATTCGTCGATTTTCATCATTCGGATGTTCATACGAATTAACGGGATTTTTTCTGCATCCAGTGACGTGGTTCTCCCCCCAGAAAACTCGGTTTGTGCTAGCTCCATCCGTAATGATACCATGGACTTTTGCTCCAGCTTTCTCCAGAAGTGTTATTGCTTTGAGGATCAACTGATCTATCACAGTGCCTACAACAGCTCCATGTGAAGCAAAAACAGCAATGGCCTGGGAGAAAGATTCCGTCAAAGCTTGGAACATAAAAACAAGTGCCCGATTGGCCTTCTTATCAAAATTCACAGCCTCCTCATGACCATCTTGACCGAAATCGGCCAAGCCTGTGAACGTCATCGTCCTGCTGTTAACATCTAAACTTTCTCTGGTATAGACTTCATCGAGGAGGAGAATGCCGTGTTTATCTTTTTCTTCCTTCCCAGCCAACATAAGTCTGAGGACTTCGAAAAATTCCGGATCAAACCCACAAGACGCGGTTATGTCAGACAAATATCGTCGGATTGTCCGAACAGAAGGAATTGGTAGGACCCTGTGTGAGCAGACGAATGAGTATCCTGACGGGGAACGCATATGGAATAACATGCACAGCAAAATCCATTTCTCCGTATATCGTCTGCCACTCGGACTTTTTTTCTTCGCAGCACTCAATATTTCGCTTAACGCAGTTGTCTCATTCCTCGTCAGACGACCTTTCTCTTCATAAAATGTGATATCACAATCCCAAAACCGTTGTAATCTTAGGCAGCAACCATCGAGCTCTCGTTTATAGTATGCAACCTGCGCAGATGCTCGACTTGTAGCCTTTCGTGAAGAATTTAATTTCGTTTTCAACCTGGAAAATGCCAATTTCTTCTTTGGAGAAAGAACAATCCTAATTCTTCTTACCTCGGCGCGGTTTACCGCCCGACGAATTTTCTGCGTTACATTTTTTTTTATTTTCTGGCAAGCCTCACACTTAACACTGATACCATCAGCTATTAAGAGAGGACAACGGTTGTGGCGCCATGTCCCTTTAACATACATATGAATAAAATCACAATTTGTCTGTTTTTATTTATTCTGGAGTTGGCACCCTGAGCAAACCCGAAGCCTATCGATGATAAGCATCAATTCTTCCAGTTGTTCCACTCTCCTGATTGGATGAAAGAAGCCATCAAACACTGGAGATCGCTTTAGAGATTCATTCAAGACATGAATCCTAGGTATCAAATCCTCACTGAGAGATATTTGTTTCCATAATAGTAATTTAGGACCCTCTCCAGTGTTTATTTCCTTAATTCGAAAGAGCAACAAGGAAGTTGTTGAACCATTAATCACGACTTTCTTCTCCCAATGCAGAGATAGTTTCAGAGTTTCTCCACATAGTTGTTTCAGTGTCATGAGAGGTTCAGTGTCATTATTGTTCGAATTTGGAGCTGAGGGAGGCATTTCGAAACTTGATGCTCCATTTGTATTTGTGAGAGTACATGACACCTGGGATTGTTCATTTGATTTTTCAATCACATCCACTGCAGAATCACATAAGGTGGATTTCAATCGCGTGGAAGTCCATCCTTCTGTCCAGGGGAATATCGATGGAATTGTCCTTGGTTCAAGTCTTGGCTTGCTGTACGTGGACTGTAATGAATGTAAAATAGTTGATCAGAATGAAAAGCAAAAGTCACCCTTCGACCATTGGGGGTTACCCACTCCTCATATTATTCTATAAATAAGATATTATGGACAATAATTATTGAGTCCCAGTTGACTCCAATATAGAAATTTTCAGGGTGGAGTGAGTACCCGTTTATTCCAGTATGTATAGATACATTAACATTAATAACTTATCACACCCAAAACTGTTCCATCAGGTCCAATCAATTTGCGTTGGAAAGTAATTTGTTCCGGTAAAAAATGTCTCTCACAAATTACTTTTCTGGAACTGCCACCATCTAAATCATCTCGTTTTGTCGCAGTTTTCCACTGATTCATCACATCCTTTGGTGCAGTGAAATAATGAAATTTCTCCGGATTCTGTTTAGAGCCCGAAGTGCACCCACTGACAGCACACACATTAGGCATCCTGAAAGTCAATCACAATTGCCCTCAAGAACTCAACATTATCACTTTTTCAATACATCGAACACAAATATTCAATCCACCTCGATTGTATGAAATGTCAGGAGATTTTGCTGGGGCTTTCGCCCAGCGAAAATTCCAAACGTTCTAGAGCCGTCTCTATCGCTCTTTTATTGGGCGCCAGCCAAACCTTCACGGGAGGTTCAACGAAAACCGGCCTCTGGGGAAATAGCGTCTACCCAGAGGACTTTTGTGGCCGGACAATGAATTGCCCAGCTAACGTCAGCGTGATACGGTAGAGTGGGCGAGGTCCACCTGGAGTATTCTCTTCACTTAACAACCGCCGGTATTTCAGGCGGCGTCACACACTTTACAGCGGCAGTCCGTTAGGAATGAAAATTCCTCTTTTCCTGGAGAAGCCTCTCAGCTCCTCCAGCCTTCTTCCCCAGGACTTTTCAGTCCTGGAGGATTCAAGAATTCACTGCGAATCAGCCGGGACTCCTCAGAGCCTGGGACGTCGAAAGGCTGATCTAAACCAGAGCAGAACACTGTTACCTACTCCTGATCACCCACACTTTCAACCACCAGTTACCGCTTCAGTCATCGCGAGTCACCGTCTCCGGGTACTCGAACATCGGCATATGGCCGGGTCGACAGGAGGATTACTTCTACTCTAGACCCACGGGTCCACATGCTCGACATTTGTTTCGCCGAGCCGGATAACCCCGGAAACAACAAAGTCGTCACTTAGAGTTCCGAGAAACTCTTATTTCTTATGGGGGGAATGCAGGGCATTCCCCTTCGCTTGCCATCAGCGGTTCTTCACCTGACGACGTGGGACTCTCGCTCCCTTTCCGAGGCCTTTACAAGCCATTGTGCCACATCATACTCGGGAGAAGTCTTTCCGGACCTCTCACTTCGAGCGTCCGTTCTCGACTGACTCGAGATCTCCTAGGGCGGTTCCCTCCTAGTCTGAATATCTCAGCGGCGATAGGTCATTCCGTTACCCTATCCCACCAATCAACTCGACGGGATCACGGAGGGACCAGACTTTAAACACTGGTACTACATTTTACCCTAGGCTACCCCGACATAGCCTATAGAGTCGCCCATCTGGAATCCCAGTACGTCGGGCCATTTTCCCCTAAACACAGCTGGGCGAGCTCTACTACGGCGAAAGTCTATTAACGTCCTCCAGACTATCGAGTGCACGGTTTCACCCAACCGTACGCCTCTATGTCTTTCATTGGTTCGTGGTTCTCTATTCTTTCATCTCGGGTTTATTCAACCACTGTTAGATGTCTCTTCTCATATGATTATTCATTGAGATATCTCTTTAAGGGGATTTCAACCCGTAACGAGAAAATCTCGTTACAGAAAACAATCTGACGTCCTGTCAATTTTTTCGCGAATTCAATAATTCTGCTCAACAACAGACCAATCAAATAAATGAGTAAAGAGATTCAAGCGATTGAAGGTACTACAACTATTAGTATTAGGGACACCACATATACCACGCATTTATTGAGGTTATGTTTTTTCAAAATTCGATGGCGCGCTACCGTTACGACGTGCAGTGCTGCAGGTGGCAGCTTCAATAAGAGGGACATATTATTACACGTGATTAGGGGGAGGGTCAGGGGGCTGGCCGATAATGCAGGGTCCCAGTATACCCTTCCGTCACACTGACTAGAAGGGCACACTGGGTCTCCACACCCGTGCCTTCCGTGCAGTAATTTTTGAGCGAGCGAACGGTGTTCCTAAGCGGTCACCCATCCAAGTAGCATCCCAGTGAAACGCTGCTTAGCCTGGATGATCGCCGGAGCAACACCGCACTCGCCCAACCATTACAGTCGGTCGATATATCGACAGTATATTTAAAGTTAATTTATCTCGAGCCACGGGGTCGGTTAAGGAATGTGAAGGTCGCGTGACCTCGCTGTTGTTTTGGGTCATTTGGCTCCTCGCGATCACATTCCTTAGTCTTGGGAGTTTTAATATTTACCACATTAGATTATTCGAGTCATCAGGTGTTTAATACAGATTTGGGCTACGGCCGTCATGACAAATTGTTAATAATGTTCCGACACACTGATGCTCAGTGTTCCGACTATTTTTGATTTAACATTTGATGAACGGCGAGTGGGTCTGCTAGCCCGCTTGTCCCGAATCCTAGTTTCTGTTAGTTTTGTTTTATGATATTAACTCGAGTCACGAGACTCAAGAGTGCTAATCTCCGTCATTGATTGGAGGGGATTTTATTTTCAATTGACCGATAACTGTTTTTTTTTATATCGAGACTACTGATGACTGGTTATTCAAAATTGTGCTCCCCGCAAATTGCTCGAATGTGTTTCTGTGTTTTCTTTTATTTATTTATTTTTCCGAACAGCCCCAGTTGCATCCCTTTTCCAGTTTCGGTGGATTAAAACTCTCCGCACTGAGCGCCGGGAGGAATCCGAGGCTGCATAAGGGAGAAGGAGTATAACGGTGGTCATTCCGTATAATGACCTGGCGCCCAACCTATGGTGGTTGGTTTTGTTTTGAGGGGTTAAGGTGCCAGAGGGCGGGCGGACGGACGGAGGGTTCCGTGAACCTTCCGAAATACGTCACAATACATAGACTTATTGAATTGAGATGAAAATAAAATGATTTCTCCATTCATTGCCACTCCCGAAATAATTCAAGAAGAATGAGAAAAATACATGAATAAACATGAATTAAACACACCATTAAAATTAGATGATACTCGCGATATATAGAAGTTAATAAAAACAAGACCTATCACTAGAAATAATATGATAATATTTGAATTAAAACTTCCGTTAGTTAAGGAAACAGCTTATAAAATCTATCAATGGATCCCTCTTCCAATTCCACAAAAGAATTCTTCTACCTACTCTTATATAATCCCTAAATTTAAATACCGCCTATACTCCGAAAGCCAATTCTTCTATCCACCTGAATTGTCCGATTGCAAGGAGTATGCCGGTTCTCAGTACCTATGTCAGAATATCAACACCCTTCAATCAACGGATCCGCCACCATGTGAAATCGCATTATTAAACTCTTATATTAAGGACATACCATCTGATTGCAACACCAAGGATGTCACCAGCATCACTGAAAATTGGAAATATATTTCAACGAATTCATGGACACACACCATTCATCAATTGACGACGCTAACGATTATTTGTGGTAACCGTCAAGCTCACATGGAGGATATCAACCTACAGCCCTTCACTGGACTCCTGGAATTGAGAGCTGACTGTAAAGGCTATACCAACGTCTTCATCCTCGAAACAAACAACGACAACAAAATCAACATTGCTTACCAATTTCCTGTTATCAACATTGATAACGATGAGTGCGGTAACTCACCCCAGCAACCAGAAAAACTGAAAAAGAAGCCACTGAATCCGGTTCATGCATTAAAGATGAACTCCTCCGATTTCAAATACGTCAATAAAAGACTCAACGAGACCGATAAGATCATCCTGCAACGTCTAAACAAACCCCTCATCACTGACAGAAATAACTGGATGACTACAATTGCTGCTGTCATTGGAATCATATTTCTGCTCATCTTAACACTTTGATGCAAATGCATCAGATGCCCATACTGGATCTACAGAATGTTCAGTTCGAACGCCAATAGGACACACACAATTACTCCGATCACAAAAAATTACGTGAATTGCTCTATAGACACTGAGGTTCACACTGACGTCATCAGATCATCGCATACGGTACCTTACAGTACCTCTATCCAACGTCCCCCACGGACCAACTACACACCCCTAAGGACCAGCGAATCTGAAACACAGGATTCTCTCAACCTTCTCGCGTCTCAGCCAAGAAGCAGGACATAGCGTAGCAGTACAACGTCAATATAGAATAGATTCTTATTATAATTTCATATCCTACTAGCAGACCCGGCCACGCGTTGCTGTGGCTAAGTTTTTTGTTATATTACATTGTACTGAACTATTTAGGAGGAACTGTAGGAGAACATCAGTCAGGGTGATCACCATTCTTTTTTACCTAGATGCCATTTGTAAAAAAATATGGCGACCTCCATGACAGACTTTCTACTATCGTAGCCCCTTAGTACAATGAAAATAGTATTTACGGACGAAGACGGTAAAGCTGGTATAAAAATCCACAGGATTGGGATTTGAAGGGGAAGGACTTTCAACACGATTAATTAAAATTTTCTTGCAGCTGATATTAAGCCAAAATCAAGACAAAAGAATTAATTTCAAAATTTATTATTATTTTTATTCAATTTTTTAACAAATGAGTATATTACAAAGTTTCTAGTAAATAACATGTAACACTTAAACTTATGAATGAGGTGGGCAGAGCAGGGAGTCTTAAATCCTTAACAATAATATTTATTATTGTGAATTATAAATTCTTCTAATTTAATTTAGCACTAATCGGTGCACAATATTTTTGGTTAACCTGTCTTTAGCTAACACAAATAGATTCGACGGTTTTCCTACACGTGAACATGCCACATATAGTTGCCCATGGGAAAAACATGGATTTTCCAAATCTAAACCACAAATGGACATTGTTTGGCGTTGAGACTTATTTATAGTCATGGCAAAAGCTAAACGAATTGGAAACTGTAGCCTTCTGAAGGGTATGGTAGAATCTGATGGTGTTGGATGAGGGATCTGGTTTGTGCAAGTTGGGTGATTGAGGGGGGCTGGTGGTGGTAAGAGGTGAGGGGTGAGGAATTGAGCCGGATGTGGGCACCAAGAGTCACACGTGTTATGATTTTCGAGTCACTTTTATTACAAAAATATGGTCAAAATCTATTACAAATTAATGATGAGCGGTCACTGATTCTAAATAACAATACTATTGAGATACTCGCGATTTGAGGAATCGAGAGTTGAAACACGTTTGGGTTTCGTTGTAGGTTGACGAGAGCACAATGTGGCACTTGTTGTCGCAACGGAGTCCAAACGGTGAGAGAGATTTTCGGAGAGGTCACGGTCGAGAAGGATCTAGATTGATTGACACGTGACCCCTCTGATTGGTTGAAGGGCGTGTTTCCGGGGTCAATCCGTCCGGAAAGTGGCGCCTCGGATAGGCAAAAATGCCAATTGACCCCCTGGCAACAGCGGGTTGTTTTGGCCAGGGGTCGAGCGGTCAAGAGTTCGGGGGGCGCGGGGGACGGGAGGCCAGCGTTTAGCTGGATTTCCAACATTCTCCCCGACGAATCAGTAACTGGTGTTGCCTGATTAAATTCTCTGGCTGATCTGCAACAGTCAAAAAACAATATGAGGAGACTGAGATTGATAAGAGCTACCGAGTCTGAATGATGAGTCCGTCCTAGGGTGCTAGCCAGGCGTTACAACCACTGCTTCCTTGGGGGTTGTAAGTCCCGGTTGGTCGAGTTGTCGTCACCCTCGCACTGGACATCGCTGGTTGGTCTGGGTTGTAGGGCCGTCGCGGTTGACGATGCACGGTCCGAGGGGCCGCTGAGTCCTGATTCTGTGAGGTTGGCGTGATGGGCAGAGTGACCAGTTTAGCGATTGGTCTCGTGAGCGTTGCCTGAGAAGTCCTGATGGTCACGATCCTGGTGAGTCCATCTTGTCCTGGATGAAGGGCTATGACACGAGCAAGAGGCCACTTGCTGGGGGGGAACCGCTCGTCAGTGAGGAGTACCAATGAGCCCACTTGAATTTGATGATTGGCGTGGTGCCACTTGTGGGTAGCTTGGAGTCGTTGAAGGTATCCAGTGGACCAATGCTTCCAGAACCCTTGTAGTTTGCTCTGAATGAGCTGCCATCGAGTGAGCCTGGCGAGATTGGAGTCGTCTAGAGCTGGTTCTGGTAGAGTCGTTGCAGCCTGTCCTATGAGGAAATGTCCTGGAGTCAACGCTGAGAGGTCTTCTGGATCATCGGTGAGGGGTTCCAGAGGTCTCGAGTTGAGGACTGCTTCGATTTGGGTAAGCAGTGTGGTGAGTTCCTCGAAGGTGAGGAGGTCATTCCCAATGGCTCGGGTAAGGTGGAATTTTACCGACTTTACGGCGGCCTCCCATTTTCCTCCGAAGTGAGGTGCACTCGGAGGATTGAATGACCAATGAGTTCCGTCGTTCAGCAGCAGCTGAGCTAGTTGCCTTGACTGCGTGGATCCCGCCGAGAACATTTTCTGGAGTTCCTTATCAGCGCCAACGAAGGTAGTTCCGCAGTCGCTGAAGAGGGCCCGAGCTATTCCGCGACGGCTGACGAAGCGTCGATATGCGGCGATAAATCCTTCCGCTGAGTAGTCTGAGACCACCTCCAGGTGAACTGCTGATGTGGCCATGCAGACGAAGATGGCCAACCAGCCCTTGTATGACTTATGACCCCGGCCTTTCCAGGACCGCAGAGCTACTGGGCCGGCATAGTCAACACCAGTGTTGAGGAATGCGCGGCCAGGAGTGAGTCTGGATGGTGGTAGCTGGCCCATGAGTTGTTGAGCTCGAATTCCACGGTATCTGGTGCAGGTGACGCACTTGAGGATAAATGAGCGTACGGGTGCTCGGCCTCCGAGGACCCAGTACCTGCTCCGGAGTTGTCTGAGGGTGAGTTGCGTCCCTCCGTGGAACGTCTTGAGGTGAGCTTGGGCTATCAATAGTTGAGCCAGGGTGGAGTCCTTGGGCAAGATGACCTGATTCTTGCTCTCAGGGTCCAGATGAGCGTGTCGAAGCCTCCCTCCAACACGTAGTATCCCCTGGTGATCGATAAAGAGGGTGAGCTTGGTGAGCGGATGAGATTTGGTAAATTGCTCACCACGTGAGATTGTCCGGAGCTCAGCTTTGAAGTACGCTGCCTGAGTGACTTTGATCCAGAAGGATCTAGCCTCATTAATGTCGTCATGGGTGAGTGGGTAGTAGAGCGATGATGCTGGAGTCCTCCTGAGTCGTGCGATGAACCGCTTGCAGATCGCTGTAACTCTGAACAGTCGATCTGTTGATGAGTATTTATCAATGAGATCCCAAAGAGCTGGCGGATGAGTAGCGGTGAGAAGCAGGGCTCCAGGTTTTTCTTCCAGGTCTGCTGGAAGATCCTTTTCGAGAGTGTGTGAGGGCCATGACGTGATAGAGTCCTTAAGCCATGGTGGTCCTTGCCACCAGAGCTTGTGAGATACCAGCTGAGCAGCTGATAGTCCTCTTGATGCGCAGTCTGCTGGGTTGTCCTTGCCTGGGATCAATCTCCAATGTGTTTGATGTGTGAGTTCCTGGATGAGCGAGACTCGGTTTCTAACGAATTCCTTCCATCTAGAAGGATGATGGCTGATCCAGGTAAGCGTCACCGACGAGTCGGTCCAGAGGTAGGTGGAAGCATTGGAGATGTTGAGTTGCTCCTGGACGTACTTGGTGAGTTTGGCAAGTAGCAGCGCTGCGGTAAGTTCCAGTCGCGGTATTGTCAGTCGTTTGAGTGGTGCTACCTTGGTTTTGGAGCAGACGAGGGTGATCTGAGGTGGTTGATGTGTGTTGAACACCTTCAGGTACACCACGGCTGACATGGCCAACTGGGAAGCGTCGGAGAAGCCGTGGATCTCCACGGTTGAGTCCTTAAGTAGTCCAAGCCATCGTGGTATGGAGACGTGTGAGAGCTGGCTAAGTTCCTGTCTGAACTGTCGCCAGCGTTGAGCCGTGAGTGGGGGGACGGGTTCGTCGCATCCCAGTTTCTCGATCCAGAGCGATTGGAGGAGGATTTTGGCACGGACTACCACTGGAGCTAAGAACCCAAGTGGGTCGAACAGCTGAGCCGTCTCGGATAGGATGATCCTCTTGGAGATGGACCTCTCTCCTGGTGAAGTTACTGCGAAGTTGAAGTGGTCAGTACTTGGATTCCAGGAGACCCCCAGGATCTTGGTGAGTGTGCCATCTATGATGCGAGTGCCTTGAAGAGGACGATCAGTAGAGACAGCGTCGAGTAACTCGGAGCTGTTGGAGTGCCACTTGGCTAGTGGAAATCCTCCTGATAGACAGAGGCTAGTGAGTTGGTTAGCCGTGTCAATTAGATCCTGTGCGGAGTCAGCACCACCGCAGATGTCGTCCACGTATCTTCCTCTGGTGATTGGCTCTACTGCGAGGGGGTATCTCGATCCGTCATCCTCGACGAGTTGTGCGAGGACACGCACAGCGAGGAAGGGAGCTGAGCGAGTTCCATACGTGACTGTGGTGAGCTGGTACGTGGAGATGTTGCCAGTTGAGTCTGTCCAGAGTATTTGCTGGAGTGGCCAGTCGTCCTCATGTACACGTATTTGACGGAACATCTTGGTGATGTCAGTCATAAATATGAGTCTCTGCTTGCGAGAATAGAGCAGCACGTCAGAGATGTCCTTTTGCAGCATGGCTCCTGTGTGCATGAGGTCGTTCAATGATTGACCTGAGCTGGAACTATGTGAGCCGTTGAAAACCACTCTGAGTTTGGTGGTTTCGCTGTCTGCTCTGAGCACTCCATGATGTGGGAAAAAGAATTCCGGTGAGCCGTGAACTTCGGTCGGTTGAAGACCCTGCGAGACCCTCAACCCTCCTGAAGCCGAAGTTTCATGTGCTAAGGTCATCTCGGTGGTCATGCAACGTCCCATGAGCTGGCTTGAGACTCGGCGCATGTGGCCAAGATCCTCGTATTCTTTCAGGAAGTCCGTGTAGAGTTGTCTGTAGGACTCGTTCTTGGAGAACTTCCGATGGAGTCGGTGTAGGCAGGCTAGAGCAGATGATCGAGTGTCTCCAAGCGATGATGTTGGAGCCTTCAGAGGTAGCCGCACGATGTAGCGTCCTGATGAGTCCCTTGTGTGAGTCAGACGGAAATGAGCTTCACACTGAGCTTCTTCATCCGAGAGTGAAGCTGGAGATGATTCAGGGATTTCTTCCTGAACCCAAAACTTGGTGAGGAGATTATTGAGGTCATCGTTGGTGATCGCCAAGTGAGTGTTGGCCTGGAGCGTTGGTTCGGTTCCACCAGTTGGTCCGAAAACTATCCAGCCGAGTTGAGTAAGCTGAGCGGTCGGTGAGCTAGCCCCAGCTGTGCGGATGTCTGGAAGGATCAGTTGCCCATAGATATCAACACCGAGGATCACGTCAACGGGCGCTAGGGTGAGGAATTCTGGATCAGAGAGTTCTAAACCTCTGAGGTGATCCCATTGGCCATGTTCCGATGCAAACGTCGGTAACAATGACGTGAGTACGTTGAGGATGTAAGCCTCAACTTTGATCTGAAACAGAGAGCAAGTGGACTGTATGGTGAGTGGCACTTTACCTAGGACTGGCCCAGATGCCGTCTCTCCTATGCCGGAGATATTGAGGGATGTCCTTTGCCTCGTCAACCGGAGCTGACGGACGAGATGATTGGTGATGAGTGAGACTTCGGAGCCAGGATCGAGGAGCAGGCGAATCTGGTGAGGTGTCTGGCCTGGCCGTAGCAGGAATGCTCGGCTGGTAGCCAAGAGTACTCCTGGCCATTCTGAGCCTGATCACTTCATTCAGCTGAAGTGCCAGGCTGAGGTTCCTGCATAACCTTGGTGTTCTTGATGGCCCCGTGCTCGTAATAGTAATGAGTTACTGGGACGGGGTGTCGAGGAGCTGAGTCTTCTTGTTTTTGGGCTGAAGCAGGACGAGTAGCTGTCTCAGCTGTTGGCGGATGCAGCAGCGAGTGATGATGACTGCCACAGAGTTGGCAGTTGAGTTTGGAACGACAATCCCTCACTGGATGTCGTCCCAGGCAGTTGTAGCAGAGGTACTCCTTTTCGACGAGATCCCTGCGAGCTTGGAGAGTGAGCTTCTTGAAACTGCCACAAGAAGCGATGTAATGATTAACCCCGCACATGGAGCAGGGGTATGAGACCTTGGGCTGAGTTGATTGAGGCTTCTGAGCTGGCTGAGTGGACACCTTGTGTGTCCTGATTGTTGAGCGACTCATTTTGGGCGATGGAGGTGGGAATCTTCTGGCTGGAGCAGTCGTTGGAGAATGTGGAGCCTTGGTGATCGATCTCTTCTCGATACTTTCCATGGCTCGAGCTCGTCCAGTGAGGAAGTCCTGGAACTTGTCGAAGGTGGGGTAGTCGCTTGAGGACCCGACCTCCACCTCCCAGGCTTCGATGAGTCTGTTACTTAGCCTCTGTGATACGGTGTGGAGTATTATTTGATCCCGGTGCTGAGTAGGCGATCCCATCGCCTGCAGAGCGGCTACTGACTCCGTCACTGTGGTCAGGAGTGCATTCAACTGCTGCGACGTGTGAGCTGTCATGCGTGGAGGATTAAGCAACTGCTCGAGGTGAGCAGAGGTAAGCAGTCTTTTATTCTCGTACCTTTTGACGAGGATATCCCAGGCCGTGCTGAATGACTCGTCGTCGATCTTCAGATTGGAGATAATTCGGGAAGGCTCGTCCTTGAGGCTGGTCCGGAGATAATGCATTCTCTCCAAGTTGGAGAGCTCTGCATTTGAGCTGACCAGTGAATTAAAGAGGTCCCGGAACGATGTCCACTCCGAGTATCTCCCCGTGAAGTTGGGGAGAGAGATACCTGGTAAATACCTCTTACTTTGATTGCCTTGAGTTGTCCCAGCTGCCATGGAGCGTCGAGAGGTCGATGGGCCATCCTTCTGGTCGATGAGTTGGGTGAGTAACCCCCTGGCCTCATGGTAATGAGTGATCGCCGACTTGAAGACGTTGTCTTTGAAATATGGAAGATCCATGGCACCTTCCATCTTGGCACTGGCTGAGACCAACTTCTCGTGAGTAGTCTCGAATTTCGCCCAATAACTCTCCGGCATATCTAATTTAGACTGGAGATTATTGACGGTGATGTTCCCTACATCATCGTCGAGAAGCTCTTCATGAAGGCGCGCCATCCATGCGCCCCGCTCCCGGTTGAGTGAGATGGTGGTCTCCGGTAGCGCCATCTGAGTGTGAGGTGTCGTGAGGCGTCGATCGGTGAGTTACCGCGCGTCGGTAAGGCAGGGTCCTGATGTAGAGTGGCGCGGTGCGCGTTGAGCACCGTTGCGTCGAGGAGCACGCTTCTCGAAGCTTCGAGCGTCGCGTGAGTTGAGTACCCTTGCCGGTACCTTGACCGTGAATTTTACCACGTGTTCGGTACGTGCCACACAAAAACCACCACTATTTCTCACTTCACTTACACGATCCGGCTCGAAGGACCAAAATGTTGGATGAGGGATCTGGTTTGTGCAAGTTGGGTGATTGAGGGGGGCTGGTGGTGGTGAGAGGTGAGGGGTGAGGAATTGAGCCGGATGGGGGCACCAAGAGTCACACGCGTTATGATTTTCGAGTCACTTTTATTACAAAAATATGGTCAAAATCTATTACAAATTAATGATGAGCGGTCACTGATTCTAAATAACAATACTATTGAGATACTCGCGATTTGAGGAATCGAGAGTTGAAACACGTTTGGGTTTCGTTGTAGGTTGACGAGAGCACAATGTGGTACTTGTTGTCGCAACGGAGTCCAAACGGTGAGAGAGAGATTTTCGGAGAGGTCACGGTCGAGAAGGATCTAGATTGATTGACACGTGACCCCTCTGATTGGTTGAAGGGCGTGTTTCCGGGGTCAATCCGTCCGGAAAGTGGCGCCTCGGATAGGCAAAAATGCCAATTGACCCCCTGGCAACAGCGGGTTGTTTTGGCCAGGGGTCGAGCGGTCAAGAGTTCGGGGGGCGCGGGGGACGGGAGGCCAGCGTTTAGCTGGATTTCCAACAGATGGTATCATTGGAATACGTGGCAACAGGACCACTTTTCCTTTAAACTTCCCACTTAAAATGGTTGCTTCAAGAATATTTCCAGTGATCTTTTTGATGACCAAACGCGTACCGTTGCATAATTGAGGTGGATTCAAATTACGTAGTAGAATAATAGGGGAACCAATCTTTAGTCGAAGATTATGTGGTGGTATTCCAGGTATATCTAGTGAATTTAAAAATTCAATTGGAAAATTGACACTTTCATTTTCATCAACAACAGTATCGATTGATTTAAAAGACATCAGATCGCCTGGTAACAACTGTTGTATCTGAAAGTTAATTTCGTCAACGTCAACATTTCTAGCTGCCAAAATCACTCGATGACTGAGCCAGTTGTGATTCAAGTAATTATTCTGTATATTCGGAAAAATACTTTGAATCAATTCATTTTTTTCCTGAAGAACAGTGCAGAAATTGTCTGGCAGTTTAATGCATTGCATATTTGGTTGAACTTCTATTTTGCCGTTCCCAATATCTCGTAATTGTTCGGAAAATATTTGTGCTGATGGATCATTTTGCAATCGCACGCGCATGTTTATCGTCAATCGAAGTGTTTCAACACTTCGCCATAAGAATGATTGTTTCAAAGATGCATTAATCTCATCCGCGAAAGTAGAGCGAGGTATAACCGGTAAGGTCTGTCGGAAATCACCCGATAAAAGTAAGATAGCACCACCGAAAAGTTTATTATTGCCGTTCAAATCTTGCATAGTTCTATGCAATGCTTCGAGTGAATATTTGTGAGCCATTGTGCACTCATCCCAAATTATTATTGAACTCTTTCGCAATACTGCAGCTATTCCACTATTCTTTTTTATGCTACATATTGCATTTGGTCTATGATGAATGTCCAATGGCAGCTTAAATGTTGAATGTGCCGTTCGCCCACCATCTAGCAAAGTAGCCGCAATGCCTGACGATGCAACTGCCAATGCGATTTTCTGTTGCGACCGTATTTTGGCAAGAATCAACGATATTAAAAATATCTTACCGGTTCCTCCTGGTGCGTCCAAGAAAAAAAAACCACCTTGTTCAGCAGCAACAGCCAGCATAATCCGATCATAAATATTTTTTTGTTCCGGTGTCAGTAATGGCTCACTGTTCACAATAATTGTTGCTAAATTTCCACGGTCATATTGTTTTTCTCGTTGTAAATCAACGTTGACTAAGTCGGTAGCTGGGCGATTAGGTGGTGGCATACCATAATGATTAAGTGGTAAATTTGAAATTACCACACATAAATCCTCGATCAACACTAACGCTTCATTATACATCTCTGGCGTATAATCTCTATTTTGGCATTGATCTGTCTGTCTATTTCGGTGCAATATGTCTTCTGTCATCCAATTTTTATATTTTTCCCACAAAGTTTGTGCTTGTGATGGATAACATGTCGTCAAAATAATTGCAAACAGCTGACGAATGTTATTGGATGTTGATGTCAACACAGCATCAGCAAGCGTTAAGTCCCAATGGTTATCGTCTTCTAGCAATTGCAGTTCACGACATGCATCTTGAAATGTATTGAATACTCGACCATTAACTGTTCGCAGAAATTTAAAAGACGTTGGTCCGGGAACATTCACCAATAACAAACGTAAATGGAAGCACTCACGTTGCTTTGGATGTACCGTGTAAAGTCGCCCCAATGTCTTAGCTTTGAATATGCCTGTAATGGAAGGCTGTGGTTTTCCTTGTTTTCGTGGCTCCCATTTTTTCCTAGATTTGTTCCATGTAAAATAACGTGGAACATCAGCATATATCAATGTCTTTGCGAATTGGCCAAAAATATCAGATTTTTGACACAATGTAAAAAATTCGGTTAGAGTCATTTTTGGAGCCTCAAGCGCTCTTTGAAAGACATTTTCTTCAGTGAAGTATACACGTTGACCATTTTCAAGATGTATTGCTAGATGCTGGACAGAAGGATCTCTTTCGTGTATGGGAAAGCTAAGAATATGCCAAATAGCTTCGCTACTGCTAATGTATCTGCCCATTTGGTATCGTGCTATTTCGTCATTGTTATTGATATTTTGTACTCCAAATATGGCCATATCACTGCCTTTGTTTACATATTTACAAATGTAGTTAATTTATTTTACCGGACTGCAAAGCTCAACATTGATATGTGCTGCATAAGTTTTTGAAAGTAATGGTGAGTATGGTACCACCCACTGATTATCAAGTTCTACTTGATTTGGATAATTCTGTAGTTGCATTGTGAATGTGTGGCCACCATTCTCACTATTTCTGCGGCGATACATTGGATAACCGTCAATATTCGTAATGGTGTCATTCGTATACGGCTTTGGGAATTTTTTCTTACATTTTCCATTTTCCATGCATGATGAGGTCATGTTGAAAGCACCGCACGGCCCATGGATCATGTGTTTGGTAACAATATCAAATAATTCCTGATCAATTAATGGGTCTGGAATTTCGGCTGAAATTATTTGATCAATTTCTTCTGGACGGATTTTATCTTGAAACCAAATTAAAATGTGAGCATGAGGCAATCCTCGCTTTTGCCATTCAACCGTATACAGCCAACAACGTGTGATACCAAAAACTGAATATTTAACAATAACATCAATTAAGGATTTCAATTTTTGTTTGAACACACGTGCAGTTATATCATGACGATGAATTGCTTGTTGTCCTGGTAATAGTAAAGTTTGTATCTCTTGCCAATTCGGATTACACGTGAATGTAATAAACAAATCCGGTCGGCCGTAATGACGTACGTAAGTCATGGCATCTTGTATGTATTTCTGCATATTCAGTGGACCGCCGATGTAGCTTGAAGGTAAAATGAAAGACTTACCGATGTCATTGGGATTCAAATTTCCGTCGATGTTTCCAGCAACAGCATCTCGTAAGTGAATATATTCTTCCGATCGTAATTTAGCCTGGTTGTATCGAATGAATCGCAGGCGTTCGCTTTGAACCTTAGCAAACATATCAACAATGTATTGATGAAATGGCTGACGAAATCGTAGGATATAGTTGTCCTGATTTAGTCTAACCGTTATTCGGTGTACGTAGTAGTTCATTGAACTAACTTTTTTATTTCCATAAGCACCTAAAACAATAGAAAATAAAATGCAATAAAAAATTGAAGTTCGTATATACAGTAAGAAAATAAATGGTTAATTGTCAAATTTACCTGTATTTGGATCAGACTGGTTGATTTTAAGGTGGTATTCATCCTGTCCTTGCCAAAATATTAATGGATATTGCAGTGCGTCATATGAATGGTGTAGATCCGAAACGGTACTGACAGTGTTGTCTCGCCGTGTAATTTTTATAGCTCTTTTGTCAACTGGATCGCCGACCATAATAATGGCAACATCATTAACAGTTGGAGCGTTGAATCTACCAGCATGTTCACCTAATGGTACTTTGTCGGCTTTGATGACGATTTGATAGTTGTCATTTTGCAGTCGTGGCGAAACTCTTTTAATCAATCGAGTTAGTTCATTCTGATCTTCTAAAAAGGTTTCCAGCAATATCACAATTGCTCTTTCCTCTGCTTGTTCAATGAAATCATACTGGCACCGAGTCGTCACGCGCTCTTCACAATTGCCCATAAAATGAATTTGAAGAAATTTCGGATTATTATCAGGCATGGGCATCAATGATCCGATTTGATGGTACACCTGGCCTTGTATTTTGAATGTAGTTTCAAAATTACGTCGATCAGACGCGAAATCGCAGATTTTAGTTGCGCCAAATGACGTCATTTGGAAGCAAGAATTAAATTTGCGTATCTTACGCAAAAATAATTTTGAATCATCTGAATCGCCAGCAAGAAGGGATAATAAAGGTTCCGGAGGAGTGGGAAGAGGTGATAGGACAACTTTTCCTGATGCGCAGCACATGCCGGGTGTTTCATTCCGAAATTTCAATGCCTGACAATATTGACATACTTTATCCATTCCACCGATAGCAATTTTGGAATGTGCAGAGTAGTTAATATCTGGCGCATATTCAAAAGCAAGACGAACAAATGATGTACGTATTAATGAGCGGCTAATCCGCTGCCTATGTCGTTCGTGTACTCGTGCTATAGCTATGTTTCGTTCTCGTGCCGCTCTTGGTCTCGTAATATTCTGTCGCAAACGTTCGTCACGCTGTTCTTGAGGTTCTTGTGCACGACTCTCTGCCGCCCTGATTTTTTGAGCTGAATTTCTTGTGGCGATTTGTTCTGCCGATTCATGTGCTCTTGCAACACGTTTGCGTTGTGCCTCTCTGCTCCTCACGGTGTTTAGATTACATTTTTTCGGTGGCATATTACTGAAATAATAATGTTAACGTTTCATTATGAGAAAAAAAAATAGAAAAACATGCTATTAAAGTACAATGAAATGAGAAGTGCAAAATAGTAGTTAATAAGGGTTAAATAAAAATGATGAAAAAAAAATTGTACAATTCTAGAAAACGTGTGGGGAGCTTTGTAGCATTTTCTCATGGATACATCAATTGACTTTTATAAATATGTGATAATACTTACATGTATATATTGTAATTGAAGAGTTTTGAGCTTTACTATTATCTTCACTATAATATAAATTTAATTTACACTTCAGTTTAAGTAACACGTGGCCGGTTAAGCTAACACCAAACATTTTACAGTAAAAACAATTGAATTTCACGGTATTTCGTTTTCGTTCCGTTCGTACAAAATATATTTAACTTATATTTTAGCCTGAACAACACGTGGTGGTTATGTTATTGAATTGTAGGTTATAGTACACGTTTGTAGATTCCACATATCGGCGCCATCTATTGATTACTTACTCAACCCAATCAATAGATATCGCCATCTGTTAAAATCATTTGGAGTTGACAGATTAGAATGTGTGTGAATGTCAAATAAAAGACAACAAATTTACAATAAAATAATATTGCGACAATAAATTAAGGTGTAAGCCATTCTACCATGTAAGTTGAATCAAACTGCACACGGTGTGCAAATTTCATTAAAATCGGTGAAGTGGTTCGCGGACAAACAACGTGACAGGTTTGTAGGTTTTTAGCAATATTGAGTCCCAACCTCGGGTAAAGAAGAATTCCACGTGTTGGATATTATATATATTTATTCGAAGTACAATCGTATGCGTATCTAAATGTAAATCAGTCGATCTCACTAAATGCTATGCGTGTCATGCATGCAGGAATCACGGTAACTAATAATAATAATAATAATTCATCTCCTTCCGGTGAACCGCGCTCAGCTCATGCCCTACGCATGCGCTCCGCTTGCGGCTGCGCATCAGGGCTAGTCCCCTGCCCCGGCGCCATGGTCTGCCTGTCAGGCGGTGGGACAGGGGCGGTCTGCGCAGGCGCTCCGGAGCTCCTGGAGGTCGGAGTCGCCACAGGTTTCACGTAGCAGCGCCATCTATTGACTACTTACTCAACCCAGTCAATAGATATCGCCATCTCTTAAAATTAGTTGGAGTTAACAGATTAGAATGTGTGAATGTCAAATATTAGACGAATAATTTAAAATAAAATAATATTGTGACTATAAATTAAGGTATACGCTATTCTACTATGTAAGTTGAATCAAACTGCACACGGTGTGCAAATTTCATTGAAATCGGTTGAATAGTTTAAGAGTCCATCGCGGACAAACATAGTGACACGTAATTTGAATATACGACGTCCCGGACGTCCGACGGCGGCGGGGGGGGGGTCCGACGTCGGGACGTCTTGTGACATATATATAGATCACTTGATAAAGATGAAATTTCAACCTTGCTATTAGCAAGTTTGAAATTTCAAAAAAAAAAGAAAAATAATTTATGAAGTCGCTACGACTTGATCAACTCTCTAAGAGTAGCTGTAGACATTAGAAAAGTAACATAAAATTAAAAGGAAACAAAAATAAATAAAAATACTTTTTCGATAAGTTGTAAACTGCGTCTCCAACTTTAACAAGGGAGGTGTTCCATACCCACGTTTCCTACTTAATGGCACTCTTCCGTGCAAATCCCTCATTTTTCCCTTTCTCCTAAGTTCAGCCCTCAAAGGACATCCCTTCCTTAATTTTGGCCATACAAAGATCTTGGGCCTTTCCCGTTCCAGTTCCCCCAACCCGACGACTTACTTGGCTAAGATTTTAGTAAAATGCAGTTTTTAGAAAAAGAAGACAGAACAGTTTCATCCCTCGAACTGAATTAGTCAACTAGAGCTGAAGTTTGTACAAGCAGACTCAAAATAAAGATTTTTCAAAGAGAATTTCTTTTACTTTTAGGAATTCAACACAATGAATGGATCTTTATATGATTGGTATTTCCTTTATTCTAGTGTTTCCACTCGAGTGTGGAAAACATTTTTATGAGAAATAATTCTAGGATGTTTTGGAGGTGATGTATGGGCTCGGTTTTCTGAATGAATAGAGAGGTGCATGCGTGGGACCATTGTTGATGAGGGAGTCATCAGGTCCAGGGTGTTGTATCCCTTTATGGTATTAGTTCGTTCGTTTAAGGAACCGATGCAGAGCGGTCGTCTCTTTGCAGCGTATAAAATAAGAGATATAAAATAGAATTCACATTTTTGATTATTGAATCTTTATCTCATTTCCAATAAAACTAAACTACATTTTTCCTTCTTAATAATAAGCTAAAGTCTAATATACTTTTTTCCTTCTCACCTCTGACGTATCTGTAGACGAGACGAGGGGGACGGGCGAGTCACCGACTGAGCGCTTCCCCAGGTGGTGGATAGGGGAAAGGCCGGAGAATGGGTGGTACCACGGGGAAGGAGTCAGGGTGGTGTGTAGCAGCACCTGAATCAAGGATCCTGGGGCCCACTTCGGAGCCCGGCTAGCGATAGCTATAAGGACGACCTACGGGAGTAAAGACCCGTCAGGAAGACCCAAGACATCGCCGCGGACCCGACTCCACAAGCCAAGGTGGAAATTATCGTGCCGAGGGGTGAATGTCACTGGGGAACAGTCTCTCCAACGGTACCCTTGGGGAACCAGGCATCACTCCATTGTATTTGTGCCTTACCCCCGTATCTCCCGTAAGATGTTGCATCAGTTTCCGGATTATTCGTCGTGCTGAACCCGAACATGATGCTAGGATTCATAGGAGCCAAGAAAAACGCAAAAAACGAAAAAATCGATTTCAAAATATTCCCGGACCCCTAGAAAAGTCGGAAATCGTGTCATGAATCCAATGGCGCCGGCCAAATTGCCCTGGCCATTATATTTCTAAAGATATGGACGCAAAGCGGAGTGATGCCAAACCCGGCCCTTTTTGCTCTAGGAGCCATAGGAGCCGCGAAAAACGCGAAAAACGAAAAGGTCGATTTCAGAAAATTTCCGGTCCCTTAAAAAAGTCGGAAATCGTCTCACGAATCCAATGGCGCCGGCCAAATGGTCTTAGCAATTATATTTCCAAAGATATGGAAGAAGAAGGGTGGGATCCCACATCCGGGCCCTTTTTGCTCTCGGAGCCAGAGGAGCCGAGAAAAACGCATGAAACGAAAAAATCGATTTTAGAAAATTCCCGGACTCCTAGAAAAATAGGAAATCGTCTCACGAATCCAATGGCGCCGGCCAAATTGCCCTAGCCATTATATTTCCAAAGATATGGACGAACAACGGTGTGATCCGAAATCAGGGTCCTTTTCTCTCTAGGAGCCCTAGGAGCCGAGAAAAACTCGAAAAACGAAAAAATCGATGTCAGAATATTCCCGAAACCCTAGAAAAATCGGAAATCGTCTCACGCATCCAATGGCGCCGGCCAAATTGCCCTAGCTATGATATTACCAAAGATATGGACGACCAACGGTGTAATCCCAAATCCGGGTCCTTTTGCCTGTAGGGGCCATGGGAGCCGAGAAAAACTCGAAAAACAACAAAATCGATTTCAGAATACTCCCGGACCCCTAGAAAAATAGGGAATCGTCTCACGAATTCAATGGCGCCGGCCAAATTGCCGTAGCTATGATACTACCAAAGATATGGACGCACAACGGTGTGATCCGAAATCAGGGTCCTCTTCGCTCTAGGAGCCCTAGGAGTCGAGAAAATCGCGAAATACGAAAAAATCGATTTCAGAATCTTCCCGGACCCCTAGAAAAGTCGGAAATCGTGTCATGAATCCAATGGCGCCGGCCAAATTGCCCTGGCCATTATATTTCTAAAGATATGGACGCAAAGCGGAGTGATGCCAAACCCGGCCCTTTTTGCTCTAGGAGCCATAGGAGCCGCGAAAAACGCGAAAAACAAAAAGGTCGATTTCAGAAAATTTCCGGTCCCTTAAAAAAGTCGGAAATCGTCTCACGAATCCAATGGCGCCGGCCAAATGGTCTTAGCAATTATATTTCCAAAGATATGGAAGAAGAAGGGTGGGATCCCACATCCGGGCCCTTTTTGCTCTCGGAGCCAGAGGAGCCGAGAAAAACGCATAAAACGAAAAAATCGATTTTAGAAAATTCCCGGACTCCTAGAAAAATAGGAAATCGTCTCACGAATCCAATGGCGCCGGCCAAATTGCCCTAGCCATTATATTTCCAAAGATATGGACGAACAACGGTGTGATCCGAAATCAGGGTCCTTTTCTCTCTAGGAGCCCTAGGAGCCGAGAAAAACTCGAAAAACGAAAAAATCGATGTCAGAATATTCCCGGAACCCTAGAAAAATCGGAAATCGTCTCACGCATCCAATGGCGCCGGCCAAATTGCCCTAGCTATGATATTACCAAAGATATGGACGACCAACGGTGTAATCCCAAATCCGGGTCCTTCTGCCTGTAGGGGCCATGGGAGCCGAGAAAAACTCGAAAAACAACAAAATCGATTTCAGAATACTCCCGGACCCCTAGAAAAATAGGGAATCGTCTCACGAATTCAATGGCGCCGGCCAAATTGCCGTAGCTATGATACTACCAAAGATATGGACGCACAACGGTGTGATCCGAAATCAGGGTCCTCTTCGCTCTAGGAGCCCTAGGAGTCGAGAAAATCGCGAAATACGAAAAAATCGATTTCAGAATCTTCCCGGACCCCTAGAAAAATCGAAAATCGTCTCACGCATCCAATGGCGCCGGCCAAATTGCCCTAGCTATGATATTTCCAAAGATATGGACGAAAAACTGTGTGATCCTAAATCCGGGTCCTTTGGCCTCTAGGAAACATAGAAGCCGAGAAAAATGGAAAAACGCACTTTGGAATATTCCCGGACCCCTACAAAAATCGGAAATCGTCACACGAATCCAATGGCGCCGGCCAAATTGCCCTAGCTATGATTGTACGGTAATAGACTCGTCTTTACCGACACATAGGGGCATTTTAACTGCTGCCACTTACGGCGGCAGCACTTACCGTGGGCCCGTCGTCGCACCTGTGGATATGTCGCTGTCGCCGATTGCGAGGCGGGACCCAAAAGACGCTTGCGACGGAAAAGCTTTTTTTTGAAAGCCCAACCGTCAGTTAGAAAGTCTCTGTGAAAGTGTACACTGTGTGATCATATCGATCAGGATTTATATCCACTTTGTTAACAACCGATCTGTCTCGCAAAGACAATAAATTTGATTGAACAAGTGATCCCGAATGCCATTTCAGATAAATCACGAATTATTTAAACTATTCAACATCCACAAATTAAACAACGCAATCTCGAGATCAGTGGTCCGTAGCCTCTTGGTTAGCCACATAAACACTTCACGAACGGCGAAAGTTAATTGTGTATCCTAAACAATCAACATTAACAACTGATCAAGACATAATCAAATTTCAAAATCATTCAAAATAGCCTGAGAATTAATTCCGAAATAGAGACTAGTGTGCGTGTGTGTGTGTGTGTGCGTGTTAACGCATAAACTGTCGTATTTGTTGCGTCATTCGCAGTTATCTTTATAAACTATTCAATAAACTTGGGTTCTTTATGCCGAAAGGCTTTTTCCCAACTAAAATATTGTGTTCTGATTTTATTCATTAATATTCCTTAAAATTTATTGCAACCACCATACCACGCAGGGTATGATGGTATTTGTTGTAAGAAAGTTCTGGATCGGAGGGGATCGGTGTGAGTTGATTTGAGCGGTCCAAAAAAAAATAAATTAGATAAAGTTACACGGCACGTCACTAATTTATTCACGATTACAATTTATCAGTATTGATAAGTCAGCAATTATTAAATTAACAATGAGCGGTACTTATAACTTTACTCTAATTGGTTGAGCGGTCAAATATTTTAATTAATATCCGAGAAACGGTTAGACACGTATTGATCTAATGAATCCCGGAAGAAAGTGAACGAGCGAGGCTGCCCGATCGCTCAACCGGTCGATTTCGGGGGGCCTCGTGGTCGGTGGTGGGGCATCCCCCTTATGCAGGATAGCTAAGAGCGGTCCAGAAAGTGGCGCCCCATCACCCAAAAAATGCGAAGTAGGCCCATAGCAATAATTGGGTTGTTGTGATTTTGCCTGACGGTGAGCAGGCGTTAGTATTAGTGATGGAATCCTGTCGGCTTCCAGGAATTCCAACAGTATTCATCGATTAAACATGGTGCCTCCTGTGAGGTTTAATTGTTACCTGAATTAAAAACTGCGAGTAACGTGAGAAATTCATGTGGTAGTGAATAAGAAGGACATTTTTTTGAAAAAACGCTCAGCCGAAGCTCAAGAGCATTGTGACGTGCATCCGGATTGACAGCAGCCAACACTTCCAGTGGAAAAATCACCAGCGCGCTCAAGGGGACATCGCTGGCTACCGATCATCTAAAAGATAAGTGATCATCTATACATCATCTATCGTTATCTATTTGCTACCTTTCTCACAATCAAACATGTATTCTACGAATCAGCGGATTCGACGTAAATTTAACTGTTCCTCTCACTCATTTAAATAATATTCAACAAGAAAATCGAGAATTTAATTTAATTAAATAACTTATGAATTATTCAACATGGAGCATGCCCCAGAAGACGAAAAACATTTCACTCATTTGCGGGTAAAATTAAATCTCCTCATTAACCAAACCGAAAAATTAGAAAATTATCTCGACGGTTTGAATGTTCACGCGATAAATGCGAAAGTACGTCTGGATCGTTTAACCTCGTACTATGAAAATGCCGGGAAATACAATGATAAATTATGCGCGAATTATCCCGACGATCCTCTGGTAAACGAGTTCGAGCGAATCAAATCGCGCTATTGTGAAGTGGCCAGTGCGATTGAAAAATTAAGACAGAGCGCGCCTCTTCTAAGCTCTACGGCTAACTCCGGTAACATCACCATTACCGAGCGGCAGGAGCTACCGAGACTCCCCAAAATTCGCATCCCAGTCTTCGATGGAAAACGCGAAAATTGGGCTAACTATAAAAATAAATTCATCGCATTGGTTCACTCGCGATCCGATATTAGCGACGCGATCAAGTGCAGTCAACTCTTTGACTCACTTACCGACAAAGCCCTCGCCAAGGTCAGCCAATTCGATCCTAGCGAAAAGGATTATCCGAAGGCATGGCAAACCCTTTTAGATTTCTACGATCACAAGCGTATGGCGGCCGTAGAACATCTACACGCCATTCTTGACCTTCCTCAGGTCCAGAAAATGTCGGCTGACGAGCTATCAGCTTTGATAGGTCAAGCTCGTCAGCATCTTCACATTTTGGAAGGCCTCGATGTGCAAGTAAACGATGATCTGGTCGTATGCATCATCGAGCGTTGTCTTCCCCCTGTCCTCCGAAGTCGATGGCAAGACACACTCGAGATGGACACCCGCCCCAAATTGAATGACCTCTTCAAGTTCATTCAGAATGCCATTTTCAAGCAACAAGCTTTTGGACATTCGGCTGCATTTAGCCGAAATCACATCAATAAAAAACGGGTAGGAGAGAACCTCTCTCAACCATCTCATAAGGTTCCCAAACGATCCCATACTTTCGTTACTTCAGCAACAGCTGAAACCCCTGCAGCATTTTCTAAGTGTCCCAGCTGCACTGAGTCCCATCGTCTTTATAAATGCCCAACCTTCAACGGACTCAGTACTCAAGATCGTTGGAACCTCATTCGAAAGGTCAAGGCTTGTCAGAACTGTTTGTGGATTCATCAGTTCCCTTGCAAAAGTAACCAGCGGTGTAACAGGTGTAATCGGAATCACCACACGCTGTTACACAATGAGAGAGGTTCTCAACAACAAAAAACTCCGGAACCATCTTCGTCAAACATTGGACATCAATGACTAACGGTCCAATCGTATGCATCGGTCGCGTTCCCGTCAGATTCCCAGTTAATGACCACCGCGATGGTCAAACTCATCGATAATCGTGGAAAAATCGTGTTAGCCCGTGCACTTTTAGATTCGTGTTCGACCGTGAATTTAATCACCCAACGTTTTGCGCAATCCCTTCGGTTAAACACCATTAGCTGTTCAGTTAACATCGGCGCGGTGGATGGCTTGTGCACCATTGCAGAAAGATACGGTCAATTAGAAATACGGTCGAATCACAATGATTTTACGCAACGGTTGAATTTTCTGATAGTACCTCAAATCGCAGAGAGGAATCCCCGCGAAATGTTTCCCCGACAACTATTCGATATCCCCAAAAATCTTAAGCTAGCCGACCCTCAGTTTCATCTGCCCAAAGCGGTCGATCTGTTAATCGCGTCGAATACAATGTTGTCAGTGCTCTCGGGAGGGCAAATTAAACTCCGTCATAAAGACTCTAGCATCATGATTCAAAAAACCCGATTGGGATGGATCTTCGCCGGAGGATCCGAAATCGTAACGTCGTCCACTAACTCGCCGTGCAATGTCGTAAAACGAGACTTCGATCTTAAAAGACTTCGATCATGACCCAGTTCGATCTCGCGATGAGATTTCGTGCGAGCAACATTATTTGACGCACACCAAACCGGATGTCACTGGTCGCTACATAGTTCGTCTCCCATTCAGAGATTCCAAATTCAGTCTGGGAGAATCTCGCATACAGGCCCTCAAACGGTTTCAGGCGCTAGGGCGAAAACTCTCAGCTAAGGTTTCACTGAGACTGGAATACACCAGAGTGATGGAGGAGTACATTTCTCTCGGTCATATGACTCTGTGTGACGAGATCAAAGGGGGATGTTATCTTCCTCACCATGCTGTCATCAAGGAGTCGAGTGAGACCACCAAAGTTCAAGTCGTGTTCGACGCCTCCGCGAAGACTTCTACGGGCATTTCCCTCAACGACACTCTTCTTGTCGGGCCCACGATCCAAAATACCATCTTTGAGCAAGTCCTTCGATTTCGCGTTCATCGGTATGTCATTACGGCTGACATTGAGAAAATGTACCGTCAGATTCTCGTCCATCCGGAAGATCGTCAATTTCAGAAGGTTTTATGGACCCATCACGGCCAACTTCGAACATTTCAGCTAAATACTGTCACTTTCGGGACAGCCTCGGCCCCCTTTCTCGCGGTTCGTACCATGCAACAGCTTGCTCGGGACGAAGCAGAGCATTTCCCACGCGCTAGCAAACTCTTACTTCGCGATTTTTACGTCGATGATTTTATCTCCGGTGCAGATTCTCTCGACGAACTCCTAACCATCCGGGATGAGATGATAGCATTGTTAGCTCGCGGCGGTTTCAAAATTCGTCAATGGGCATCCAACCACAGCGCGGTGCTCAATTCCATAGATAAAAAATTCTTCTACCTGGATTGTCTGTGCAGAACTGACCCAATTAAAAAAACTCTAGGTATCATCTGGGACGCCGAAAGCGACGGCCTTCGATACACCATTGCCCAAGTGAACCCGAATGTTTCCGCAACCAAACGGAAACTCCTCTCTAAGCTATCCAAAATTTTCGACCCATTGGGTTTATTAGGTCCCATAACTCTTCTCGCGAAGACCCTCATCCAGGATTATTGGAAAGCAAAAATCACATGGGATGAGTCGCTTCCTCAAGATATCCATTCCAAATGGATATCATTAGCATCTCAGCTTCCACGCTTACAAGACGTGGTCTCGCGTCAGATTCTGATTCCGAACGCTGTAAGCATCGAACTTCATGGATTTTGTGATGCGTCCATCAACGGCTACGGAGCCTGTCTGTATATTAAGTCTCAGAACTCTCAGGGCACTGTCGCGATTAGATTGATCTGCAGTAAATCTCGAGTAGCCCCTCTGAAGGGAGTCACAATTCCGCGTTTAGAACTTTGCGCAGCCTCCGTTCTCAAAAGGCTATATGTCGAGACTAGGGCTCAAATAGAATTTTCGATCAATCCGGTATACTTATGGTCGGATTCCACCATCGTGCTGTGTTGGTTAAAGAAGGCCCCTCATCTTCTGCGTACCTTTGAAGAGAACCGCGTCGCAGATATTCAAACTTTAGGAGATGAGGTTATCTGGAAGCACATCCGATCCGAGGATAATCCCGCTGATACCCTATCCAGAGGACAGATGCCTTTAGAATTTCTAAAAAATACACTCTGGACTACCGGGCCCGAATGGCTAGTCCATAATCCAACACAATGGCCAAATTCAATTATACCTTCAAACCTTCAAGTTCCGGCATTAAAGAAAGGCATTTGCCTCCTGGCTGAGGCATCTCCAGAAGTGATATACGCGCGATTTTCCAATTTTGAACGGCTTACACGGGTTATTGCGCGTATCCTCCGATGGAAAAAATCGGAAATTCCGCGTTCGAGCTCCCTTTAAATTGACGAGCTCCAAGAAGCCGAATATCGTATCTTAGCTATGGTCCAGCGCGAACGATTTTCCAACGAGCTACGAAAGCTAGCCGCGACCCACGATTCCAGCGAATCAGTCCGACCGCGTCGAACAGGGACTCCTTTTGACCAATTACATCCCTTCATTGACGACAAGGGAATTCTACGGGTAGGTGGACGCCTCACCCAGTCGGAAATTCCGTTTAATCGGAAACACCCCACTTTACTACCAAGTAAACATCTCGTCACTGATATGCTCATTCGCCGAGTTCATCAGTCAAACTACCACGCCGGGATTCAGACTACCCTGTATGTCCTTCCATCCAAATATTGGATTCTCAATGGCAAGGATCAAATCAGGAAAATTGTTCATTCCTGCCTTGAATGTATCCGCCAGAGACCAAAATTTGCCCATGCTCAGATGGCAGATCCCCCAAAATTTCGTGTTAACGAAGCCCCAGCATTCGCGAAAACAGGCGTCGACTTCTTCGGGCCAATTCTCATCAAAGAGAAGAAGGACCGCAATCGATCTTTTTTGAAGGCATACGGATGCGTTTTTATATGTATGGTGTCGAAGGCAGTTCATATCGAACTCGCCATCGACCTTTCGACAGAAGGCTTTCCTGCGGCCTTCCGTAGGTTCGTTAGTAGAAGAGGAGTTCCGGAACACATGTACTCCGATAACGGCACCAACTTCGTCGGGGGGAACCGAGAACTCGACGAATTATACAATCTGATCTCGAGTCCGGATTTCGAAGGCACTGTGGGCGCGTACGCGACATCTAAACGCATCCGTTGGCATTTCAATCCACCATTATCTCTCCATTTCGGCGGGATTTGGGAAGCAGCCGTAAAGAGTTTCAAACATCATTTGAAACCCGTTTTAAAAGACCATAAATTAACCTATGAGCAATTAAATACTCTGTTAATAGAAATTGAATCAATTTAGAATTCCCGACCGTTGTGTGCTCTTTCGGCTGACCCCAATGATCCCATAGCTATAACCCCAGCACATTTACTTATTGGTCGTCCATTCAATCAATTACCCGAAAGATCTTTTTCCTCAGTTGCAGTTAATCGCTTGTCCATTTATAATTTCATCACCAAGGCCAAACAGGACTTTTGGAATAAATGGCACAATGAGTATCTGCACGAACTGCAAACTCGTCACAAGTGGCAGGATTCCACAGCTGAGCTCAAGGTGGGGTCAGTAGTGCTTTTGATGGACGATCTCCTCACTTGTGCTCGATGGCCGCTGGGAGTCATCACTGAGGTGTTTCCTGGCAGTGATGGAACCGCTCGGGTGGCAACCATCAGAACCACAAATGGAACATTCAAGCGCAACATCACCAGATTGTGCATGTTGCCAATGACTTAGTTTTTAAGTTGTATCGATTATTTGTATGCGTCACGAGGCAGTTAGATGAAGACTGACCCGCGACCGAACTTATACAGCCCTTGTCAAACGTTTTTTCACTGCTTCGCAACTGTTCAGTGAACATTCGTTTCGCAGCTTCCGCCGGGAGTATGTACGGATGTACGTATGTATGTATGTAAGGGCATTTTAACTGCTGCCACTTACGGTGGCAGCACTTACGGTGGGCCCGTCGTCGCACCGGTGGACATGTCGCTGTCGCCGATTGCGAGGCGGGACCCAAAAGACGCTTGCGACGGAAAAGCTTTTTTTTTTGAAAGCCCAACCGTCAGTTAGAAAGTCTCTGTGAAAGTGTACACTGTGTGATCATATCGATCAGGATTTATATCCACTTTGTTAACAACCGATCTGTCTCGCATAGACAATAAACTTGATTGAACAAGTGATCCCGAATGCCATTTCGGATAAATCACGAATTATTTAAACTATTCAACATCCACAAATTAAACAACGCGATCTCGAGATCAGTCGTCCGTAGCCTCTTGGTTAGCCAATAAACACTTCACGAACGGTGAAAGATAATTGTGTATCCTAAACAATCAATATTAACAACTGATCAAGACATAAGCAAATATCAAAATCATTCAAAATAACCGCGAATTAATTCCGAAATAGAGACTAGTGTGTGTGTGTGTGTGCGTGTTGACGCATAAACTGTCGGATTTGTTGCGTCATTCGCAGTTACCTTTATAAACTATTTCATAAACTTGGGTTTTTCATGCCGAAAGGCTTTTTCCCAACCAAAAATATTGTGTTCTGATTTTATTCATAAATATTTCTTAAAATTTATTGCAACCACCATACCACCAAGGGTATGATGGTATTCATCGATTAAACAAGACGATTTCCGATTTTTCTCGGGGTCCGGGAATTTTCTACAATCGATTATTTCGTTGTTCGGGTTTTTCTCGGCTCCTATGGCTCCAAGCACAAAAAGGGCCCGGATGTGAGATGCCATCATCATTCTTCCATATCTTTGGAAAGATAATGGCTAAGGCAATTTGGTCCGCGCCATTGGATTCGTGAGACGATTTCCGATTTTTCTAGGGGTCCGGGAATTTTCTAAAGTCGATTTTTTTAGTTTTTCGCGTTTTTCTCGGCTCCTGGGCCTCCTAGAGCAAAACGGGCCCGGATTTGGGATCACACCGTTTTTCGCCCCTATCTTTGGAAATATCATAGCTAGGACAATTTGGCTGGCGCCATTGGATTCGTGAGACGATTTCCGATTTTTCTAGGGGTCCGGGAATTTTCCAAAGTCGATTTTTTTAGGTTTTCGCGTTTTGCTTGGCTCCTGGGCCTCCTAGAGCAAAACGGGTCCGGATTTGGGATCACACCGTTTTTCGCCCATATCTTTGGAAATATCATAGCTAGGACAATTTGGCTGGCGCCATTGGATTCGTGAGACGATTTCCGATTTTTCTAGGGGTCCGGGAATTTTCCAAAGTCGATTTTTTTAGTTTTTCGCGTTTTTCTCGGCTCCTGGGCCTCCTACAGCAAAACGGGCCCGGATACCGTTTTTCGTCCATATCTTTGGAAATATCATAGCTAGGACAATTTGGCTGGCGCCATTGGATTCGTGAGACGATTTCCGATTTTTCTAGGGGTCCGGGAATTTTCTAAAGTCGATTTTTTTAGTTTTTCGCGTTTTTCTGGGCTCCTGGGCCTCCTAGAGCAAAACGGGCCCGGATACCGTTTTTCGCCCCTATCTTTGGAAATATCATAGCTAGGACAATTTGGCTGGCGCCATTGGATTCGTGACACGATTTCCGATTTTTCTAGGGGTCCGGGAATTTTCCAAAGTCGATTTTTTTAGGTTTTCGCGTTTTGCTCGGCTCCTGGGCCTCCTAGAGCAAAACGGGCCCGGATACAGTTTTTCGTCCATATCTTGGGAAATATCATAGCTAGGACAATTTGGCTGGCGCCATTGGATTCGTGAGACGATTTCCGATTTTTCTAGGGGTCCGGGAATTTTCCAAAGTCGATTTTTTTAGTTTTTCGCGTTTTTCTCGGCTCCTGGGCCTCCTACAGCAAAACGGGCCCGGATACCGTTTTTCGCCCATATCTTTGGAAATATCATAGCTAGGACAATTTGGCTGGCGCCATTGGATTCGTGAGACGATTTCCGATTCTTCTAGGGGTCCGGGAATTTTCCAAAGTCGATTTTTTTAGTTTTTCGCGTTTTTCTCGGCTCCTGGGTCTCTTAGAGCAAAACGGGCCCGGATTTGGGCCCAGATACCGTTTTTCGCCCATATCTTTGGAAATATCACAGCTAGGACAATTTGGCTGGCGCCATTGGATTCGTGAGACGATTTCCGATTTTTCTAGGGGTCCGGGAATTTTCCAAAGTCGATTTTTTTAGGTTTTCGCGTTTTGCTCGGCTCCTGGGCCTCCTAGAGCAAAACGGGCCCGGATTTGTGATCACACCGTTTTTCGCCCCTATCTTTGGAAATATCATAGCTAGGACAATTTGGCTGGCGCCATTCGATTCGTGAGACGATTTCCGATTTTTCTAGCGGTCCGGGAATTTTCCAAAGTCGATTTTTTTAGTTTTTCGCGTTTTTCTCGGCTCCTGGGCCTCCTACAGCAAAACGGGCCCGGATACCGTTTTTCGCCCATATCTTTGGAAATATCATAGCTAGGACAATTTGGCTGGTGCCATTGGATTCGTGAGACGATTTCCGATTTTTCTAGGGGTCCGGGAATTTTCCAAAGTCGATTTTTTTAGTTTTTCGCGTTTTTCTCGGCTCCTGGGCCTCCTAGAGCAAAACGGGCCCGGATACCGTTTTTCGCCCCTACCTTTGGAAATATCATAGCTAGGACAATTTGGCTGGCGCCATTGGATTCGTGACACGATTTCCGATTTTTCTAGGGGTCCGGGAATTTTCCAAAGTCGATTTTTTTAGGTTTTCGCGTTTTTCTCGGCTCCTGGGATTCCTAGAGCAAAACGGGTCCGGATTTGGGATCACACCGTTTTTCGCCCATATCTTTGGAAATATCATAGCTAGGACAATTTGGCTGGCGCCATTGGTTTCGTGAGACGATTTCCGATTTTTCTAGGGGTCCGGGAAGTTTCCAAAGTCGATTTTTTTAGGTTTTCGCGTTTTGCTCGGCTCCTGGGCCTCCTAGAGCAAAACGGGTCCGGATTTGGGATCACACCGTTTTTCGCCCATATCTTTGGAAATATCATAGCTAGGACAATTTGGCTGGCGCCATTGGATTCGTGAGACGATTTCCGATTTTTCTAGGGGTCCGGGAATTTTCTAAAGTCGGTTTTTTTAGTGTTTCGCGTTTTTCTCGGCTCCTGGGCCTCCTAGAGCAAAACGGGCCCGGATACCGTTTTTCGCCCCTATCTTTGGAAATATCATAGCTAGGACAATTTGGCTGGCGCCATTCGATTCGTGAGACGATTTCCGATTTTTCTAGCGGTCCGGGAATTTTCCAAAGTCGATTTTTTTAGTTTTTCGCGTTTTTCTCGGCTCCTGGGCCTCCTACAGCAAAACGGGCCCGGATACCGTTTTTCGCCCCTACCTTTGGAAATATCATAGCTAGGACAATTTGGCTGGCGCCATTGGATTCGTGACACGATTTCCGATTTTTCTAGCGGTCCGGGAATTTTCTAAAGTCGATTTTTTTAGTTTTTCGCGTTTTTCTCGGCTCCTGGGCCTCCTAGAGCAAAACGGGCCCGGATTTGGGATCACACCGTTTTTCGCCCCTATCTTTGGAAATATCATAGCTAGGACAATTTGGCTGGCGCCATTGGATTCGTGAGACGATTTCCGATTTTTCTAGGGGTCCGGGAATTTTCTAAAGTCGATTTTTTTTAGTTTTTCGCGTTTTTCTCGGCTCCTGGGCCTCCTAGAGCAAAACGGGTCCGGATTTGGGATCACACCGTTTTTCGCCCATATCTTTGGAAATATCATAGCGAGGACAATTTGGCTGGCGCCATTGGATTCGTGAGACGATTTCCGATTTTTCTAGGGGTCCGGGAATTTTCTAAAGTCGATTTTTTAGATTTTCGCGTTTTTCTCGGCTCCTGGGCCTCCTACAGCAAAACGGGCCCGGATACCGTTTTTCGCCCATATCTTTGGAAATATCATAGCTAGGACAATTTGGCTGGTGCCATTGGATTCGTGAGACGATTTCCGATTTTTCTAGGGGTGCGGGAATTTTCTAAAGTCGATTTTTTTAGTTATTCGCGTTTTTCTCGGCTCCTGGGCCTCCTACAGCAAAACGGGCCCGGATACCGTTTTTCGCCCATATCTTTGGAAATATCATAGCTAGGACAATTTGGCTGGCGCCATTGGATTCGTGAGACGATTTCCGATTTTTCTAGGGGTCCGGGAATTTTATAAAGTCGATTTTTTTAGTTTTTCGCGTTTTTCTGGGCTCCTGGGCCTCCTAGAGCAAAACGGGCCCGGATTTGGGATCACACCGTTTTTCGCCCCTATCTTTGGAAATATCATAGCTAGGACAATTTGGCTGGCGCCATTGGATTCGTGAGACGATTTCCGATTTTTCTAGCGGTCCGGGAATTTTCCAAAGTCGATTTTTTTAGGTTTTCGCGTTTTGCTCGGCTCCTGGGCCTCCTAGAGCAAAACGGGTCCGGATTTGGGATCACACCGTTTTTCGCCCATATCTTGGGAAATATCATAGCTAGGACAATTTGGCTGGCGCCATTGGATTCGTGAGACGGTTTCCGATTTTTCTAGGGGTCCGGGAATTTTCTAAAGTCGATTTTTTTAGTTTTTCGCGTTTTTCTCGGCTCCTGGGCCTCCTACAGCAAAACGGGCCCGGATACCGTTTTTCGCCCATATCTTTGGAAATATCATAGCTAGGACAATTTGGCTGGTGCCATTGGATTCGTGAGACGATTTCCGATTTTTCTAGGGGTGCGGGAATTTTCTAAAGTCGATTTTTTTAGATATTCGCGTTTTTCTCGGCTCCTGGGCCTCCTACAGCAAAACGGGCCCGGATTTGGGATCACACCGTTTTTCGCCCCTATCTTTGGAAATATCATAGCTAGGACAATTTGGCTGGCGCCATTGGATTCGTGAGACGATTTCCGATTTTTCTAGGGGTCCGGGAATTTTCTAAAGTCGATTTTTTTAGTTTTTCGCGTTTTTCTCGGCTCCTGGGCCTCCTACAGCAAAACGGGCCCGGATACCGTTTTTCGCCCATATCTTTGGAAATATCATAGCTAGGACAATTTGGCTGGCGCCATTGGATTCGTGAGACGATTTCCGATTTTTCTAGGGGTCCGGGAATTTTCTAAAGTCGGTTTTTTTAGTTTTTCGCGTTTTTCTGGGCTCCTGGGCCTCCTAGAGCAAAACAGGCCCGGATTTGGGATCACACCGTTTTTCGCCCCTATCTTTGGAAATATCATAGCTAGGACAATTTGGCTGGCGCCATTGGATTCTTGAGACGATTTCCGATTTTTCTAGGGGTCCGGGAATTTTCCAAAGTCGATTTTTTTAGTTTTTCGCGTTTTTCTCGGCTCCTGGGTTCCTAGAGCAAAACGGGGCCGGATTTGGGATCACACCGTTTTTCGCCCCTATCTTTGGAAATATCATAGCTAGGACAATTTGGCTGGCGCCATTGGATTCTTGAGACGATTTCCGATTTTTCTAGGGGTCCGGGGATTTTCCAAAGTCGATTTTTTTAGTTTTTCGCGTTTTTCTCGGCTCCTGGGCCTCCTAGAGCAAAACGGGCCCGGAGACCGTTTTTCGTCCATATCTTGGGAAATATCATAGCTAGGACAATTTGGCTGGCGCCATTGGATTCGTGAGACGATTTCCGATTTTTCTAGGGGTCCGGGAATTTTCCAAAGTCGATTTTTTTAGTTTTTCGCGTTTTTCTCGGCTCCTGGGCCTCCTACAGCAAAACGGGCCCGGATACCGTTTTTCGCCCATATCTTTGGAAATATCATAGCTAGGACAATTTGGCTGGCGCCATTGGATTCGTGAGACGATTTCCGATTTTTCTAGGGGTCCGGGAATTTTCTAAAGTCGATTTTTTTAGTTTTTCGCGTTTTTCTGGGCTCCTGGGCCTCCTAGAGCAAAACAGGCCCGGATTTGGGATCACACCGTTTTTCGCCCCTATCTTTGGAAATATCATAGCTAGGACAATTTGGCTGGCGCCATTGGATTCTTGAGACGATTTCCGATTTTTCTAGGGGTCCGGGAATTTTCCAAAGTCGATTTTTTTAGTTTTTCGCGTTTTTCTCGGCTCCTGGGCCTCCTACAGCAAAACGGGCCCGGATACCGTTTTTCGCCCATATCTTTGGAAATATCATAGCTAGGACAATTTGGCTGGCGCCATTGGATTCGTGAGACGATTTCCGATTTTTCTAGGGGTCCGGGAATTTTCTAAAGTCGATTTTTTTAGTTTTTCGCGTTTTTCTGGGCTCCTGGGCCTCCTAGAGCAAAACAGGCCCGGATTTGGGATCACACCGTTTTTCGCCCCTATCTTTGGAAATATCATAGCTAGGACAATTTGGCTGGCGCCATTGGATTCTTGAGACGATTTCCGATTTTTCTAGGGGTCCGGGAATTTTCCAAAGTCGATTTTTTTAGTTTTTCGCGTTTTTCTCGGCTCCTGGGTTCCTAGAGCAAAACGGGTCCGGATTTGGGATCACACCGTTTTTCGCCCATATCTTTGGAAATATCATAGCTAGGACAATTTGGCTGGCGCCATTGGATTCGTGAGACGATTTCCGATTTTTCTAGGGGTCCGGGAATTTTCTAAAGTCGATTTTTTTAGTTTTTCGCGTTTTTCTCGGCTCCTGGGCCTCCTACAGCAAAACGGGCCCGGATACCGTTTTTCGCCCATATCTTTGGAAATATCATAGCTAGGACAATTTGGCTGGTGCCATTGGATTCGTGAGACGATTTCCGATTTTTCTAGGGGTCCGGGAATTTTCCAAAGTCGATTTTTTTAGTTTTTCGCGTTTTTCTCGGCTCCTGGGCCTCCTACAGCAAAACGGGCCCGGATACCGTTTTTCGCCCATATCTTTGGAAATATCATAGCTAGGACAATTTGGCTGGCGCCATTGGATTCGTGAGACGATTTCCGATTTTTCTAGGGGTCCGGGAATTTTCTAAAGTCGATTTTTTTAGTTTTTCGCGTTTTTCTGGTCTCCTGGGCCTCCTAGAGCAAAACGGGCCCGGATTTGGGATCATACCGTTTTTCGCCCCTATCTTTGGAAATATCATAGCTAGGACAATTTGGCTGGCGCCATTGGATTCGTGAGACGATTTCCGATTTTTCTAGGGGTCCGGGAATTTTCCAAAGTCGATTTTTTTAGGTTTTCGCGTTTTTCTCGGCTCCTGGGATTCCTAGAGCAAAACGGGTCCGGATTTGGGATCACACCGTTTTTCGCCCATATCTTTGGAAATATCATAGCTAGGACAATTTGGCTGGCGCCATTGGATTCGTGAGACGATTTCCGATTTTTCTAGGGGTCCGGGAATTTTATAAAGTCGATTTTTTTAGTTTTTCGCGTTTTTCTGGGCTCCTGGGCCTCCTAGAGCAAAACGGGCCCGGATTTGGGATCACACCGTTTTTCGCCCCTATCTTTGGAAATATCATAGCTAGGACAATTTGGCTGGCGCCATTGGATTCGTGAGACGATTTCCGATTTTTCTAGCGGTCCGGGAATTTTCCAAAGTCGATTTTTTTAGGTTTTCGCGTTTTGCTCGGCTCCTGGGCCTCCTAGAGCAAAACGGGTCCGGATTTGGGATCACACCGTTTTTCGCCCATATCTTGGGAAATATCATAGCTAGGACAATTTGGCTGGCGCCATTGGATTCGTGAGACGGTTTCCGATTTTTCTAGGGGTCCGGGAATTTTCTAAAGTCGATTTTTTTAGTTTTTCGCGTTTTTCTCGGCTCCTGGGCCTCCTACAGCAAAACGGGCCCGGATACCGTTTTTCGCCCATATCTTTGGAAATATCATAGCTAGGACAATTTGGCTGGTGCCATTGGATTCGTGAGACGATTTCCGATTTTTCTAGGGGTCCGGGAATTTTCCAAAGTCGATTTTTTTAGTTTTTCGCGTTTTTTCTCGGCTCCTGGGCCTCCTAGAGCAAAACGGGCCCGGATACCGTTTTTCGCCCCTATCTTTGGAAATATCATAGCTAGGACAATTTGGCTGGCGCCATTGGATTCGTGAGACGATTTCCGATTTTTCTAGGGGTCCGGGAATTTTCTAAAGTCGATTTTTTAGATTTTCGCGTTTTTCTCGGCTCCTGGGCCTCCTACAGCAAAACGGGCCCGGATACCGTTTTTCGCCCATATCTTTGGAAATATCATAGCTAGGACAATTTGGCTGGTGCCATTGGATTCGTGAGACGATTTCCGATTTTTCTAGGGGTGCGGGAATTTTCTAAAGTCGATTTTTTTAGTTATTCGCGTTTTTCTCGGCTCCTGGGCCTCCTACAGCAAAACGGGCCCGGATTTGGGATCACACCGTTTTTCGCCCCTATCTTTGGAAATATCATAGCTAGGACAATTTGGCTGGCGCCATTGGATTCGTGAGACGATTTCCGATTTTTCTAGGGGTCCGGGAATTTTCCAAAGTCGATTTTTTTAGTTTTTCGCGTTTTTCTCGGCTCCTGGGCCTCCTACAGCAAAACGGGCCCGGATACCGTTTTTCGCCCATATCTTTGGAAATATCATAGCTAGGACAATTTGGCTGGCGCCATTGGATTCGTGAGACGATTTCCGATTTTTCTAGGGGTCCGGGAATTTTCTAAAGTCGATTTTTTTAGTTTTTCGCGTTTTTCTGGGCTCCTGGGCCTCCTAGAGCAAAACAGGCCCGGATTTGGGATCACACCGTTTTTCGCCCCTATCTTTGGAAATATCATAGCTAGGACAATTTGGCTGGCGCCATTGGATTCTTGAGACGATTTCCGATTTTTCTAGGGGTCCGGGAATTTTCCAAAGTCGATTTTTTTAGTTTTTCGCGTTTTTCTCGGCTCCTGGGTTCCTAGAGCAAAACGGGTCCGGATTTGGGATCACACCGTTTTTCGCCCCTATCTTTGGAAATATCATAGCTAGGACAATTTGGCTGGCGCCATTGGATTCGTGAGACGGTTTCCGATTTTTCTAGGGGTCCGGGAATTTTCTAAAGTCGATTTTTTTAGTTTTTCGCGTTTTTCTCGGCTCCTGGGCCTCCTACAGCAAAACGGGCCCGGATACCGTTTTTCGCCCATATCTTTGGAACTATCATAGCTAGGACAATTTGGCTGGTGCCATTGGATTCGTGAGACGATTTCCGATTTTTCTAGGGGTCCGGGAATTTTCCAAAGTCGATTTTTTTAGTTTTTCGCGTTTTTCTCGGCTCCTGGGCCTCCTAGAGCAAAACGGGCCCGGATACCGTTTTTCGCCCCTATCTTTGGAAATATCATAGCTAGGACAATTTGGCTGGCGCCATCTGATTCTTGAGACGATTTCCGATTTTTCTAGGGGTCCGGGAATTTTCCAAAGTCGATTTTTTTAGTTTTTCGCGTTTTTCTCGGCTCCTGGGTTCCTAGAGCAAAACAGGCCCGGATTTGGGATCACACCGTTTTTCGCCCCTATCTTTGGAAATATCATAGCTAGGACAATTTGGCTGGCGCCATTGGATTCTTGAGACGATTTCCGATTTTTCTAGGGGTCCGGGAATTTTCCAAAGTCGATTTTTTTAGTTTTTCGCGTTTTTCTCGGCTCCTGGGTTCCTAGAGCAAAACGGGTCCGGATTTGGGATCACACCGTTTTTCGCCCCTATCTTTGGAAATATCATAGCTAGGACAATTTGGCTGGCGCCATTGGATTCTTGAGACGATTTCCGATTTTTCTAGGGGTCCGGGAATTTTCCAAAGTCGATTTTTTTAGTTTTTCGCGTTTTTCTCGGCTCCTGGGCCTCCTAGAGCAAAACGGGCCCGGATACCGTTTTTCGTCCATATCTTGGGAAATATCATAGCTAGGACAATTTGGCTGGCGCCATTGGATTCGTGAGATGATTTCCGATTTTTCTAGGGGTCCGGGAATTTTCCAAAGTCGATTTTTTTAGTTTTTCGCGGTTTCCTCGGCTCCTGGGCCTCCTAGAGCAAAACGGGCCCGGATACCGTTTTTCGCCCCTATCTTTGGAAATATCATAGCTAGGACAATTTGGCTGGCGCCATTGGATTCGTGAGACGATTTCCGATTTTTCTAGGGGTCCGGGAATTTTCTAAAGTCGGTTTTTTTAGTTTTTCGCGTTTTTCTGGGCTCCTGGGCCTCCTAGAGCAAAACAGGCCCGGATTTGGGATCACACCGTTTTTCGCCCCTATCTTTGGAAATATCATAGCTAGGACAATTTGGCTGGCGCCATTGGATTCTTGAGACGATTTCCGATTTTTCTAGGGGTCCGGGAATTTTCTAAAGTCGGTTTTTTTAGTTTTTCGCGTTTTTCTGGGCTCCTGGGCCTCCTAGAGCAAAACAGGCCCGGATTTGGGATCACACCGTTTTTCGCCCCTATCTTTGGAAATATCATAGCTAGGACAATTTGGCTGGCGCCATTGGATTCTTGAGACGATTTCCGATTTTTCTAGGGGTCCGGGAATTTTCCAAAGTCGATTTTTTTAGTTTTTCGCGTTTTTCTCGGCTCCTGGGTTCCTAGAGCAAAACGGGTCCGGATTTGGGATCACACCGTTTTTCGCCCCTATCTTTGGAAATATCATAGCTAGGACAATTTGGCTGGCGCCATTGGATTCTTGAGACGATTTCCGATTTTTCTAGGGGTCCGGGGATTTTCCAAAGTCGATTTTTTTAGTTTTTCGCGTTTTTCTCGGCTCCTGGGCCTCCTAGAGCAAAACGGGCCCGGAGACCGTTTTTCGTCCATATCTTGGGAAATATCATAGCTAGGACAATTTGGCTGGCGCCATTGGATTCGTGAGACGATTTCCGATTTTTCTAGGGGTCCGGGAATTTTCCAAAGTCGATTTTTTTAGTTTTTCGCGTTTTTCTCGGCTCCTGGGCCTCCTACAGCAAAACGGGCCCGGATACCGTTTTTCGCCCCTACCTTTGGAAATATCATAGCTAGGACAATTTGGCTGGCGCCATTGGATTCGTGACACGATTTCCGATTTTTCTAGCGGTCCGGGAATTTTATAAAGTCGATTTTTTTAGTTTTTCGCGTTTTTCTCGGCTCCTGGGCCTCCTAGAGCAAAACGGGCCCGGATTTGGGATCACACCGTTTTTCGCCCCTATCTTTGGAAATATCATAGCTAGGACAATTTGGCTGGCGCCATTGGATTCGTGAGACGATTTCCGATTTTTCTAGGGGTCCGGGAATTTTCTAAAGTCGATTTTTTTTAGTTTTTCGCGTTTTTCTCGGCTCCTGGGCCTCCTAGAGCAAAACGGGTCCGGATTTGGGATCACACCGTTTTTCGCCCATATCTTTGGAAATATCATAGCTAGGACAATTTGGCTGGCGCCATTGGATTCGTGAGACGATTTCCGATTTTTCTAGGGGTCCGGGAATTTTCTAAAGTCGATTTTTTAGATTTTCGCGTTTTTCTCGGCTCCTGGGCCTCCTACAGCAAAACGGGCCCGGATACCGTTTTTCGCCCATATCTTTGGAAATATCATAGCTAGGACAATTTGGCTGGTGCCATTGGATTCGTGAGACGATTTCCGATTTTTCTAGGGGTGCGGGAATTTTCTAAAGTCGATTTTTTTAGTTATTCGCGTTTTTCTCGGCTCCTGGGCCTCCTACAGCAAAACGGGCCCGGATACCGTTTTTCGCCCATATCTTTGGAAATATCATAGCTAGGACAATTTGGCTGGCGCCATTGGATTCGTGAGACGATTTCCGATTTTTCTAGGGGTCCGGGAATTTTCTAAAGTCGATTTTTTTAGTTTTTCGCGTTTTTCTGGTCTCCTGGGCCTCCTAGAGCAAAACGGGCCCGGATTTGGGATCATACCGTTTTTCGCCCCTATCTTTGGAAATATCATAGCTAGGACAATTTGGCTGGCGCCATTGGATTCGTGAGACGATTTCCGATTTTTCTAGGGGTCCGGGAATTTTCCAAAGTCGATTTTTTTAGGTTTTCGCGTTTTTCTCGGCTCCTGGGATTCCTAGAGCAAAACGGGTCCGGATTTGGGATCACACCGTTTTTCGCCCATATCTTTGGAAATATCATAGCTAGGACAATTTGGCTGGCGCCATTGGTTTCGTGAGACGATTTCCGATTTTTCTAGGGGTCCGGGAAGTTTCCAAAGTCGATTTTTTTAGGTTTTCGCGTTTTGCTCGGCTCCTGGGCCTCCTAGAGCAAAACGGGTCCGGATTTGGGATCACACCGTTTTTCGCCCATATCTTTGGAAATATCATAGCTAGGACAATTTGGCTGGCGCCATTGGATTCGTGAGACGATTTCCGATTTTTCTAGGGGTCCGGGAATTTTCTAAAGTCGATTTTTTAGATTTTCGCGTTTTTCTCGGCTCCTGGGCCTCCTACAGCAAAACGGGCCCGGATACCGTTTTTCGCCCATATCTTTGGAAATATCATAGCTAGGACAATTTGGCTGGTGCCATTGGATTCGTGAGACGATTTCCGATTTTTCTAGGGGTGCGGGAATTTTCTAAAGTCGATTTTTTTAGTTATTCGCGTTTTTCTCGGCTCCTGGGCCTCCTACAGCAAAACGGGCCCGGATTTGGGATCACACCGTTTTTCGCCCCTATCTTTGGAAATATCATAGCTAGGACAATTTGGCTGGCGCCATTGGATTCGTGAGACGATTTCCGATTTTTCTAGGGGTCCGGGAATTTTCCAAAGTCGATTTTTTTAGTTTTTCGCGTTTTTCTCGGCTCCTGGGCCTCCTACAGCAAAACGGGCCCGGATACCGTTTTTCGCCCATATCTTTGGAAATATCATAGCTAGGACAATTTGGCTGGCGCCATTGGATTCGTGAGACGATTTCCGATTTTTCTAGGGGTCCGGGAATTTTCTAAAGTCGATTTTTTTAGTTTTTCGCGTTTTTCTGGGCTCCTGGGCCTCCTAGAGCAAAACAGGCCCGGATTTGGGATCACACCGTTTTTCGCCCCTATCTTTGGAAATATCATAGCTAGGACAATTTGGCTGGCGCCATTGGATTCTTGAGACGATTTCCGATTTTTCTAGGGGTCCGGGAATTTTCCAAAGTCGATTTTTTTAGTTTTTCGCGTTTTTCTCGGCTCCTGGGTTCCTAGAGCAAAACGGGTCCGGATTTGGGATCACACCGTTTTTCGCCCCTATCTTTGGAAATATCATAGCTAGGACAATTTGGCTGGCGCCATTGGATTCGTGAGACGGTTTCCGATTTTTCTAGGGGTCCGGGAATTTTCTAAAGTCGATTTTTTTAGTTTTTCGCGTTTTTCTCGGCTCCTGGGCCTCCTACAGCAAAACGGGCCCGGATACCGTTTTTCGCCCATATCTTTGGAACTATCATAGCTAGGACAATTTGGCTGGTGCCATTGGATTCGTGAGACGATTTCCGATTTTTCTAGGGGTCCGGGAATTTTCCAAAGTCGATTTTTTTAGTTTTTCGCGTTTTTCTCGGCTCCTGGGCCTCCTAGAGCAAAACGGGCCCGGATACCGTTTTTCGCCCCTATCTTTGGAAATATCATAGCTAGGACAATTTGGCTGGCGCCATCTGATTCTTGAGACGATTTCCGATTTTTCTAGGGGTCCGGGAATTTTCCAAAGTCGATTTTTTTAGTTTTTCGCGTTTTTCTCGGCTCCTGGGTTCCTAGAGCAAAACAGGCCCGGATTTGGGATCACACCGTTTTTCGCCCCTATCTTTGGAAATATCATAGCTAGGACAATTTGGCTGGCGCCATTGGATTCTTGAGACGATTTCCGATTTTTCTAGGGGTCCGGGAATTTTCCAAAGTCGATTTTTTTAGTTTTTCGCGTTTTTCTCGGCTCCTGGGTTCCTAGAGCAAAACGGGTCCGGATTTGGGATCACACCGTTTTTCGCCCCTATCTTTGGAAATATCATAGCTAGGACAATTTGGCTGGCGCCATTGGATTCTTGAGACGATTTCCGATTTTTCTAGGGGTCCGGGAATTTTCCAAAGTCGATTTTTTTAGTTTTTCGCGTTTTTCTCGGCTCCTGGGCCTCCTAGAGCAAAACGGGCCCGGATACCGTTTTTCGTCCATATCTTGGGAAATATCATAGCTAGGACAATTTGGCTGGCGCCATTGGATTCGTGAGATGATTTCCGATTTTTCTAGGGGTCCGGGAATTTTCCAAAGTCGATTTTTTTAGTTTTTCGCGGTTTCCTCGGCTCCTGGGCCTCCTAGAGCAAAACGGGCCCGGATACCGTTTTTCGCCCCTATCTTTGGAAATATCATAGCTAGGACAATTTGGCTGGCGCCATTGGATTCGTGAGACGATTTCCGATTTTTCTAGGGGTCCGGGAATTTTCTAAAGTCGGTTTTTTTAGTTTTTCGCGTTTTTCTGGGCTCCTGGGCCTCCTAGAGCAAAACAGGCCCGGATTTGGGATCACACCGTTTTTCGCCCCTATCTTTGGAAATATCATAGCTAGGACAATTTGGCTGGCGCCATTGGATTCTTGAGACGATTTCCGATTTTTCTAGGGGTCCGGGAATTTTCTAAAGTCGGTTTTTTTAGTTTTTCGCGTTTTTCTGGGCTCCTGGGCCTCCTAGAGCAAAACAGGCCCGGATTTGGGATCACACCGTTTTTCGCCCCTATCTTTGGAAATATCATAGCTAGGACAATTTGGCTGGCGCCATTGGATTCTTGAGACGATTTCCGATTTTTCTAGGGGTCCGGGAATTTTCCAAAGTCGATTTTTTTAGTTTTTCGCGTTTTTCTCGGCTCCTGGGTTCCTAGAGCAAAACGGGTCCGGATTTGGGATCACACCGTTTTTCGCCCCTATCTTTGGAAATATCATAGCTAGGACAATTTGGCTGGCGCCATTGGATTCTTGAGACGATTTCCGATTTTTCTAGGGGTCCGGGGATTTTCCAAAGTCGATTTTTTTAGTTTTTCGCGTTTTTCTCGGCTCCTGGGCCTCCTAGAGCAAAACGGGCCCGGAGACCGTTTTTCGTCCATATCTTGGGAAATATCATAGCTAGGACAATTTGGCTGGCGCCATTGGATTCGTGAGACGATTTCCGATTTTTCTAGGGGTCCGGGAATTTTCCAAAGTCGATTTTTTTAGTTTTTCGCGTTTTTCTCGGCTCCTGGGCCTCCTACAGCAAAACGGGCCCGGATACCGTTTTTCGCCCCTACCTTTGGAAATATCATAGCTAGGACAATTTGGCTGGCGCCATTGGATTCGTGACACGATTTCCGATTTTTCTAGCGGTCCGGGAATTTTATAAAGTCGATTTTTTTAGTTTTTCGCGTTTTTCTCGGCTCCTGGGCCTCCTAGAGCAAAACGGGCCCGGATTTGGGATCACACCGTTTTTCGCCCCTATCTTTGGAAATATCATAGCTAGGACAATTTGGCTGGCGCCATTGGATTCGTGAGACGATTTCCGATTTTTCTAGGGGTCCGGGAATTTTCTAAAGTCGATTTTTTTTAGTTTTTCGCGTTTTTCTCGGCTCCTGGGCCTCCTAGAGCAAAACGGGTCCGGATTTGGGATCACACCGTTTTTCGCCCATATCTTTGGAAATATCATAGCTAGGACAATTTGGCTGGCGCCATTGGATTCGTGAGACGATTTCCGATTTTTCTAGGGGTCCGGGAATTTTCTAAAGTCGATTTTTTAGATTTTCGCGTTTTTCTCGGCTCCTGGGCCTCCTACAGCAAAACGGGCCCGGATACCGTTTTTCGCCCATATCTTTGGAAATATCATAGCTAGGACAATTTGGCTGGTGCCATTGGATTCGTGAGACGATTTCCGATTTTTCTAGGGGTGCGGGAATTTTCTAAAGTCGATTTTTTTAGTTATTCGCGTTTTTCTCGGCTCCTGGGCCTCCTACAGCAAAACGGGCCCGGATACCGTTTTTCGCCCATATCTTTGGAAATATCATAGCTAGGACAATTTGGCTGGCGCCATTGGATTCGTGAGACGATTTCCGATTTTTCTAGGGGTCCGGGAATTTTCTAAAGTCGATTTTTTTAGTTTTTCGCGTTTTTCTGGTCTCCTGGGCCTCCTAGAGCAAAACGGGCCCGGATTTGGGATCATACCGTTTTTCGCCCCTATCTTTGGAAATATCATAGCTAGGACAATTTGGCTGGCGCCATTGGATTCGTGAGACGATTTCCGATTTTTCTAGGGGTCCGGGAATTTTCCAAAGTCGATTTTTTTAGGTTTTCGCGTTTTTCTCGGCTCCTGGGATTCCTAGAGCAAAACGGGTCCGGATTTGGGATCACACCGTTTTTCGCCCATATCTTTGGAAATATCATAGCTAGGACAATTTGGCTGGCGCCATTGGTTTCGTGAGACGATTTCCGATTTTTCTAGGGGTCCGGGAAGTTTCCAAAGTCGATTTTTTTAGGTTTTCGCGTTTTGCTCGGCTCCTGGGCCTCCTAGAGCAAAACGGGTCCGGATTTGGGATCACACCGTTTTTCGCCCATATCTTTGGAAATATCATAGCTAGGACAATTTGGCTGGCGCCATTGGATTCGTGAGACGATTTCCGATTTTTCTAGGGGTCCGGGAATTTTCTAAAGTCGGTTTTTTTAGTGTTTCGCGTTTTTCTCGGCTCCTGGGCCTCCTAGAGCAAAACGGGCCCGGATACCGTTTTTCGCCCCTATCTTTGGAAATATCATAGCTAGGACAATTTGGCTGGCGCCATTCGATTCGTGAGACGATTTCCGATTTTTCTAGCGGTCCGGGAATTTTCCAAAGTCGATTTTTTTAGTTTTTCGCGTTTTTCTCGGCTCCTGGGCCTCCTACAGCAAAACGGGCCCGGATACCGTTTTTCGCCCCTACCTTTGGAAATATCATAGCTAGGACAATTTGGCTGGCGCCATTGGATTCGTGACACGATTTCCGATTTTTCTAGCGGTCCGGGAATTTTCTAAAGTCGATTTTTTTAGTTTTTCGCGTTTTTCTCGGCTCTTGGGCCTCCTAGAGCAAAACGGGCCCGGATTTGGGATCACACCGTTTTTCGCCCCTATCTTTGGAAATATCATAGCTAGGACAATTTGGCTGGCGCCATTGGATTCGTGAGACGATTTCCGATTTTTCTAGGGGTCCGGGAATTTTCTAAAGTCGATTTTTTTTAGTTTTTCGCGTTTTTCTCGGCTCCTGGGCCTCCTAGAGCAAAACGGGTCCGGATTTGGGATCACACCGTTTTTCGCCCATATCTTTGGAAATATCATAGCTAGGACAATTTGGCTGGCGCCATTGGATTCGTGAGACGATTTCCGATTTTTCTAGGGGTCCGGGAATTTTCTAAAGTCGATTTTTTAGATTTTCGCGTTTTTCTCGGCTCCTGGGCCTCCTACAGCAAAACGGGCCCGGATACCGTTTTTCGCCCATATCTTTGGAAATATCATAGCTAGGACAATTTGGCTGGTGCCATTGGATTCGTGAGACGATTTCCGATTTTTCTAGGGGTGCGGGAATTTTCTAAAGTCGATTTTTTTAGTTATTCGCGTTTTTCTCGGCTCCTGGGCCTCCTACAGCAAAACGGGCCCGGATACCGTTTTTCGCCCATATCTTTGGAAATATCATAGCTAGGACAATTTGGCTGGCGCCATTGGATTCGTGAGACGATTTCCGATTTTTCTAGGGGTCCGGGAATTTTCTAAAGTCGATTTTTTTAGTTTTTCGCGTTTTTCTGGTCTCCTGGGCCTCCTAGAGCAAAACGGGCCCGGATTTGGGATCATACCGTTTTTCGCCCCTATCTTTGGAAATATCATAGCTAGGACAATTTGGCTGGCGCCATTGGATTCGTGAGACGATTTCCGATTTTTCTAGGGGTCCGGGAATTTTCCAAAGTCGATTTTTTTAGGTTTTCGCGTTTTTCTCGGCTCCTGGGATTCCTAGAGCAAAACGGGTCCGGATTTGGGATCACACCGTTTTTCGCCCATATCTTTGGAAATATCATAGCTAGGACAATTTGGCTGGCGCCATTGGATTCGTGAGACGATTTCCGATTTTTCTAGGGGTCCGGGAATTTTATAAAGTCGATTTTTTTAGTTTTTCGCGTTTTTCTGGGCTCCTGGGCCTCCTAGAGCAAAACGGGCCCGGATTTGGGATCACACCGTTTTTCGCCCCTATCTTTGGAAATATCATAGCTAGGACAATTTGGCTGGCGCCATTGGATTCGTGAGACGATTTCCGATTTTTCTAGCGGTCCGGGAATTTTCCAAAGTCGATTTTTTTAGGTTTTCGCGTTTTGCTCGGCTCCTGGGCCTCCTAGAGCAAAACGGGTCCGGATTTGGGATCACACCGTTTTTCGCCCATATCTTGGGAAATATCATAGCTAGGACAATTTGGCTGGCGCCATTGGATTCGTGAGACGGTTTCCGATTTTTCTAGGGGTCCGGGAATTTTCTAAAGTCGATTTTTTTAGTTTTTCGCGTTTTTCTCGGCTCCTGGGCCTCCTACAGCAAAACGGGCCCGGATACCGTTTTTCGCCCATATCTTTGGAAATATCATAGCTAGGACAATTTGGCTGGTGCCATTGGATTCGTGAGACGATTTCCGATTTTTCTAGGGGTCCGGGAATTTTCCAAAGTCGATTTTTTTAGTTTTTCGCGTTTTTTCTCGGCTCCTGGGCCTCCTAGAGCAAAACGGGCCCGGATACCGTTTTTCGCCCCTATCTTTGGAAATATCATAGCTAGGACAATTTGGCTGGCGCCATTGGATTCGTGAGACGATTTCCGATTTTTCTAGGGGTCCGGGAATTTTCTAAAGTCGATTTTTTAGATTTTCGCGTTTTTCTCGGCTCCTGGGCCTCCTACAGCAAAACGGGCCCGGATACCGTTTTTCGCCCATATCTTTGGAAATATCATAGCTAGGACAATTTGGCTGGTGCCATTGGATTCGTGAGACGATTTCCGATTTTTCTAGGGGTGCGGGAATTTTCTAAAGTCGATTTTTTTAGATATTCGCGTTTTTCTCGGCTCCTGGGCCTCCTACATCAAAACGGGCCCGGATTTGGGATCACACCGTTTTTCGCCCCTATCTTTGGAAATATCATAGCTAGGACAATTTGGCTGGCGCCATTGGATTCGTGAGACGATTTCCGATTTTTCTAGGGGTCCGGGAATTTTCTAAAGTCGATTTTTTTAGTTTTTCGCGTTTTTCTCGGCTCCTGGGCCTCCTACAGCAAAACGGGCCCGGATACCGTTTTTCGCCCATATCTTTGGAAATATCATAGCTAGGACAATTTGGCTGGCGCCATTGGATTCGTGAGACGATTTCCGATTTTTCTAGGGGTCCGGGAATTTTCTAAAGTCGGTTTTTTTAGTTTTTCGCGTTTTTCTGGGCTCCTGGGCCTCCTAGAGCAAAACAGGCCCGGATTTGGGATCACACCGTTTTTCGCCCCTATCTTTGGAAATATCATAGCTAGGACAATTTGGCTGGCGCCATTGGATTCTTGAGACGATTTCCGATTTTTCTAGGGGTCCGGGAATTTTCCAAAGTCGATTTTTTTAGTTTTTCGCGTTTTTCTCGGCTCCTGGGTTCCTAGAGCAAAACGGGGCCGGATTTGGGATCACACCGTTTTTCGCCCCTATCTTTGGAAATATCATAGCTAGGACAATTTGGCTGGCGCCATTGGATTCTTGAGACGATTTCCGATTTTTCTAGGGGTCCGGGGATTTTCCAAAGTCGATTTTTTTAGTTTTTCGCGTTTTTCTCGGCTCCTGGGCCTCCTAGAGCAAAACGGGCCCGGAGACCGTTTTTCGTCCATATCTTGGGAAATATCATAGCTAGGACAATTTGGCTGGCGCCATTGGATTCGTGAGACGATTTCCGATTTTTCTAGGGGTCCGGGAATTTTCCAAAGTCGATTTTTTTAGTTTTTCGCGTTTTTCTCGGCTCCTGGGCCTCCTACAGCAAAACGGGCCCGGATACCGTTTTTCGCCCATATCTTTGGAAATATCATAGCTAGGACAATTTGGCTGGCGCCATTGGATTCGTGAGACGATTTCCGATTTTTCTAGGGGTCCGGGAATTTTCTAAAGTCGATTTTGTTAGTTTTTCGCGTTTTTCTGGGCTCCTGGGCCTCCTAGAGCAAAACAGGCCCGGATTTGGGATCACACCGTTTTTCGCCCCTATCTTTGGAAATATCATAGCTAGGACAATTTGGCTGGCGCCATTGGATTCTTGAGACGATTTCCGATTTTTCTAGGGGTCCGGGAATTTTCCAAAGTCGATTTTTTTAGTTTTTCGCGTTTTTCTCGGCTCCTGGGTTCCTAGAGCAAAACGGGTCCGGATTTGGGATCACACCGTTTTTCGCCCATATCTTTGGAAATATCATAGCTAGGACAATTTGGCTGGCGCCATTGGATTCGTGAGACGATTTCCGATTTTTCTAGGGGTCCGGGAATTTTCTAAAGTCGATTTTTTTAGTTTTTCGCGTTTTTCTCGGCTCCTGGGCCTCCTACAGCAAAACGGGCCCGGATACCGTTTTTCGCCCATATCTTGGGAAATATCATAGCTAGGACAATTTGGCTGGCGCCATTGGATTCGTGAGACGATTTCCGATTTTTCTAGGGGTCCGGGAATTTTCCAAAGTCGATTTTTTTAGTTTTTCGCGTTTTTCTCGGCTCCTGGGCCTCCTACAGCAAAACGGGCCCGGATACCGTTTTTCGCCCATATCTTTGGAAATATCATAGCTAGGACAATTTGGCTGGCGCCATTGGATTCGTGAGACGATTTCCGATTTTTCTAGGGGTCCGGGAATTTTCTAAAGTCGATTTTTTTAGTTTTTCGCGTTTTTCTGGGCTCCTGGGCCTCCTAGAGCAAAACAGGCCCGGATTTGGGATCACACCGTTTTTCGCCCCTATCTTTGGAAATATCATAGCTAGGACAATTTGGCTGGCGCCATTGGATTCTTGAGACGATTTCCGATTTTTCTAGGGGTCCGGGAATTTTCCAAAGTCGATTTTTTTAGTTTTTCGCGTTCTTCTCGGCTCCTGGGTTCCTAGAGCAAAACGGGTCCGGATTTGGGATCACACCGTTTTTCGCCCATATCTTTGGAAATATCATAGCTAGGACAATTTGGCTGGCGCCATTGGATTCGTGAGACGATTTCCGATTTTTCTAGGGGTCCGGGAATTTTCTAAAGTCGATTTTTTTAGTTTTTCGCGTTTTTCTCGGCTCCTGGGCCTCCTACAGCAAAACGGGCCCGGATACCGTTTTTCGCCCATATCTTGGGAAATATCATAGCTAGGACAATTTGGCTGGCGCCATTGGATTCGTGAGACGATTTCCGATTTTTCTAGGGGTCCGGGAATTTTCCAAAGTCGATTTTTTTAGTTTTTCGCGTTTTTCTCGGCTCCTGGGCCTCCTACAGCAAAACGGGCCCGGATACCGTTTTTCGCCCATATCTTTGGAAATATCATAGCTAGGACAATTTGGCTGGCGCCATTGGATTCGTGAGACGATTTCCGATTTTTCTAGGGGTCCGGGAATTTTCTAAAGTCGATTTTTTTAGTTTTTCGCGTTTTTCTGGGCTCCTGGGCCTCCTAGAGCAAAACAGGCCCGGATTTGGGATCACACCGTTTTTCGCCCCTATCTTTGGAAATATCATAGCTAGGACAATTTGGCTGGCGCCATTGGATTCTTGAGACGATTTCCGATTTTTCTAGGGGTCCGGGAATTTTCCAAAGTCGATTTTTTTAGTTTTTCGCGTTTTTCTCGGCTCCTGGGTTCCTAGAGCAAAACGGGTCCGGATTTGGGATCACACCGTTTTTCGCCCATATCTTTGGAAATATCATAGCTAGGACAATTTGGCTGGCGCCATTGGATTCGTGAGACGATTTCCGATTTTTCTAGGGGTCCGGGAATTTTCTAAAGTCGATTTTTTTAGTTTTTCGCGTTTTTCTCGGCTCCTGGGCCTCCTACAGCAAAACGGGCCCGGATACCGTTTTTCGCCCATATCTTTGGAAATATCATAGCTAGGACAATTTGGCTGGTGCCATTGGATTCGTGAGACGATTTCCGATTTTTCTAGGGGTCCGGGAATTTTCCAAAGTCGATTTTTTTAGTTTTTCGCGTTTTTCTCGGCTCCTGGGCCTCCTACAGCAAAACGGGCCCGGATACCGTTTTTCGCCCATATCTTTGGAAATATCATAGCTAGGACAATTTGGCTGGCGCCATTGGATTCGTGAGACGATTTCCGATTTTTCTAGGGGTCCGGGAATTTTCTAAAGTCGATTTTTTTAGTTTTTCGCGTTTTTCTGGTCTCCTGGGCCTCCTAGAGCAAAACGGGCCCGGATTTGGGATCATACCGTTTTTCGCCCCTATCTTTGGAAATATCATAGCTAGGACAATTTGGCTGGCGCCATTGGATTCGTGAGACGATTTCCGATTTTTCTAGGGGTCCGGGAATTTTCCAAAGTCGATTTTTTTAGGTTTTCGCGTTTTTTCTCGGCTCCTGGGCCTCCTAGAGCAAAACGGGCCCGGATACCGTTTTTCGCCCCTATCTTTGGAAATATCATAGCTAGGACAATTTGGCTGGCGCCATTGGATTCGTGAGACGATTTCCGATTTTTCTAGGGGTCCGGGAATTTTCTAAAGTCGATTTTTTAGATTTTCGCGTTTTTCTCGGCTCCTGGGCCTCCTACAGCAAAACGGGCCCGGATACCGTTTTTCGCCCATATCTTTGGAAATATCATAGCTAGGACAATTTGGCTGGTGCCATTGGATTCGTGAGACGATTTCCGATTTTTCTAGGGGTGCGGGAATTTTCTAAAGTCGATTTTTTTAGTTATTCGCGTTTTTCTCGGCTCCTGGGCCTCCTACAGCAAAACGGGCCCGGATTTGGGATCACACCGTTTTTCGCCCCTATCTTTGGAAATATCATAGCTAGGACAATTTGGCTGGCGCCATTGGATTCGTGAGACGATTTCCGATTTTTCTAGGGGTCCGGGAATTTTCTAAAGTCGATTTTTTTAGTTTTTCGCGTTTTTCTCGGCTCCTGGGCCTCCTACAGCAAAACGGGCCCGGATACCGTTTTTCGCCCATATCTTTGGAAATATCATAGCTAGGACAATTTGGCTGGCGCCATTGGATTCGTGAGACGATTTCCGATTTTTCTAGGGGTCCGGGAATTTTCTAAAGTCGGTTTTTTTAGTTTTTCGCGTTTTTCTGGGCTCCTGGGCCTCCTAGAGCAAAACAGGCCCGGATTTGGGATCACACCGTTTTTCGCCCCTATCTTTGGAAATATCATAGCTAGGACAATTTGGCTGGCGCCATTGGATTCTTGAGACGATTTCCGATTTTTCTAGGGGTCCGGGAATTTTCCAAAGTCGATTTTTTTAGTTTTTCGCGTTTTTCTCGGCTCCTGGGTTCCTAGAGCAAAACGGGGCCGGATTTGGGATCACACCGTTTTTCGCCCCTATCTTTGGAAATATCATAGCTAGGACAATTTGGCTGGCGCCATTGGATTCTTGAGACGATTTCCGATTTTTCTAGGGGTCCGGGGATTTTCCAAAGTCGATTTTTTTAGTTTTTCGCGTTTTTCTCGGCTCCTGGGCCTCCTAGAGCAAAACGGGCCCGGAGACCGTTTTTCGTCCATATCTTGGGAAATATCATAGCTAGGACAATTTGGCTGGCGCCATTGGATTCGTGAGACGATTTCCGATTTTTCTAGGGGTCCGGGAATTTTCCAAAGTCGATTTTTTTAGTTTTTCGCGTTTTTCTCGGCTCCTGGGCCTCCTACAGCAAAACGGGCCCGGATACCGTTTTTCGCCCATATCTTTGGAAATATCATAGCTAGGACAATTTGGCTGGCGCCATTGGATTCGTGAGACGATTTCCGATTTTTCTAGGGGTCCGGGAATTTTCTAAAGTCGATTTTTTTAGTTTTTCGCGTTTTTCTCGGCTCCTGGGTTCCTAGAGCAAAACGGGTCCGGATTTGGGATCACACCGTTTTTCGCCCCTATCTTTGGAAATATCATAGCTAGGACAATTTGGCTGGCGCCATTGGATTCGTGAGACGGTTTCCGATTTTTCTAGGGGTCCGGGAATTTTCTAAAGTCGATTTTTTTAGTTTTTCGCGTTTTTCTCGGCTCCTGGGCCTCCTACAGCAAAACGGGCCCGGATACCGTTTTTCGCCCATATCTTTGGAAATATCATAGCTAGGACAATTTGGCTGGTGCCATTGGATTCGTGAGACGATTTCCGATTTTTCTAGGGGTCCGGGAATTTTCCAAAGTCGATTTTTTTAGTTTTTCGCGTTTTTCTCGGCTCCTGGGCCTCCTAGAGCAAAACGGGCCCGGATACCGTTTTTCGCCCCTATCTTTGGAAATATCATAGCTAGGACAATTTGGCTGGCGCCATCTGATTCTTGAGACGATTTCCGATTTTTCTAGGGGTCCGGGAATTTTCCAAAGTCGATTTTTTTAGTTTTTCGCGTTTTTCTCGGCTCCTGGGCCTCCTAGAGCAAAACGGGCCCGGATACCGTTTTTCGTCCATATCTTGGGAAATATCATAGCTAGGACAATTTGGCTGGCGCCATTGGATTCGTGAGATGATTTCCGATTTTTCTAGGGGTCCGGGAATTTTCCAAAGTCGATTTTTTTAGTTTTTCGCGGTTTCCTCGGCTCCTGGGCCTCCTAGAGCAAAACGGGCCCGGATACCGTTTTTCGCCCCTATCTTTGGAAATATCATAGCTAGGACAATTTGGCTGGCGCCATTGGATTCGTGAGACGATTTCCGATTTTTCTAGGGGTCCGGGAATTTTCTAAAGTCGGTTTTTTTAGTTTTTCGCGTTTTTCTGGGCTCCTGGGCCTCCTAGAGCAAAACAGGCCCGGATTTGGGATCACACCGTTTTTCGCCCCTATCTTTGGAAATATCATAGCTAGGACAATTTGGCTGGCGCCATTGGATTCTTGAGACGATTTCCGATTTTTCTAGGGGTCCGGGAATTTTCCAAAGTCGATTTTTTTAGTTTTTCGCGTTTTTCTCGGCTCCTGGGTTCCTAGAGCAAAACGGGTCCGGATTTGGGATCACACCGTTTTTCGCCCCTATCTTTGGAAATATCATAGCTAGGACAATTTGGCTGGCGCCATTGGATTCTTGAGACGATTTCCGATTTTTCTAGGGGTCCGGGGATTTTCCAAAGTCGATTTTTTTAGTTTTTCGCGTTTTTCTCGGCTCCTGGGCCTCCTAGAGCAAAACGGGCCCGGAGACCGTTTTTCGTCCATATCTTGGGAAATATCATAGCTAGGACAATTTGGCTGGCGCCATTGGATTCGTGAGACGATTTCCGATTTTTCTAGCGGTCCGGGAATTTTCCAAAGTCGATTTTTTTAGTTTTTCGCGTTTTTCTCGGCTCCTGGGCCTCCTACAGCAAAACGGGCCCGGATACCGTTTTTCGCCCCTACCTTTGGAAATATCATAGCTAGGACAATTTGGCTGGCGCCATTGGATTCGTGACACGATTTCCGATTTTTCTAGCGGTCCGGGAATTTTCTAAAGTCGATTTTTTTAGTTTTTCGCGTTTTTCTCGGCTCCTGGGCCTCCTAGAGCAAAACGGGCCCGGATTTGGGATCACACCGTTTTTCGCCCCTATCTTTGGAAATATCATAGCTAGGACAATTTGGCTGGCGCCATTGGATTCGTGAGACGATTTCCGATTTTTCTAGGGGTCCGGGAATTTTCTAAAGTCGATTTTTTTTAGTTTTTCGCGTTTTTCTCGGCTCCTGGGCCTCCTAGAGCAAAACGGGTCCGGATTTGGGATCACACCGTTTTTCGCCCATATCTTTGGAAATATCATAGCTAGGACAATTTGGCTGGCGCCATTGGATTCGTGAGACGGTTTCCGATTTTTCTAGGGGTCCGGGAATTTTCTAAAGTCGATTTTTTTAGTTTTTCGCGTTTTTCTCGGCTCCTGGGCCTCCTACAGCAAAACGGGCCCGGATACCGTTTTTCGCCCATATCTTTGGAAATATCATAGCTAGGACAATTTGGCTGGTGCCATTGGATTCGTGAGACGATTTCCGATTTTTCTAGGGGTCCGGGAATTTTCCAAAGTCGATTTTTTTAGTTTTTCGCGTTTTTCTCGGCTCCTGGGCCTCCTAGAGCAAAACGGGCCCGGATACCGTTTTTCGCCCCTATCTTTGGAAATATCATAGCTAGGACAATTTGGCTGGCGCCATCTGATTCTTGAGACGATTTCCGATTTTTCTAGGGGTCCGGGAATTTTCCAAAGTCGATTTTTTTAGTTTTTCGCGTTTTTCTCGGCTCCTGGGCCTCCTAGAGCAAAACGGGCCCGGATACCGTTTTTCGCCCCTATCTTTGGAAATATCATAGCTAGGACAATTTGGCTGGCGCCATCTGATTCTTGAGACGATTTCCGATTTTTCTAGGGGTCCGGGAATTTTCCAAAGTCGATTTTTTTAGTTTTTCGCGTTTTTCTCGGCTCCTGGGCCTCCTAGAGCAAAACGGGCCCGGATACCGTTTTTCGTCCATATCTTGGGAAATATCATAGCTAGGACAATTTGGCTGGCGCCATTGGATTCGTGAGATGATTTCCGATTTTTCTAGGGGTCCGGGAATTTTCCAAAGTCGATTTTTTTAGTTTTTCGCGGTTTCCTCGGCTCCTGGGCCTCCTAGAGCAAAACGGGCCCGGATACCGTTTTTCGCCCCTATCTTTGGAAATATCATAGCTAGGACAATTTGGCTGGCGCCATTGGATTCTTGAGACGGTTTCCGATTTTTCTAGGGGTCCGGGAATTTTCTAAAGTCGATTTTTTTAGTTTTTCGCGTTTTTCTCGGCTCCTGGGCCTCCTACAGCAAAACGGGCCCGGATACCGTTTTTCGCCCATATCTTTGGAAATATCATAGCTAGGACAATTTGGCTGGCGCCATTGGATTCGTGAGACGATTTCCGATTTTTCTAGGGGTCCGGGAATTTTCTAAAGTCGATTTTTTTAGTTTTTCGCGTTTTTCTCGGCTCCTGGGTTCCTAGAGCAAAACGGGTCCGGATTTGGGATCACACCGTTTTTCGCCCCTATCTTTGGAAATATCATAGCTAGGACAATTTGGCTGGCGCCATTGGATTCGTGAGACGGTTTCCGATTTTTCTAGGGGTCCGGGAATTTTCTAAAGTCGATTTTTTTAGTTTTTCGCGTTTTTCTCGGCTCCTGGGCCTCCTACAGCAAAACGGGCCCGGATACCGTTTTTCGCCCATATCTTTGGAAATATCATAGCTAGGACAATTTGGCTGGTGCCATTGGATTCGTGAGACGATTTCCGATTTTTCTAGGGGTCCGGGAATTTTCCAAAGTCGATTTTTTTAGTTTTTCGCGTTTTTCTCGGCTCCTGGGCCTCCTAGAGCAAAACGGGCCCGGATACCGTTTTTCGCCCCTATCTTTGGAAATATCATAGCTAGGACAATTTGGCTGGCGCCATCTGATTCTTGAGACGATTTCCGATTTTTCTAGGGGTCCGGGAATTTTCCAAAGTCGATTTTTTTAGTTTTTCGCGTTTTTCTCGGCTCCTGGGCCTCCTAGAGCAAAACGGGCCCGGATACCGTTTTTCGTCCATATCTTGGGAAATATCATAGCTAGGACAATTTGGCTGGCGCCATTGGATTCGTGAGATGATTTCCGATTTTTCTAGGGGTCCGGGAATTTTCCAAAGTCGATTTTTTTAGTTTTTCGCGGTTTCCTCGGCTCCTGGGCCTCCTAGAGCAAAACGGGCCCGGATACCGTTTTTCGCCCCTATCTTTGGAAATATCATAGCTAGGACAATTTGGCTGGCGCCATTGGATTCGTGAGACGATTTCCGATTTTTCTAGGGGTCCGGGAATTTTCTAAAGTCGGTTTTTTTAGTTTTTCGCGTTTTTCTGGGCTCCTGGGCCTCCTAGAGCAAAACAGGCCCGGATTTGGGATCACACCGTTTTTCGCCCCTATCTTTGGAAATATCATAGCTAGGACAATTTGGCTGGCGCCATTGGATTCTTGAGACGATTTCCGATTTTTCTAGGGGTCCGGGAATTTTCCAAAGTCGATTTTTTTAGTTTTTCGCGTTTTTCTCGGCTCCTGGGTTCCTAGAGCAAAACGGGTCCGGATTTGGGATCACACCGTTTTTCGCCCCTATCTTTGGAAATATCATAGCTAGGACAATTTGGCTGGCGCCATTGGATTCTTGAGACGATTTCCGATTTTTCTAGGGGTCCGGGGATTTTCCAAAGTCGATTTTTTTAGTTTTTCGCGTTTTTCTCGGCTCCTGGGCCTCCTAGAGCAAAACGGGCCCGGAGACCGTTTTTCGTCCATATCTTGGGAAATATCATAGCTAGGACAATTTGGCTGGCGCCATTGGATTCGTGAGACGATTTCCGATTTTTCTAGCGGTCCGGGAATTTTCCAAAGTCGATTTTTTTAGTTTTTCGCGTTTTTCTCGGCTCCTGGGCCTCCTACAGCAAAACGGGCCCGGATACCGTTTTTCGCCCCTACCTTTGGAAATATCATAGCTAGGACAATTTGGCTGGCGCCATTGGATTCGTGACACGATTTCCGATTTTTCTAGCGGTCCGGGAATTTTCTAAAGTCGATTTTTTTAGTTTTTCGCGTTTTTCTCGGCTCCTGGGCCTCCTAGAGCAAAACGGGCCCGGATTTGGGATCACACCGTTTTTCGCCCCTATCTTTGGAAATATCATAGCTAGGACAATTTGGCTGGCGCCATTGGATTCGTGAGACGATTTCCGATTTTTCTAGGGGTCCGGGAATTTTCTAAAGTCGATTTTTTTTAGTTTTTCGCGTTTTTCTCGGCTCCTGGGCCTCCTAGAGCAAAACGGGTCCGGATTTGGGATCACACCGTTTTTCGCCCATATCTTTGGAAATATCATAGCTAGGACAATTTGGCTGGCGCCATTGGATTCGTGAGACGGTTTCCGATTTTTCTAGGGGTCCGGGAATTTTCTAAAGTCGATTTTTTTAGTTTTTCGCGTTTTTCTCGGCTCCTGGGCCTCCTACAGCAAAACGGGCCCGGATACCGTTTTTCGCCCATATCTTTGGAAATATCATAGCTAGGACAATTTGGCTGGTGCCATTGGATTCGTGAGACGATTTCCGATTTTTCTAGGGGTCCGGGAATTTTCCAAAGTCGATTTTTTTAGTTTTTCGCGTTTTTCTCGGCTCCTGGGCCTCCTAGAGCAAAACGGGCCCGGATACCGTTTTTCGCCCCTATCTTTGGAAATATCATAGCTAGGACAATTTGGCTGGCGCCATCTGATTCTTGAGACGATTTCCGATTTTTCTAGGGGTCCGGGAATTTTCCAAAGTCGATTTTTTTAGTTTTTCGCGTTTTTCTCGGCTCCTGGGCCTCCTAGAGCAAAACGGGCCCGGATACCGTTTTTCGTCCATATCTTGGGAAATATCATAGCTAGGACAATTTGGCTGGCGCCATTGGATTCGTGAGATGATTTCCGATTTTTCTAGGGGTCCGGGAATTTTCCAAAGTCGATTTTTTTAGTTTTTCGCGGTTTCCTCGGCTCCTGGGCCTCCTAGAGCAAAACGGGCCCGGATACCGTTTTTCGCCCCTATCTTTGGAAATATCATAGCTAGGACAATTTGGCTGGCGCCATTGGATTCGTGAGACGATTTCCGATTTTTCTAGGGGTCCGGGAATTTTCTAAAGTCGGTTTTTTTAGTTTTTCGCGTTTTTCTGGGCTCCTGGGCCTCCTAGAGCAAAACAGGCCCGGATTTGGGATCACACCGTTTTTCGCCCCTATCTTTGGAAATATCATAGCTAGGACAATTTGGCTGGCGCCATTGGATTCTTGAGACGATTTCCGATTTTTCTAGGGGTCCGGGAATTTTCCAAAGTCGAATATCACACGTGAGTGCGTTTTTCTCGGCTCCTGGGTTCCTAGAGCAAAACGGGTCCGGATTTGGGATCACACCGTTTTTCGCCCCTATCTTTGGAAATATCATAGCTAGGACAATTTGGCTGGCGCCATTGGATTCTTGAGACGATTTCCGATTTTTCTAGGGGTCCGGGGATTTTCCAAAGTCGATTTTTTTAGTTTTTCGCGTTTTTCTCGGCTCCTGGGCCTCCTAGAGCAAAACGGGCCCGGAGACCGTTTTTCGTCCATATCTTGGGAAATATCATAGCTAGGACAATTTGGCTGGCGCCATTGGATTCGTGAGACGATTTCCGATTTTTCTAGATATCACACGTGAGTGAAAGTCGATTTTTTTAGTTTTTCGCGTTTTTCTCGGCTCCTGGGCCTCCTACAGCAAAACGGGCCCGGATACCGTTTTTCGCCCCTACCTTTGGAAATATCATAGCTAGGACAATTTGGCTGGCGCCATTGGATTCGTGACACGATTTCCGATTTTTCTAGCGGTCCGGGAATTTTCTAAAGTCGATTTTTTTAGTTTTTCGCGTTTTTCTCGGCTCCTGGGCCTCCTAGAGCAAAACGGGCCCGGATTTGGGATCACACCGTTTTTCGCCCCTATCTTTGGAAATATCATAGCTAGGACAATTTGGCTGGCGCCATTGATTCGTGAGACGATTTCCGATTTTTCTAGGGGTCCGGGAATTTTCTAAAGTCGATTTTTTTTAGTTTTTCGCGTTTTTCTCGGCTCCTGGGCCTCCTAGAGCAAAACGGGTCCGGATTTGGGATCACACCGTTTTTCGCCCATATCTTTGGAAATATCATAGCTAGGACAATTTGGCTGGCGCCATTGGATTCGTGAGACGATTTCCGATTTTTCTAGGGGTCCGGGAATTTTCTAAAGTCGATTTTTTAGATTTTCGCGTTTTTCTCGGCTCCTGGGCCTCCTACAGCAAAACGGGCCCGGATACCGTTTTTCGCCCATATCTTTGGAAATATCATAGCTAGGACAATTTGGCTGGTGCCATTGGATTCGTGAGACGATTTCCGATTTTTCTAGGGGTGCGGGAATTTTCTAAAGTCGATTTTTTTAGTTATTCGCGTTTTTCTCGGCTCCTGGGCCTCCTACAGCAAAACGGGCCCGGATACCGTTTTTCGCCCATATCTTTGGAAATATCATAGCTAGGACAATTTGGCTGGCGCCATTGATTCGTGAGACGATTTCCGATTTTTCTAGGGGTCCGGGAATTTTCTAAAGTCGATTTTTTTAGTTTTTCGCGTTTTTCTGGTCTCCTGGGCCTCCTAGAGCAAAACGGGCCCGGATTTGGGATCATACCGTTTTTCGCCCCTATCTTTGGAAATATCATAGCTAGGACAATTTGGCTGGCGCCATTGGATTCGTGAGACGATTTCCGATTTTTCTAGGGGTCCGGGAATTTTCCAAAGTCGATTTTTTTAGGTTTTCGCGTTTTTCTCGGCTCCTGGGATTCCTAGAGCAAAACGGGTCCGGATTTGGGATCACACCGTTTTTCGCCCATATCTTTGGAAATATCATAGCTAGGACAATTTGGCTGGCGCCATTGGATTCGTGAGACGATTTCCGATTTTTCTAGGGGTCCGGGAATTTTATAAAGTCGATTTTTTTTAGTTTTTCGCGTTTTTCTGGGCTCCTGGGCCTCCTAGAGCAAAACGGGCCCGGATTTGGGATCACACCGTTTTTCGCCCCTATCTTTGGAAATATCATAGCTAGGACAATTTGGCTGGCGCCATTGGATTCGTGAGACGATTTCCGATTTTTCTAGCGGTCCGGGAATTTTCCAAAGTCGATTTTTTTAGGTTTTCGCGTTTTGCTCGGCTCCTGGGCCTCCTAGAGCAAAACGGGTCCGGATTTGGGATCACACCGTTTTTCGCCCATATCTTTGGAAATATCATAGCTAGGACAATTTGGCTGGCGCCATTGGATTCGTGAGACGGTTTCCGATTTTTCTAGGGGTCCGGGAATTTTCTAAAGTCGATTTTTTTAGTTTTTCGCGTTTTTCTCGACTCCTGGGCCTCCTACAGCAAAACGGGCCGGATACCGTTTTTCGCCCATATCTTTGGAAATATCATAGCTAGGACAATTTGGCTGGTGCCATTGGATTCGTGAGACGATTTCCGATTTTTCTAGGGGTCCGGGAATTTTCCAAAGTCGATTTTTTTTAGTTTTTCGCGTTTTTTCTCGGCTCCTGGGCCTCCTAGAGCAAAACGGGCCCGGATACCGTTTTTCGCCCCTATCTTTGGAAATATCATAGCTAGGACAATTTGGCTGGCGCCATTGGATTCGTGAGACGATTTCCGATTTTTCTAGGGGTCCGGGAATTTTCTAAAGTCGATTTTTTAGATTTTCGCGTTTTTCTCGGCTCCTGGGCCTCCTACAGCAAAACGGGCCCGGATACCGTTTTTCGCCCATATCTTTGGAAATATCATAGCTAGGACAATTTGGCTGGTGCCATTGGATTCGTGAGACGATTTCCGATTTTTCTAGGGGTGCGGGAATTTTCTAAAGTCGATTTTTTAGTTATTCGCGTTTTTCTCGGCTCCTGGGCCTCCTACAGCAAAACGGGCCCGGATACCGTTTTTCGCCCATATCTTTGGAAATATCATAGCTAGGACAATTTGGCTGGCGCCATTGGATTCGTGAGACGATTTCCGATTTTTCTAGGGGTCCGGGAATTTTCCAAAGTCGATTTTTTTAGGTTTTCGCGTTTTTCTCGGCTCCTGGGATTCCTAGAGCAAAACGGGTCCGGATTTGGGATCACACCGTTTTTCGCCCATATCTTTGGAAATATCATAGCTAGGACAATTTGGCTGGCGCCATTGGATTCGTGAGACGATTTCCGATTTTTCTAGGGGTCCGGGAATTTTCCAAAGTCGATTTTTTTAGTTTTTCGCGTTTTCCTCGGCTCCTGGGCCTCCTAGAGCAAAACGGGCCCGGATTTGGGATCACACCGTTTTTCGCCCCTATCTTTGGAAATATCATAGCTAGGACAATTTGGCTGGCGCCATTGGATTCGTGAGACGATTTCCGATTTTTCTAGCGGTCCGGGAATTTTCTAAAGTCGATTTTTTTAGTTTTTCGCGTTTTTCTCGGCTCCTGGGCCTCCTAGAGCAAAACGGGCCCGGATACCGTTTTTCGTCCATATCTTGGGAAATATCATAGCTAGGAGAATTAGGCTGGCGCCATTGGATTCGTGAGACGATTTCCGATTTTTCTAGGGGTCCGGGAATTTTCCAAAGTCGATTTTTTTAGTTTTTCGCGTTTTTCTCGGCTCCTGGGTCTCTTAGAGCAAAACGGGCCCGGATTTGGGCCCAGATACCGTTTTTCGCCCATATCTTTGGAAATATCACAGCTAGGACAATTTGGCTGGCGCCATTGGATTCGTGAGACGATTTCCGATTTTTCTAGGGGTCCGGGAATTTTCCAAAGTCGATTTTTTTAGTTTTTCGTGTTTTTCTCGGCTCCTGGGCCTCCTACAGCAAAACGGGCCCGGATACCGTTTTTCGCCCATATCTTTGGAAATATCATAGCTAGGACAATTTGGCTGGCGCCATTGGATTCGTGAGACGATTTCCGATTTTTCTAGGGGTCCGGGAATTTTCTAAAGTCGATTTTTTTAGTTTTTCGCGTTTTTCTCGGCTCCTGGGCCTCCTACAGCAAAACGGGCCCGGATACCGTTTTTCGCCCATATCTTTGGAAATATCATAGCTAGGACAATTTGGCTGGCGCCATTGGATTCGTGAGACGATTTCCGATTTTTCTAGCGGTCCGGGAATTTTCTAAAGTCGATTTTTTTAGTTTTTCGCGTTTTTCTTGGCTCCTGGGCCTCCTAGAGCAAAACGGGCCCGGATTTGGGATCACACCGTTTTTCGCCCCTATCTTTGGAAATATCATAGCTAGGACAATTTGGCTGGCGCCATTGGATTCGTGAGACGATTTCCGATTTTTCTAGGGGTCCGGGAATTTTCTAAAGTCGATTTTTTTAGTTTTTCGCGTTTTTCTCGGCTCCTGGGCCTCCTACAGCAAAACGGGCCCGGATACCGTTTTTCGCCCCTATCTTTGGAAATATCATAGCTAGGACAATTTGGCTGGCGCCATTGGATTCGTGAGACGATTTCCGATTTTTCTGGGGGTCCGGGAATTTTCCAAAGTCGATTTTTTAGTTTTTCGCGTTTTTCTCGGCTCCTGGGTCTCTTAGAGCAAAACGGGCCCGGATTTGGGATCACACCGTTTTTCGCCCCTATCTTTGGAAATATCATAGCTAGGACAATTTGGCTGGCGCCATTCGAATCGTGAGACGATTTCCGATTTTTCTAGGGGTCCGGGAATTGTCTAAAGTCGATTTTTTTAGTTTTTCGCGTTTTTCTCGGCTCCTGGGCCTCCTACAGCAAAACGGGCCCGGATACCGTTTTTCGTCCATATCTTTGGAAATATCATAGCTAGGACAATTTGGCTGGCGCCATTGGATTCTTGAGACGATTTCCGATTTTTCTAGGGGTCCGGGAATTTTCCAAAGTCGATTTTTTTAGTTTTTCGCGTTTTTCTCGGCTCCTGGGTTCCTAGAGCAAAACGGGTCCGGATTTGGGATCACACCGTTTTTCGCCCCTATCTTTGGAAATATCATAGCTAGGACAATTTGGCTGGCGCCATTGGATTCTTGAGACGATTTCCGATTTTTCTAGGGGTCCGGGAATTTTCCAAAGTCGATTTTTTTAGTTTTTCGCGGTTTTCTCGGCTCCTGGGCCTCCTAGAGCAAAACGGGCCCGGATACCGTTTTTCGTCCATATCTTGGGAAATATCATAGCTAGGACAATTTGGCTGGCGCCATTGGATTCGTGAGACGATTTCCGATTTTTCTAGGGGTCCGGGAATTTTCCAAAGTCGATTTTTTTAGTTTTTCGCGGTTTCCTCGGCTCCTGGGCCTCCTAGAGCAAAACGGGCCCGGATACCGTTTTTCGCCCCTATCTTTGGAAATATCATAGCTAGGACAATTTGGCTGGCGCCACTGGATTCGTGAGACGATTTCCGATTTTTCTAGGGGTCCGGGAATTTTCTAAAGTCGGTTTTTTTAGTTTTTCGCGTTTTTCTGGGCTCCTGGGCCTCCTAGAGCAAAACAGGCCCGGATTTGGGATCACACCGTTTTTCGCCCCTATCTTTGGAAATATCATAGCTAGGACAATTTGGCTGGCGCCATTGGATTCTTGAGACGATTTCCGATTTTTCTAGGGGTCCGGGAATTTTCCAAAGTCGATTTTTTTAGTTTTTCGCGTTTTTCTCGGCTCCTGGGTTCCTAGAGCAAAACGGGTCCGGATTTGGGATCACACCGTTTTTCGCCCCTATCTTTGGAAATATCATAGCTAGGACAATTTGGCTGGCGCCATTGGATTCTTGAGACGATTTCCGATTTTTCTAGGGGTCCGGGGATTTTCCAAAGTCGATTTTTTTAGTTTTTCGCGTTTTTCTCGGCTCCTGGGCCTCCTAGAGCAAAACGGGCCCGGAGACCGTTTTTCGTCCATATCTTGGGAAATATCATAGCTAGGACAATTTGGCTGGCGCCATTGGATTCGTGAGACGATTTCCGATTTTCCTAGGGGTCCGGGAATTTTCTAAAGTCGATTTTTTTAGTTTTTCGCGTTTTTCTGGGCTCCTGGGCCTCCTAGAGCAAAACAGGCCCGGATTTGGGATCACACCGTTTTTCGCCCCTATCTTTGGAAATATCATAGCTAGGACAATTTGGCTGGCGCCATCTGATTCTTGAGACGATTTCCGATTTTTCTAGGGGTCCGGGAATTTTCCAAAGTCGATTTTTTTAGTTTTTCGCGTTTTTCTCGGCTCCTGGGTTCCTAGAGCAAAACGGGTCCGGATTTGGGATCACACCGTTTTTCGCCCCTATCTTTGGAAATATCATAGCTAGGACAATTTGGCTGGCGCCATTGGATTCGTGAGACGATTTCCGATTTTTCTGGGGGTCCGGGAATTTTCCAAAGTCGATTTTTTTAGTTTTTCGTGTTTTTCTCGGCTCCTGGGCCTCCTACAGCAAAACGGGCCCGGATACCGTTTTTCGCCCATATCTTTGGAAATATCATAGCTAGGACAATTTGGCTGGCGCCATTGGATTCGTGAGACGATTTCCGATTTTTCTAGGGGTCCGGGAATTTTCCAAAGTCGATTTTTTTAGTTTTTCGTGTTTTTCTCGGCTCCTGGGCCTCCTACAGCAAAACGGGCCCGGATACCGTTTTTCGCCCATATCTTTGGAAATATCATAGCTAGGACAATTTGGCTGGCGCCATTGGATTCGTGAGACGATTTCCGATTTTTCTAGGGGTCCGGGAATTTTCTAAAGTCGATTTTTTTAGTTTTTCGCGTTTTTCTCGGCTCCTGGGCCTCCTACAGCAAAACGGGCCCGGATACCGTTTTTCGCCCATATCTTTGGAAATATCATAGCTAGGACAATTTGGCCCGCGCCATTGGATTCGTGAGACGATTTCCGATTTTTCTAGCGGTCCGGGAATTTTCTAAAGTCGATTTTTTTAGTTTTTCGCGTTTTTCTTGGCTCCTGGGCCTCCTAGAGCAAAACGGGCCCGGATTTGGGATCACACCGTTTTTCGCCCCTATCTTTGGAAATATCATAGCTAGGACAATTTGGCTGGCGCCATTGGATTCGTGAGACGAGTTCCGATTTTTCTAGGGGTCCGGGAATTTTCTAAAGTCGATTTTTTTAGTTTTTCGCGTTTTTCTCGGCTCCTGGGCCTCCTACAGCAAAACGGGCCCGGATACCGTTTTTCGCCCATATTTTTGGAAATATCATAGCTAGGACAATTTGGCTGGCGCCATTCGATTCGTGAGACGATTTCCGATTTTTCTAGAGGTGCGGGAATTTTCTAAAGTCGATTTTTTTAGTTTTTCGCGTTTTTCTCGGCTCCTGGGCCTCCTACAGCAAAACGGGCCCGGATACCGTTTTTCGCACATATCTTTGGAAATATCATAGCTAGGAAAATTTGGCCCGCGCCATTGGATTCGTGAGACGATTTCCGATTTTTCTAGCGGTCCGGGAATTTTCTAAAGTCGATTTTTTTAGTTTTTCGCGTTTTTCTCGGCTCCTGGGCCTCCTAGAGCAAAACGGGCCCGGATTTGGGATCACACCGTTTTTCGCCCCTATCTTTGGAAATATCATAGCTAGGACAATTTGGCTGGCGCCATTGGATTCGTGAGACGATTTCCGATTTTTCTGGGGGTCCGGGAATTTTCCAAAGTCGATTTTTTAGTTTTTCGCGTTTTTCTCGGCTCCTGGGTCTCTTAGAGCAAAACGGGCCCGGATTTGGGATCACACCGTTTTTCGCCCCTATCTTTGGAAATATCATAGCTAGGACAATTTGGCTGGCGCCATTCGAATCGTGAGACGATTTCCGATTTTTCTAGCGGTCCGGGAATTTTCTAAAGTCGATTTTTTTAGTTTTTCGCGTTTTTCTCGGCTCCTGGGCCTCCTAGAGCAAAACGGGCCCGGATTTGGGATCACACCGTTTTTCGCCCCTATCTTTGGAAATATCATAGCTAGGACAATTTGGCTGGCGCCATTGGATTCGTGAGACGATTTCCGATTTTTCTGGGGGTCCGGGAATTTTCCAAAGTCGATTTTTTAGTTTTTCGCGTTTTTCTCGGCTCCTGGGTCTCTTAGAGCAAAACGGGCCCGGATACCGTTTTTCGCCCATATTTTTGGAAATATCATAGCTAGGACAATTTGGCTGGCGCCATTCGATTCGTGAGACGATTTCCGATTTTTGTAGAGGTGCGGGAATTTTCTAAAGTCGATTTTTTTAGTTTTTCGCGTTTTTCTCGGCTCCTGGGCCTCCTACAGCAAAACGGGCCCGGATACCGTTTTTCGCACATATCTTTGGAAATATCATAGCTAGGACAATTTGGCCCGCGCCATTGGATTCGTGAGACGATTTCCGATTTTTCTAGCGGTCCGGGAATTTTCTAAAGTCGATTTTTTTAGTTTTTCGCGTTTTTCTCGGCTCCTGGGCCTCCTAGAGCAAAACGGGCCCGGATTTGGGATCACACCGTTTTTCGCCCCTATCTTTGGAAATATCATAGCTAGGACAATTTGGCTGGCGCCATTGGATTCGTGAGACGATTTCCGATTTTTCTGGGGGTCCGGGAATTTTCCAAAGTCGATTTTTTAGTTTTTCGCGTTTTTCTCGGCTCCTGGGTCTCTTAGAGCAAAACGGGCCCGGATTTGGGATCACACCGTTTTTCGCCCCTATCTTTGGAAATATCATAGCTAGGACAATTTGGCTGGCGCCATTCGAATCGTGAGACGATTTCCGATTTTTCTAGCGGTCCGGGAATTTTCTAAAGTCGATTTTTTTAGTTTTTCGCGTTTTTCTCGGCTCCTGGGCCTCCTAGAGCAAAACGGGCCCGGATTTGGGATCACACCGTTTTTCGCCCCTATCTTTGGAAATATCATAGCTAGGACAATTTGGCTGGCGCCATTGGATTCGTGAGACGATTTCCGATTTTTCTGGGGGTCCGGGAATTTTCCAAAGTCGATTTTTTAGTTTTTCGCGTTTTTCTCGGCTCCTGGGTCTCTTAGAGCAAAACGGGCCCGGATTTGGGATCACACCTTTTTTCGCCCCTATCTTTGGAAATATCATAGCTAGGACAATTTGGCTGGCGCCATTCGAATCGTGAGACGATTTCCGATTTTTCTAGGGGTCCGGGAATTGTCTAAAGTCGATTTTTTTAGTTTTTCGCGTTTTTCTCGGCTCCTGGGCCTCCTACAGCAAAACGGGCCCGGATACCGTTTTTCGTCCATATCTTTGGAAATATCATAGCTAGGACAATTTGGCTGGCGCCATTGGATTCGTGAGACGATTTCCGATTTTTCTAGCGGTCCGGCAATTTTCTAAAGTCGATTTTTTTAGTTTTTCGCTTTTTTCTCGGCTCCTGGGCCTCCTAGAGCAAAACGGACCCGGATTTGGGATCACACCGTTTTTCGCCCCTATCTTTGGAAATATCATAGCTAGGACAATTTGGCTGGCGCCACTGGATTCGTGAGACGATTTCCGATTTTTCTAGGGGTCCGGGAATTTTCCAAAGTCGATTTTTTTAGGTTTTCGCGTTTTTCTCGGCTCCTGGGCCTCCTACAGCAAAACGGGCCCGGATACCGTTTTTCGCCCATATCTTTGGAAATATCACAGCTAGGACAATTTGGCTGGCGCCATTGGATTCGTGAGACGATTTCCGACTTTTCTAGCGGTCCGGGAATTTTCTAAAGTCGATTTTTTTAGTTTTTCGCGTTTTTCTCGGCTCCTGGGCCTCCTAGAGCAAAACGGGCCCGGATTTGGGATCACACCGTTTTTCGCCCCTATCTTTGGAAATATCATAGCTAGGACAATTTGGCTGGCGCCATTGGATTCGTGAGACGATTTCCGATTTTTCTGGGTGTCCGGGAATTTTCCAAAGTCGATTTTTTAGTTTTTCGCGTTTTTCTCGGCTCCTGGGTGTCTTAGAGCAAAACGGGCCCGGATACCGTTTTTCGCCCATATCTTTGGAAATATCATAGCTAGGACAATTTGGCCCGCGCCATTGGATTCGTGAGACGATTTCCGATTTTTCTAGGGGTCCGGGAATTTTCCAAAGTCGATTTTTTTAGTTTTTCGCGTTTTTCTCGGCTCCTGGGCCTCCTAGAGCAAAACGGGCCCGGATACCGTTTTTCGTCCATATCTTGGGAAATATCATAGCTAGGACAATTTGGCTGGCGTCATTGGATTCGTGAGACGATTTCCGATTTTTCTAGGGGTCCGGGAATTTTCCAAAGTCGATTTTTTTAGTTTTTCGCGTTTTTCTCGGCTCCTGGGCCTCCTACAGCAAAACGGGCCCGGATTTGGGATCACACCGTTTTTCGCCCCTATCTTTGGAAATATCATAGCTAGGACAATTTGGCTGGCGCCATTGGATTCGTGAGACGATTTCCGATTTTCCTAGGGGTCCGGGAATTTTCTAAAGTCGATTTTTTTAGTTTTTCGCGTTTTTCTGGGCTCCTGGGCCTCCTAGAGCAAAACAGGCCCGGATTTGGGATCACACCGTTTTTCGCCCCTATCTTTGGAAATATCATAGCTAGGACAATTTGGCTGGCGCCATCTGATTCTTGAGACGATTTCCGATTTTTCTAGGGGTCCGGGAATTTTCCAAAGTCGATTTTTTTAGTTTTTCGCGTTTTTCTCGGCTCCTGGGTTCCTAGAGCAAAACGGGTCCGGATTTGGGATCACACCGTTTTTCGCCCCTATCTTTGGAAATATCATAGCTAGGACAATTTGGCTGGCGCCATTGGATTCGTGAGACGATTTCCGATTTTTCTGGGGGTCCGGGAATTTTCCAAAGTCGATTTTTTTAGTTTTTCGTGTTTTTCTCGGCTCCTGGGCCTCCTACAGCAAAACGGGCCCGGATACCGTTTTTCGCCCATATCTTTGGAAATATCATAGCTAGGACAATTTGGCTGGCGCCATTGGATTCGTGAGACGATTTCCGATTTTTCTAGGGGTCCGGGAATTTTCCAAAGTCGATTTTTTTAGTTTTTCGTGTTTTTCTCGGCTCCTGGGCCTCCTACAGCAAAACGGGCCCGGATACCGTTTTTCGCCCATATCTTTGGAAATATCATAGCTAGGACAATTTGGCTGGCGCCATTGGATTCGTGAGACGATTTCCGATTTTTCTAGGGGTCCGGGAATTTTCTAAAGTCGATTTTTTTAGTTTTTCGCGTTTTTCTCGGCTCCTGGGCCTCCTACAGCAAAACGGGCCCGGATACCGTTTTTCGCCCATATCTTTGGAAATATCATAGCTAGGACAATTTGGCCCGCGCCATTGGATTCGTGAGACGATTTCCGATTTTTCTAGCGGTCCGGGAATTTTCTAAAGTCGATTTTTTTAGTTTTTCGCGTTTTTCTTGGCTCCTGGGCCTCCTAGAGCAAAACGGGCCCGGATTTGGGATCACACCGTTTTTCGCCCCTATCTTTGGAAATATCATAGCTAGGACAATTTGGCTGGCGCCATTGGATTCGTGAGACGAGTTCCGATTTTTCTAGGGGTCCGGGAATTTTCTAAAGTCGATTTTTTTAGTTTTTCGCGTTTTTCTCGGCTCCTGGGCCTCCTACAGCAAAACGGGCCCGGATACCGTTTTTCGCCCATATTTTTGGAAATATCATAGCTAGGACAATTTGGCTGGCGCCATTCGATTCGTGAGACGATTTCCGATTTTTCTAGAGGTGCGGGAATTTTCTAAAGTCGATTTTTTTAGTTTTTCGCGTTTTTCTCGGCTCCTGGGCCTCCTACAGCAAAACGGGCCCGGATACCGTTTTTCGCACATATCTTTGGAAATATCATAGCTAGGAAAATTTGGCCCGCGCCATTGGATTCGTGAGACGATTTCCGATTTTTCTAGCGGTCCGGGAATTTTCTAAAGTCGATTTTTTTAGTTTTTCGCGTTTTTCTCGGCTCCTGGGCCTCCTAGAGCAAAACGGGCCCGGATTTGGGATCACACCGTTTTTCGCCCCTATCTTTGGAAATATCATAGCTAGGACAATTTGGCTGGCGCCATTGGATTCGTGAGACGATTTCCGATTTTTCTGGGGGTCCGGGAATTTTCCAAAGTCGATTTTTTAGTTTTTCGCGTTTTTCTCGGCTCCTGGGTCTCTTAGAGCAAAACGGGCCCGGATTTGGGATCACACCGTTTTTCGCCCCTATCTTTGGAAATATCATAGCTAGGACAATTTGGCTGGCGCCATTCGAATCGTGAGACGATTTCCGATTTTTCTAGCGGTCCGGGAATTTTCTAAAGTCGATTTTTTTAGTTTTTCGCGTTTTTCTCGGCTCCTGGGCCTCCTAGAGCAAAACGGGCCCGGATTTGGGATCACACCGTTTTTCGCCCCTATCTTTGGAAATATCATAGCTAGGACAATTTGGCTGGCGCCATTGGATTCGTGAGACGATTTCCGATTTTTCTGGGGGTCCGGGAATTTTCCAAAGTCGATTTTTTAGTTTTTCGCGTTTTTCTCGGCTCCTGGGTCTCTTAGAGCAAAACGGGCCCGGATACCGTTTTTCGCCCATATTTTTGGAAATATCATAGCTAGGACAATTTGGCTGGCGCCATTCGATTCGTGAGACGATTTCCGATTTTTGTAGAGGTGCGGGAATTTTCTAAAGTCGATTTTTTTAGTTTTTCGCGTTTTTCTCGGCTCCTGGGCCTCCTACAGCAAAACGGGCCCGGATACCGTTTTTCGCACATATCTTTGGAAATATCATAGCTAGGACAATTTGGCCCGCGCCATTGGATTCGTGAGACGATTTCCGATTTTTCTAGCGGTCCGGGAATTTTCTAAAGTCGATTTTTTTAGTTTTTCGCGTTTTTCTCGGCTCCTGGGCCTCCTAGAGCAAAACGGGCCCGGATTTGGGATCACACCGTTTTTCGCCCCTATCTTTGGAAATATCATAGCTAGGACAATTTGGCTGGCGCCATTGGATTCGTGAGACGATTTCCGATTTTTCTGGGGGTCCGGGAATTTTCCAAAGTCGATTTTTTAGTTTTTCGCGTTTTTCTCGGCTCCTGGGTCTCTTAGAGCAAAACGGGCCCGGATTTGGGATCACACCGTTTTTCGCCCCTATCTTTGGAAATATCATAGCTAGGACAATTTGGCTGGCGCCATTCGAATCGTGAGACGATTTCCGATTTTTCTAGCGGTCCGGGAATTTTCTAAAGTCGATTTTTTTAGTTTTTCGCGTTTTTCTCGGCTCCTGGGCCTCCTAGAGCAAAACGGGCCCGGATTTGGGATCACACCGTTTTTCGCCCCTATCTTTGGAAATATCATAGCTAGGACAATTTGGCTGGCGCCATTGGATTCGTGAGACGATTTCCGATTTTTCTGGGGGTCCGGGAATTTTCCAAAGTCGATTTTTTAGTTTTTCGCGTTTTTCTCGGCTCCTGGGTCTCTTAGAGCAAAACGGGCCCGGATTTGGGATCACACCTTTTTTCGCCCCTATCTTTGGAAATATCATAGCTAGGACAATTTGGCTGGCGCCATTCGAATCGTGAGACGATTTCCGATTTTTCTAGGGGTCCGGGAATTGTCTAAAGTCGATTTTTTTAGTTTTTCGCGTTTTTCTCGGCTCCTGGGCCTCCTACAGCAAAACGGGCCCGGATACCGTTTTTCGTCCATATCTTTGGAAATATCATAGCTAGGACAATTTGGCTGGCGCCATTGGATTCGTGAGACGATTTCCGATTTTTCTAGCGGTCCGGCAATTTTCTAAAGTCGATTTTTTTAGTTTTTCGCTTTTTTCTCGGCTCCTGGGCCTCCTAGAGCAAAACGGACCCGGATTTGGGATCACACCGTTTTTCGCCCCTATCTTTGGAAATATCATAGCTAGGACAATTTGGCTGGCGCCACTGGATTCGTGAGACGATTTCCGATTTTTCTAGGGGTCCGGGAATTTTCCAAAGTCGATTTTTTTAGTTTTTCGCGTTTTTCTCGGCTCCTGGGTTCCTAGAGCAAAACGGGTCCGGATTTGGGATCACACCGTTTTTCGCCCCTATCTTTGGAAATATCATAGCTAGGACAATTTGGCTGGCGCCATTGGATTCGTGAGACGATTTCCGATTTTTCTGGGGGTCCGGGAATTTTCCAAAGTCGATTTTTTTAGTTTTTCGTGTTTTTCTCGGCTCCTGGGCCTCCTACAGCAAAACGGGCCCGGATACCGTTTTTCGCCCATATCTTTGGAAATATCATAGCTAGGACAATTTGGCTGGCGCCATTGGATTCGTGAGACGATTTCCGATTTTTCTAGGGGTCCGGGAATTTTCCAAAGTCGATTTTTTTAGTTTTTCGTGTTTTTCTCGGCTCCTGGGCCTCCTACAGCAAAACGGGCCCGGATACCGTTTTTCGCCCATATCTTTGGAAATATCATAGCTAGGACAATTTGGCTGGCGCCATTGGATTCGTGAGACGATTTCCGATTTTTCTAGGGGTCCGGGAATTTTCTAAAGTCGATTTTTTTAGTTTTTCGCGTTTTTCTCGGCTCCTGGGCCTCCTACAGCAAAACGGGCCCGGATACCGTTTTTCGCCCATATCTTTGGAAATATCATAGCTAGGACAATTTGGCCCGCGCCATTGGATTCGTGAGACGATTTCCGATTTTTCTAGCGGTCCGGGAATTTTCTAAAGTCGATTTTTTTAGTTTTTCGCGTTTTTCTTGGCTCCTGGGCCTCCTAGAGCAAAACGGGCCCGGATTTGGGATCACACCGTTTTTCGCCCCTATCTTTGGAAATATCATAGCTAGGACAATTTGGCTGGCGCCATTGGATTCGTGAGACGAGTTCCGATTTTTCTAGGGGTCCGGGAATTTTCTAAAGTCGATTTTTTTAGTTTTTCGCGTTTTTCTCGGCTCCTGGGCCTCCTACAGCAAAACGGGCCCGGATACCGTTTTTCGCCCATATTTTTGGAAATATCATAGCTAGGACAATTTGGCTGGCGCCATTCGATTCGTGAGACGATTTCCGATTTTTCTAGAGGTGCGGGAATTTTCTAAAGTCGATTTTTTTAGTTTTTCGCGTTTTTCTCGGCTCCTGGGCCTCCTACAGCAAAACGGGCCCGGATACCGTTTTTCGCACATATCTTTGGAAATATCATAGCTAGGAAAATTTGGCCCGCGCCATTGGATTCGTGAGACGATTTCCGATTTTTCTAGCGGTCCGGGAATTTTCTAAAGTCGATTTTTTTAGTTTTTCGCGTTTTTCTCGGCTCCTGGGCCTCCTAGAGCAAAACGGGCCCGGATTTGGGATCACACCGTTTTTCGCCCCTATCTTTGGAAATATCATAGCTAGGACAATTTGGCTGGCGCCATTGGATTCGTGAGACGATTTCCGATTTTTCTGGGGGTCCGGGAATTTTCCAAAGTCGATTTTTTAGTTTTTCGCGTTTTTCTCGGCTCCTGGGTCTCTTAGAGCAAAACGGGCCCGGATTTGGGATCACACCGTTTTTCGCCCCTATCTTTGGAAATATCATAGCTAGGACAATTTGGCTGGCGCCATTCGAATCGTGAGACGATTTCCGATTTTTCTAGCGGTCCGGGAATTTTCTAAAGTCGATTTTTTTAGTTTTTCGCGTTTTTCTCGGCTCCTGGGCCTCCTAGAGCAAAACGGGCCCGGATTTGGGATCACACCGTTTTTCGCCCCTATCTTTGGAAATATCATAGCTAGGACAATTTGGCTGGCGCCATTGGATTCGTGAGACGATTTCCGATTTTTCTGGGGGTCCGGGAATTTTCCAAAGTCGATTTTTTAGTTTTTCGCGTTTTTCTCGGCTCCTGGGTCTCTTAGAGCAAAACGGGCCCGGATACCGTTTTTCGCCCATATTTTTGGAAATATCATAGCTAGGACAATTTGGCTGGCGCCATTCGATTCGTGAGACGATTTCCGATTTTTGTAGAGGTGCGGGAATTTTCTAAAGTCGATTTTTTTAGTTTTTCGCGTTTTTCTCGGCTCCTGGGCCTCCTACAGCAAAACGGGCCCGGATACCGTTTTTCGCACATATCTTTGGAAATATCATAGCTAGGACAATTTGGCCCGCGCCATTGGATTCGTGAGACGATTTCCGATTTTTCTAGCGGTCCGGGAATTTTCTAAAGTCGATTTTTTTAGTTTTTCGCGTTTTTCTCGGCTCCTGGGCCTCCTAGAGCAAAACGGGCCCGGATTTGGGATCACACCGTTTTTCGCCCCTATCTTTGGAAATATCATAGCTAGGACAATTTGGCTGGCGCCATTGGATTCGTGAGACGATTTCCGATTTTTCTGGGGGTCCGGGAATTTTCCAAAGTCGATTTTTTAGTTTTTCGCGTTTTTCTCGGCTCCTGGGTCTCTTAGAGCAAAACGGGCCCGGATTTGGGATCACACCGTTTTTCGCCCCTATCTTTGGAAATATCATAGCTAGGACAATTTGGCTGGCGCCATTCGAATCGTGAGACGATTTCCGATTTTTCTAGCGGTCCGGGAATTTTCTAAAGTCGATTTTTTTAGTTTTTCGCGTTTTTCTCGGCTCCTGGGCCTCCTAGAGCAAAACGGGCCCGGATTTGGGATCACACCGTTTTTCGCCCCTATCTTTGGAAATATCATAGCTAGGACAATTTGGCTGGCGCCATTGGATTCGTGAGACGATTTCCGATTTTTCTGGGGGTCCGGGAATTTTCCAAAGTCGATTTTTTAGTTTTTCGCGTTTTTCTCGGCTCCTGGGTCTCTTAGAGCAAAACGGGCCCGGATTTGGGATCACACCTTTTTTCGCCCCTATCTTTGGAAATATCATAGCTAGGACAATTTGGCTGGCGCCATTCGAATCGTGAGACGATTTCCGATTTTTCTAGGGGTCCGGGAATTGTCTAAAGTCGATTTTTTTAGTTTTTCGCGTTTTTCTCGGCTCCTGGGCCTCCTACAGCAAAACGGGCCCGGATACCGTTTTTCGTCCATATCTTTGGAAATATCATAGCTAGGACAATTTGGCTGGCGCCATTGGATTCGTGAGACGATTTCCGATTTTTCTAGCGGTCCGGCAATTTTCTAAAGTCGATTTTTTTAGTTTTTCGCTTTTTTCTCGGCTCCTGGGCCTCCTAGAGCAAAACGGACCCGGATTTGGGATCACACCGTTTTTCGCCCCTATCTTTGGAAATATCATAGCTAGGACAATTTGGCTGGCGCCACTGGATTCGTGAGACGATTTCCGATTTTTCTAGGGGTCCGGGAATTTTCCAAAGTCGATTTTTTTAGGTTTTCGCGTTTTTCTCGGCTCCTGGGCCTCCTACAGCAAAACGGGCCCGGATACCGTTTTTCGCCCATATCTTTGGAAATATCACAGCTAGGACAATTTGGCTGGCGCCATTGGATTCGTGAGACGATTTCCGACTTTTCTAGCGGTCCGGGAATTTTCTAAAGTCGATTTTTTTAGTTTTTCGCGTTTTTCTCGGCTCCTGGGCCTCCTAGAGCAAAACGGGCCCGGATTTGGGATCACACCGTTTTTCGCCCCTATCTTTGGAAATATCATAGCTAGGACAATTTGGCTGGCGCCATTGGATTCGTGAGACGATTTCCGATTTTTCTGGGTGTCCGGGAATTTTCCAAAGTCGATTTTTTAGTTTTTCGCGTTTTTCTCGGCTCCTGGGTGTCTTAGAGCAAAACGGGCCCGGATACCGTTTTTCGCCCATATCTTTGGAAATATCATAGCTAGGACAATTTGGCCCGCGCCATTGGATTCGTGAGACGATTTCCGATTTTTCTAGGGGTCCGGGAATTTTCCAAAGTCGATTTTTTTAGTTTTTCGCGTTTTTCTCGGCTCCTGGGCCTCCTAGAGCAAAACGGGCCCGGATACCGTTTTTCGTCCATATCTTGGGAAATATCATAGCTAGGACAATTTGGCTGGCGTCATTGGATTCGTGAGACGATTTCCGATTTTTCTAGGGGTCCGGGAATTTTCCAAAGTCGATTTTTTTAGTTTTTCGCGTTTTTCTCGGCTCCTGGGCCTCCTACAGCAAAACGGGCCCGGATTTGGGATCACACCGTTTTTCGCCCCTATCTTTGGAAATATCATAGCTAGGACAATTTGGCTGGCGCCATTGGATTCGTGAGACGATTTCCGATTTTTCTAGGGGTCCGGGAATTTTCCAAAGTCGATTTTTTTAGTTTTTCGCGTTTTTCTCGGCTCCTGGGCCTCCTACAGCAAAACGGGCCCGGATACCGTTTTTCGTCCATATCTTTGGAAATATCATAGCTAGGACAATTTGGCTGGCGCCATTGGATTCGTGAGACGATTTCCGATTTTTCTAGGGGTCCGGGAATTTTCCAAAGTCGATTTTTTTAGGTTTTCGCGTTTTTCTCGGCTCCTGGGCCTCCTAGAGCAAAACGGGTCCGGATTTGGGATCAAACCGTTTTTCGCCCATATCTTTGGAAATATCATAGCTGGGACAATTTGGCTGGCGCCATTGGATTTGTGAGACGATTTCCGATTTTTCTAGGGGTCCGGGAATTTTCCAAAGTCGATTTTTTTAGGTTTTCGCGTTTTTCTCGGCTCCTGGGCCTCCTAGAGCAAAACGGGTCCGGATTTGGGATCACACCGTGTTTCGCCCATATCTTTGGAAATATCATAGCTAGGACAATTTGGCTGGCGCCATTGGATTCGTGAGACGATTTCCGATTTTTCTAGGGGTGCGGGAATTTTCTAAAGTCGATTTTTTTAGTTTTTCGCGTTTTTCTCGGCTCCTGGGCCTCCTACAGCAAAACGGGCCCGGATTTGGGATCACACCGTTTTTCGCCCCTATCTTTGGAAATATCATAGCTAGGACAATTTGGCTGGCGCCATTGGATTCGTGAGACGATTTCCGATTTTTCTAGCGGTCCGGGAATTTTCTAAAGTCGATTTTTTTAGTTTTTCGCGTTTTTCTCGGCTCCTGGGCCTCCTAGAGCAAAACAGGCCCGGATTTGGGATCACACCGTTTTTCGCCCCTATCTTTGGAAATATCATAGTTAGGACAATTTGGCTGGCGCCATTGGATTCTTGAGACGATTTCCGATTTTTCTAGGGGTCCGGGAATTTTCCAAAGTCGATTTTTTTAGTTTTTCGCGTTTTTCTCGGCTCCTGGGCCTCCTAGAGCAAAACGGGCCCGGATACCGTTTTTCGTCCATATCTTGGGAAATATCATAGCTAGGACAATTTGGCTGGCGTCATTGGATTCGTGAGACGATTTCCGATTTTTCTAGGGGTCCGGGAATTTTCCAAAGTCGATTTTTTTAGTTTTTCGCGTTTTTCTCGGCTCCTGGGCCTCCTAGAGCAAAACGGGCCCGGATACCGTTTTTCGTCCATATCTTGGGAAATATCATAGCTAGGAGAATTTGGCCCGCGCCATTGGATTCGTGAGACGATTTCCGATTTTTCTAGGGGTCCGGGAATTTTCCAAAGTCGATTTTTTTAGTTTTTCGCGTTTTTCTCGGCTCCTGGGCCTCCTACAGCAAAACGGGCCCGGATTTGGGATCACACCGTTTTTCGCCCCTATCTTTGGAAATATCATAGCTAGGACAATTTGGCTGGCGCCATTGGATTCGTGAGACGATTTCCGATTTTTCTAGGGGTCCGGGAATTTTCCAAAGTCGATTTTTTTAGTTTTTCGCGTTTTTCTCGGCTCCTGGGTCTCTTAGAGCAAAACGGGCCCGGATTTGGGCCCAGATACCGTTTTTCGCCCATATCGTTGGAAATATCACAGCTAGGACAATTTGGCTGGCGCCATTGGATTCGTGAGACGATTTCCGATTTTTCTAGGGGTCCGGGAATTTTCCAAAGTCGATTTTTTTAGGTTTTCGCGTTTTTCTCGGCTCCTGGGCCTCCTAGAGCAAAACGGGTCCGGATTTGGGATCAAACCGTTTTTCGCCCATATCTTTGGAAATATCATAGCTGGGACAATTTGGCTGGCGCCATTGGATTCGTGAGACGATTTCCGATTTTTCTAGGGGTCCGGGAATTTTCCAAAGTCGATTTTTTTAGGTTTTCGCGTTTTTCTCGGCTCCTGGGCCTCCTAGAGCAAAACGGGTCCGGATTTGGGATCACACCGTGTTTCGCCCATATCTTTGGAAATATCATAGCTAGGACAATTTGGCTGGCGCCATTGGATTCGTGAGACGATTTCCGATTTTTCTAGGGGTCCGGGAATTTTCTAAAGTCGATTTTTTTAGTTTTTCGCGTTTTTCTCGGCTCCTGGGCCTCCTACAGCAAAACGGGCCCGGATACCGTTTTTAGCCCCTATCTTTGGAAATATCATAGCTAGGACAATTTGGCTGGCGCCATTGGATTCGTGAGACGATTTCCGATTTTTTTAGGGGTCCGGGAATTTTCCAAAGTCGATTTTTTTAGTTTTTCGCGTTTTTCTCGGCTCCTTGGTCTCTTAGAGCAAAACGGGCCCGGATTTGGGCCCAGATACCGTTTTTCGCCCATATCTTTGGAAATATCACAGCTAGGACAATTTGGCTGGCGCCATTGGATTCGTGAGACGATTTCCGATTTTTCTAGGGGTCCGGGAATTTTCTAAAGTCGATTTTTTTAGTTTTTCTCGTTTTTCTCGGCTCCTGGGCCTCCTAGAGCAAAACGGACCCGGATTTGGGATCACACCGTTTTTCGCCCCTATCTTTGGAAATATCATAGCTAGGACAATTTGGCCCGCGCCATTGGATTCGTGAGACGATTTCCGATTTTTCTAGGGGTCCGGGAATTTTCTAAAGTCGATTTTTTTAGTTTTTCGCGTTTTTCTCGGCTCCTGGGCCTCCTACAGCAAAACGGGCCCGGATACCGTTTTTCGTCCATATCTTTGGAAATATCATAGCTAGGAAAATTTGGCTGGCGCCATTGGATTCGTGAGACGATTTCCGATTTTTCTAGCGGTCCGGGAATTTTCTAAAGTCGATTTTTTTAGTTTTTCGCGTTTGTCTCGGCTCCTGGGCCTCCTAGAGCAAAACGGGCCCGGATACCGTTTTTCGTCCATATCTTGGGAAATATCATAGCTAGGACAATTTGGCTGGCGTCATTGGATTCGTGAGACGATTTCCGATTTTTCTAGGGGTCCGGGAATTTTCCAAAGTCGATTTTTTTAGTTTTTCGCGTTTTTCTCGGCTCCTGGGCCTCCTAGAGCAAAACGGGCCCGGATACCGTTTTTCGTCCATATCTTGGGAAATATCATAGCTAGGAGAATTTGGCCCGCGCCATTGGATTCGTGAGACGATTTCCGATTTTTCTAGGGGTCCGGGAATTTTCCAAAGTCGATTTTTTTAGTTTTTCGCGTTTTTCTCGGCTCCTGGGCCTCCTACAGCAAAACGGGTCCGGATTTGGGATCACACCGTGTTTCGCCCATATCTTTGGAAATATCATAGCTAGGACAATTTGGCTGGCGCCATTGGATTCGTGAGACGATTTCCGATTTTTCTAGGGGTCCGGGAATTTTCCAAAGTCGATTTTTTTAGTTTTTCGCGTTTTTCTCGGCTCCTGGGTCTCTTAGAGCAAAACGGGCCCGGATTTGGGCCCAGATACCGTTTTTCGCCCATATCGTTGGAAATATCACAGCTAGGACAATTTGGCTGGCGCCATTGGATTCGTGAGACGATTTCCGATTTTTCTAGGGGTCCGGGAATTTTCCAAAGTCGATTTTTTTAGGTTTTCGCGTTTTTCTCGGCTCCTGGGCCTCCTAGAGCAAAACGGGTCCGGATTTGGGATCAAACCGTTTTTCGCCCATATCTTTGGAAATATCATAGCTGGGACAATTTGGCTGGCGCCATTGGATTCGTGAGACGATTTCCGATTTTTCTAGGGGTCCGGGAATTTTCCAAAGTCGATTTTTTTAGGTTTTCGCGTTTTTCTCGGCTCCTGGGCCTCCTAGAGCAAAACGGGTCCGGATTTGGGATCACACCGTGTTTCGCCCATATCTTTGGAAATATCATAGCTAGGACAATTTGGCTGGCGCCATTGGATTCGTGAGACGATTTCCGATTTTTCTAGGGGTCCGGGAATTTTCTAAAGTCGATTTTTTTAGTTTTTCGCGTTTTTCTCGGCTCCTGGGCCTCCTACAGCAAAACGGGCCCGGATACCGTTTTTAGCCCCTATCTTTGGAAATATCATAGCTAGGACAATTTGGCTGGCGCCATTGGATTCGTGAGACGATTTCCGATTTTTCTAGGGGTCCGGGAATTTTCTAAAGTCGATTTTTTTAGTTTTTCGCGTTTTTCTCGGCTCCTGGGCCTCCTACAGCAAAACGGGCCCGGATACCGTTTTTCGCCCATATCTTTGGAAATATCATAGCTAGGACAATTTGGCTGGCGCCATTCGATTCGTGAGACGATTTCCGATTTTTCTAGGGGTGCGGGAATTTTCTAAAGTCGATTTTTTTAGTTTTTCGCGTTTTTCTCGGCTCCTGGGCCTCCTACAGCAAAACGGGCCCGGATACCGTTTTTCGCACATATCTTTGGAAATATCATAGCTAGGACAATTTGGCCCGCGCCATTGGACTCGTGAGACGATTTCCGATTTTTCTAGCGGTCCGGGAATTTTCTAAAGTCGATTTTTTTAGTTTTTCGCGTTTTTCTCGGCTCCTGGGCCTCCTAGAGCAAAACGGGCCCGGATACCGTTTTTCGTCCATATCTTGGGAAATATCATAGCTAGAGAATTAGGCTGGCGCCATTGGATTCGTGAGACGATTCCGATTTTTCTAGGGTCCGGGAATTTTCCAAGTCGATTTTTTTAGTTTTCGCGTTTTTCTCGGCTCCTGGGCCTCCTAGAGCAAAACGGGCCCGGATACCGTTTTTCGTCCATATCTTGGGAAATATCATAGCTAGGACAATTTGGCTGGCGCCATTGGATTCGTGAGACGATTTCCGATTTTGCTAGGGGTCCGGGAATTTTCCAAAGTCGATTTTTTAGTTTTTCGCGTTTTCTCGGCTCCTGGGTTCCTAGAGCAAAACGGGTCCGGATTTGGGATCACACCGTTTTTTCGCCCCTATCTTGGAAATATCATAGCTAGGACAATTGGCTGGCGCCATTGGATTCTTGAGACGATTTCGATTTTTCTAGGGGTCCGGGGATTTTCCAAAGTCGATTTTTTAGTTTTTCGCGTTTTTCTCGGCTCCTGGGCCTCCTAGAGCAAAACGGCCCGGAGACCGTTTTTCGTCCATATCTTGGGAAATATCATAGCTAGGACAATTTGGCTGGCGCCATTGGATTCGTGAGACGATTTCCGATTTTTCTAGCGGTCCGGGAATTTTCCAAAGTCGATTTTTTTAGTTTTTCGCGTTTTTCCTCGGCTCCTGGGCCTCCTAGAGCAAAACGGGCCCGGATTTGGGATCACACCGTTTTTTCGCCCCTATCTTTGGAAATATCATAGCTAGGACAATTTGGCCCGCGCCATTGGATTCGTGAGACGATTTTCCGATTTTTATATCACACGTGAGTGGGGAATTTTCTAAAGTCGATTTTTTTAGTTTTTCGCGTTTTTCTCGGCTCCTGGGCCTCCTACAGCAAAACGGGCCCGGATACTGTTTTTCGTCCATATCTTTGGAAATATCATAGCTAGGACAATTTGGCTGGCGCCATTGGATTCGTGAGACGATTTCCGATTTTTCTAGCGGTCCGGGAATTTTCTAAAGTCGATTTTTTTAGTTTTTCGCGTTTTTCTCGGCTCCTGGGCCTCCTAGAGCAAAACGGGTCCGGATTTGGAATCACACCGTTTTTCGCCCGTATCTTTGGAAATATCATAGCTAGGACAATTTGGCTGGCGCCATTGGATTCGTGAGACGATTTCCGATTTTTCTAGGGGTCCGGGAATTTTCTAAAGTCGATTTTTTTAGTTTTTCGCGTTTTTCTCGGCTCCTGGGTCTCTTAGAGCAAAACGGGCCCGGATACCGTTTTTCGCCCATATCTTTGGAAATATCATAGCTAGGACAATTTGGCTGGCGCCATTGGATTCGTGAGACGATTTCCGATTTTTCTAGGGGTCCGGGAATTTTCTAAAGTCGATTTTTTTAGTTTTTCGCGTTTTTCTCGGCTCCTGGGCCTCCTACAGCAAAACGGGTCCGGATTTGGGATCACACCGTTTTTCGCCCATATCTTTGGAAATATCATAGCTAGGACAATTTGGCTGGCGCCATTGGATTCGTGAGACGATTTCCGATTTTTCTAGCGGTCCGGGAATTTTCTAAAGTCGATTTTTTTAGTTTTTCGCGTTTTTCTCGGCTCCTGGGCCTCCTACAGCAAAACGGGCCCGGATACCGTTTTTCGCACATATCTTTGGAAATATCATAGCTAGGACAATTTGGCCCGCGCCATTGGATTCGTGAGACGATTTCCGATTTTTCTAGCGGTCCGGGAATTTTCTAAAGTCGATTTTTTTAGTTTTTCGCGTTTTTCTCGGCTCCTGGGCCTCCTAGAGCAAAACGGGTCCGGATTTGGGATCAAACCGTTTTTCGCCCATATCTTTGGAAATATCATAGCTGGGACAATTTGGCTGGCGCCATTGGATTCGTGAGACGATTTCCGATTTTTCTAGGGGTCCGGGAATTTTCCAAAGTCGATTTTTTTAGGTTTTCGCGTTTTTCTCGGCTCCTGGGCCTCCTAGAGCAAAACGGGTCCGGATTTGGGATCACACCGTGTTTCGCCCATATCTTTGGAAATATCATAGCTAGGACAATTTGGCTGGCGCCATTGGATTGGTGAGACGATTTCCGATTTTTCTAGGGGTCCGGGAATTTTCTAAAGTCGATTTTTTTAGTTTTTCGCGTTTTTCTCGGCTCCTGGGCCTCCTACAGCAAAACGGGCCCGGATACCGTTTTTAGCCCCTATCTTTGGAAATATCATAGCTAGGACAATTTGGCTGGCGCCATTGGATTCGTGAGACGATTTCCGATTTTTCTAGGGGTCCGGGAATTTTCTAAAGTCGATTTTTTTAGTTTTTCGCGTTTTTCTCGGCTCCTGGGCCTCCTACAGCAAAACGGGCCCGGATACCGTTTTTCGCCCATATCTTTGGAAATATCATAGCTAGGACAATTTGGCTGGCGCCATTCGATTCGTGAGACGATTTCCGATTTTTCTAGGGGTGCGGGAATTTTCTAAAGTCGATTTTTTTAGTTTTTCGCGTTTTTCTCGGCTCCTGGGCCTCCTACAGCAAAACGGGCCCGGATACCGTTTTTCGCACATATCTTTGGAAATATCATAGCTAGGACAATTTGGCCCGCGCCATTGGACTCGTGAGACGATTTCCGATTTTTCTAGCGGTCCGGGAATTTTCTAAAGTCGATTTTTTTAGTTTTTCGCGTTTTTCTCGGCTCCTGGGCCTCCTAGAGCAAAACGGGCCCGGATACCGTTTTTCGTCCATATCTTGGGAAATATCATAGCTAGGAGAATTAGGCTGGCGCCATTGGATTCGTGAGACGATTTCCGATTTTTCTAGGGGTCCGGGAATTTTCCAAAGTCGATTTTTTTAGTTTTTCGCGTTTTTCTCGGCTCCTGGGCCTCCTAGAGCAAAACGGGCCCGGATACCGTTTTTCGTCCATATCTTGGGAAATATCATAGCTAGGACAATTTGGCTGGCGCCATTGGATTCGTGAGACGATTTCCGATTTTTCTAGGGGTCCGGGAATTTTCCAAAGTCGATTTTTTTAGTTTTTCGCGTTTTTCTCGGCTCCTGGGTTCCTAGAGCAAAACGGGTCCGGATTTGGGATCACACCGTTTTTCGCCCCTATCTTTGGAAATATCATAGCTAGGACAATTTGGCTGGCGCCATTGGATTCTTGAGACGATTTCCGATTTTTCTAGGGGTCCGGGGATTTTCCAAAGTCGATTTTTTTAGTTTTTCGCGTTTTTCTCGGCTCCTGGGCCTCCTAGAGCAAAACGGGCCCGGAGACCGTTTTTCGTCCATATCTTGGGAAATATCATAGCTAGGACAATTTGGCTGGCGCCATTGGATTCGTGAGACGATTTCCGATTTTTCTAGCGGTCCGGGAATTTTCCAAAGTCGATTTTTTTAGTTTTTCGCGTTTTTCTCGGCTCCTGGGCCTCCTAGAGCAAAACGGGCCCGGATTTGGGATCACACCGTTTTTCGCCCCTATCTTTGGAAATATCATAGCTAGGACAATTTGGCCCGCGCCATTGGATTCGTGAGACGATTTCCGATTTTTCTAGGGGTCCGGGAATTTTCTAAAGTCGATTTTTTTAGTTTTTCGCGTTTTTCTCGGCTCCTGGGCCTCCTACAGCAAAACGGGCCCGGATACCGTTTTTCGTCCATATCTTTGGAAATATCATAGCTAGGACAATTTGGCTGGCGCCATTGGATTCGTGAGACGATTTCCGATTTTTCTAGCGGTCCGGGAATTTTCTAAAGTCGATTTTTTTAGTTTTTCGCGTTTTTCTCGGCTCCTGGGCCTCCTAGAGCAAAACGGGTCCGGATTTGGAATCACACCGTTTTTCGCCCGTATCTTTGGAAATATCATAGCTAGGACAATTTGGCTGGCGCCATTGGATTCGTGAGACGATTTCCGATTTTTCTAGGGGTCCGGGAATTTTCTAAAGTCGATTTTTTTAGTTTTTCGCGTTTTTCTCGGCTCCTGGGTCTCTTAGAGCAAAACGGGCCCGGATACCGTTTTTCGCCCATATCTTTGGAAATATCATAGCTAGGACAATTTGGCTGGCGCCATTGGATTCGTGAGACGATTTCCGATTTTTCTAGGGGTCCGGGAATTTTCTAAAGTCGATTTTTTTAGTTTTTCGCGTTTTTCTCGGCTCCTGGGCCTCCTACAGCAAAACGGGTCCGGATTTGGGATCACACCGTTTTTCGCCCATATCTTTGGAAATATCATAGCTAGGACAATTTGGCTGGCGCCATTGGATTCGTGAGACGATTTCCGATTTTTCTAGCGGTCCGGGAATTTTCTAAAGTCGATTTTTTTAGTTTTTCGCGTTTTTCTCGGCTCCTGGGCCTCCTACAGCAAAACGGGCCCGGATACCGTTTTTCGTCCATATCTTGGGAAATATCATAGCTAGGAGAAGTAGGCTGGCGCCATTGGATTCGTGAGACGATTTCCGATTTTTCTAGGGGTCCGGGAATTTTCCAAAGTCGATTTTTTTAGTTTTTCGCGTTTTTCTCGGCTCCTGGGTCTCTTAGAGCAAAACGGGCCTGGATTTGGGCCCAGATACCGTTTTTCGCCCATATCTTTGGAAATATCACAGCTAGGCCAATTTGGCTGGCGCCATTCGATTCGTGAGACGATTTCCGATTTTTCTAGGGGTGCGGGAATTTTCTAAAGTCGATTTTTTTAGTTTTTCGCGTTTTTCTCGGCTCCTGGGCCTCCTACAGCAAAACGGGCCCGGATTTGGGATCACACCGTTTTTCGCCCCTATCTTTGGAAATATCATAGCTAGGACAATTTGGCTGGCGCCATTGGATTCGTGAGACGATTTCCGATTTTTCTAGGGGTCCGGGAATTTTCTAAAGTCGATTTTTTTAGTTTTTCGCGTTTTTCTCGGCTCCTGGGCCTCCTACAGCAAAACGGGCCCGGATACCGTTTTTCGCCCATATCTTTGGAAATATCATAGCTAGGACAATTTGGCTGGCGCCATTGGATTCGTGAGACGATTTCCGATTTTTCTAGCGGTCCGGGAATTTTCCAAAGTCGATTTTTTTAGTTTTTCGCGTTTTTCTCGGCTCCTGGGCCTCCTAGAGCAAAACGGGCCCGGATTTGGGATCACACCGTTTTTCGCCCCTATCTTTGGAAATATCATAGCTAGGACAATTTGGCCCGCGCCATTGGATTCGTGAGACGATTTCCGATTTTTCTAGGGGTCCGGGAATTTTCTAAAGTCGATTTTTTTAGTTTTTCGCGTTTTTCTCGGCTCCTGGGCCTCCTACAGCAAAACGGGCCCGGATACCGTTTTTCGTCCATATCTTTGGAAATATCATAGCTAGGACAATTTGGCTGGCGCCATTGGATTCGTGAGACGATTTCCGATTTTTCTAGCGGTCCGGGAATTTTCTAAAGTCGATTTTTTTAGTTTTTCGCGTTTTTCTCGGCTCCTGGGCCTCCTAGAGCAAAACGGGTCCGGATTTGGAATCACACCGTTTTTCGCCCGTATCTTTGGAAATATCATAGCTAGGACAATTTGGCTGGCGCCATTGGATTCGTGAGACGATTTCCGATTTTTCTAGGGGTCCGGGAATTTTCTAAAGTCGATTTTTTTAGTTTTTCGCGTTTTTCTCGGCTCCTGGGTCTCTTAGAGCAAAACGGGCCCGGATACCGTTTTTCGCCCATATCTTTGGAAATATCATAGCTAGGACAATTTGGCTGGCGCCATTGGATTCGTGAGACGATTTCCGATTTTTCTAGGGGTCCGGGAATTTTCTAAAGTCGATTTTTTTAGTTTTTCGCGTTTTTCTCGGCTCCTGGGCCTCCTACAGCAAAACGGGTCCGGATTTGGGATCACACCGTTTTTCGCCCATATCTTTGGAAATATCATAGCTAGGACAATTTGGCTGGCGCCATTGGATTCGTGAGACGATTTCCGATTTTTCTAGCGGTCCGGGAATTTTCTAAAGTCGATTTTTTTAGTTTTTCGCGTTTTTCTCGGCTCCTGGGCCTCCTACAGCAAAACGGGCCCGGATACCGTTTTTCGTCCATATCTTGGGAAATATCATAGCTAGGAGAAGTAGGCTGGCGCCATTGGATTCGTGAGACGATTTCCGATTTTTCTAGGGGTCCGGGAATTTTCCAAAGTCGATTTTTTTAGTTTTTCGCGTTTTTCTCGGCTCCTGGGTCTCTTAGAGCAAAACGGGCCTGGATTTGGGCCCAGATACCGTTTTTCGCCCATATCTTTGGAAATATCACAGCTAGGCCAATTTGGCTGGCGCCATTCGATTCGTGAGACGATTTCCGATTTTTCTAGGGGTGCGGGAATTTTCTAAAGTCGATTTTTTTAGTTTTTCGCGTTTTTCTCGGCTCCTGGGCCTCCTACAGCAAAACGGGCCCGGATTTGGGATCACACCGTTTTTCGCCCCTATCTTTGGAAATATCATAGCTAGGACAATTTGGCTGGCGCCATTGGATTCGTGAGACGATTTCCGATTTTTCTAGGGGTCCGGGAATTTTCTAAAGTCGATTTTTTTAGTTTTTCGCGTTTTTCTCGGCTCCTGGGCCTCCTACAGCAAAACGGGCCCGGATACCGTTTTTCGCCCATATCTTTGGAAATATCATAGCTAGGACAATTTGGCTGGCGCCATTCGATTCGTGAGACGATTTCCGATTTTTCTAGGGGTCCGGGAATTTTCCAAAGTCGATTTTTTTAGTTTTTCGCGTTTTTCTCGGCTCCTGGGCCTCCTAGAGCAAAACGGGCCCGGATACCGTTTTTCGTCCATATCTTGGGAAATATCATAGCTAGGACAATTTGGCTGGCGCCATTGGATTCGTGAGACGATTTCCGATTTTTCTAGGGGTCCGGGAATTTTCCAAAGTCGATTTTTTTAGTTTTTCGCGTTTTTCTCGGCTCCTGGGTTCCTAGAGCAAAACGGGTCCGGATTTGGGATCACACCGTTTTTCGCCCCTATCTTTGGAAATATCATAGCTAGGACAATTTGGCTGGCGCCATTGGATTCGTGAGACGATTTCCGATTTTTCTAGGGGTCCGGGAATTTTCTAAAGTCGATTTTTTTAGTTTTTCGCGTTTTTCTCGGCTCCTGGGCCTCCTAGAGCAAAACGGGCCCGGATACCGTTTTTCGTCCATATCTTGGGAAATATCATAGCTAGGAGAATTTGGCCCGCGCCATTGGATTCGTGAGACGATTTCCGATTTTTCTAGGGGTCCGGGAATTTTCCAAAGTCGATTTTTTTAGTTTTTCGCGTTTTTCTCGGCTCCTGGGCCTCCTACAGCAAAACGGGCCCGGATTTGGGATCACACCGTTTTTCGCCCCTATCTTTGGAAATATCATAGCTAGGACAATTTGGCTGACGCCATTGGATTCGTGAGACGATTTCCGATTTTTCTAGGGGTCCGGGAATTTTCCAAAGTCGATTTTTTTATTTTTTCGCGTTTTTCTCGGCTCCTGGGTCTCTTAGAGCAAAACGGGCCCGGATTTGGGCCCAGATACCGTTTTTCGCCCATATCGTTGGAAATATCACAGCTAGGACAATTTGGCTGGCGCCATTGGATTCGTGAGACGATTTCCGATTTTTCTAGGGGTCCGGGAATTTTCCAAAGTCGATTTTTTTAGGTTTTCGCGTTTTTCTCGGCTCCTGGGCCTCCTAGAGCAAAACGGGTCCGGATTTGGGATCAAACCGTTTTTCGCCCATATCTTTGGAAATATCATAGCTAGGACAATTTGGCCCGCGCCATTGGATTCGTGAGACGATTTCCGATTTTTCTAGCGGTCCGGGAATTTTCTAAAGTCGATTTCTTTAGTTTTTCGCGTTTTTCTCGGCTCCTGGGCCTCCTAGAGCAAAACGGGCCCGGATTTGGGATCACACCGTTTTTCGCCCCTATCTTTGGAAATATCATAGCTAGGACAATTTGGCTGGCGCCATTGGATTCGTGAGACGATTTCCGATTTTTCTAGGGGTCCGGGAATTTTCCAAAGTCGATTTTTTTAGGTTTTCGCGTTTTTCTCGACTCCTGGGCCTCCTAGAGCAAAACGGGCCCGGATTTGGGCCCAGATACCGTTTTTCGCCCATATCGTTGGAAATATCACAGCTAGGACAATTTGGCTGGCGCCATTGGATTCGTGAGACGATTTCCGATTTTTCTAGGGGTTCGGGAATTTTCCAAAGTCGATTTTTTTAGGTTTTCGCGTTTTTCTCGGCTCCTGGGCCTCCTAGAGCAAAACGGGTCCGGATTTGGGATCACACCGTGTTTCGCCCATATCTTTGGAAATATCATAGCTAGGACAATTTGGCTGGCGCCATTGGATTCGTGAGACGATTTCCGATTTTTCTAGCGGTCCGGGGATTTTCCAAAGTCGATTTCTTTAGTTTTTCGCGTTTTTCTCGGCTCCTGGGCCTCCTAGAGCAAAACGGGTCCGGATTTGGGATCACACCGTGTTTCGCCCATATCTTTGGAAATATCATAGCTAGGACAATTTGGCTGGCGCCATTGGATTCGTGAGACGATTTCCGATTTTTCTAGGGGTCCGGGAATTTTCTAAAGTCGATTTTTTTAGTTTTTCGCGTTTTTCTCGGCTCCTGGGCCTCCTACAGCAAAACGGGCCCGGATACCGTTTTTAGCCCCTATCTTTGGAAATATCATAGCTAGGACAATTTGGCTGGCGCCATTGGATTCGTGAGACGATTTCCGATTTTTCTAGGGGTCCGGGAATTTTCTAAAGTCGATTTTTTTAGTTTTTCGCGTTTTTCTCGGCTCCTGGGCCTCCTACAGCAAAACGGGCCCGGATACCGTTTTTCGCCCATATCTTTGGAAATATCATAGCTAGGACAATTTGGCTGGCGCCATTCGATTCGTGAGACGATTTCCGATTTTTCTAGGGGTGCGGGAATTTTCTAAAGTCGATTTTTTTAGTTTTTCGCGTTTTTCTCGGCTCCTGGGCCTCCTACAGCAAAACGGGCCCGGATACCGTTTTTCGCACATATCTTTGGAAATATCATAGCTAGGACAATTTGGCCCGCGCCATTGGACTCGTGAGACGATTTCCGATTTTTCTAGCGGTCCGGGAATTTTCTAAAGTCGATTTTTTTAGTTTTTCGCGTTTTTCTCGGCTCCTGGGCCTCCTAGAGCAAAACGGGCCCGGATACCGTTTTTCGTCCATATCTTGGGAAATATCATAGCTAGGAGAATTAGGCTGGCGCCATTGGATTCGTGAGACGATTTCCGATTTTTCTAGGGGTCCGGGAATTTTCCAAAGTCGATTTTTTTAGTTTTTCGCGTTTTTCTCGGCTCCTGGGCCTCCTAGAGCAAAACGGGCCCGGATACCGTTTTTCGTCCATATCTTGGGAAATATCATAGCTAGGACAATTTGGCTGGCGCCATTGGATTCGTGAGACGATTTCCGATTTTTCTAGGGGTCCGGGAATTTTCCAAAGTCGATTTTTTTAGTTTTTCGCGTTTTTCTCGGCTCCTGGGTTCCTAGAGCAAAACGGGTCCGGATTTGGGATCACACCGTTTTTCGCCCCTATCTTTGGAAATATCATAGCTAGGACAATTTGGCTGGCGCCATTGGATTCTTGAGACGATTTCCGATTTTTCTAGGGGTCCGGGGATTTTCCAAAGTCGATTTTTTTAGTTTTTCGCGTTTTTCTCGGCTCCTGGGCCTCCTAGAGCAAAACGGGCCCGGAGACCGTTTTTCGTCCATATCTTGGGAAATATCATAGCTAGGACAATTTGGCTGGCGCCATTGGATTCGTGAGACGATTTCCGATTTTTCTAGCGGTCCGGGAATTTTCCAAAGTCGATTTTTTTAGTTTTTCGCGTTTTTCTCGGCTCCTGGGCCTCCTAGAGCAAAACGGGCCCGGATTTGGGATCACACCGTTTTTCGCCCCTATCTTTGGAAATATCATAGCTAGGACAATTTGGCCCGCGCCATTGGATTCGTGAGACGATTTCCGATTTTTCTAGGGGTCCGGGAATTTTCTAAAGTCGATTTTTTTAGCTTTTCGCGTTTTTCTCGGCTCCTGGGCCTCCTACAGCAAAACGGGCCCGGATACCGTTTTTCGTCCATATCTTTGGAAATATCATAGCTAGGACAATTTGGCTGGCGCCATTGGATTCGTGAGACGATTTCCGATTTTTCTAGCGGTCCGGGAATTTTCTAAAGTCGATTTTTTTAGTTTTTCGCGTTTTTCTCGGCTCCTGGGCCTCCTAGAGCAAAACGGGTCCGGATTTGGAATCACACCGTTTTTCGCCCGTATCTTTGGAAATATCATAGCTAGGACAATTTGGCTGGCGCCATTGGATTCGTGAGACGATTTCCGATTTTTCTAGGGGTCCGGGAATTTTCTAAAGTCGATTTTTTTAGTTTTTCGCGTTTTTCTCGGCTCCTGGGTCTCTTAGAGCAAAACGGGCCCGGATACCGTTTTTCGCCCATATCTTTGGAAATATCATAGCTAGGACAATTTGGCTGGCGCCATTGGATTCGTGAGACGATTTCCGATTTTTCTAGGGGTCCGGGAATTTTCTAAAGTCGATTTTTTTAGTTTTTCGCGTTTTTCTCGGCTCCTGGGCCTCCTACAGCAAAACGGGTCCGGATTTGGGATCACACCGTTTTTCGCCCATATCTTTGGAAATATCATAGCTAGGACAATTTGGCTGGCGCCATTGGATTCGTGAGACGATTTCCGATTTTTCTAGCGGTCCGGGAATTTTCTAAAGTCGATTTTTTTAGTTTTTCGCGTTTTTCTCGGCTCCTGGGCCTCCTACAGCAAAACGGGCCCGGATACCGTTTTTCGCACATATCTTTGGAAATATCATAGCTAGGACAATTTGGCCCGCGCCATTGGATTCGTGAGACGATTTCCGATTTTTCTAGCGGTCCGGGAATTTTCTAAAGTCGATTTTTTTAGTTTTTCGCGTTTTTCTCGGCTCCTGGGCCTCCTAGAGCAAAACGGGCCCGGATACCGTTTTTCGTCCATATCTTGGGAAATATCATAGCTAGGAGAATTAGGCTGGCGCCATTGGATTCGTGAGACGATTTCCGATTTTTCTAGGGGTCCGGGAATTTTCCAAAGTCGATTTTTTTAGTTTTTCGCGTTTTTCTCGGCTCCTGGGTCTCTTAGAGCAAAACGGGCCTGGATTTGGGCCCAGATACCGTTTTTCGCCCATATCTTTGGAAATATCACAGCTAGGCCAATTTGGCTGGCGCCATTCGATTCGTGAGACGATTTCCGATTTTTCTAGGGGTGCGGGAATTTTCTAAAGTCGATTTTTTTAGTTTTTCGCGTTTTTCTCGGCTCCTGGGCCTCCTACAGCAAAACGGGCCCGGATTTGGGATCACACCGTTTTTCGCCCCTATCTTTGGAAATATCATAGCTAGGACAATTTGGCTGGCGCCATTGGATTCGTGAGACGATTTCCGATTTTTCTAGGGGTCCGGGAATTTTCTAAAGTCGATTTTTTTAGTTTTTCGCGTTTTTCTCGGCTCCTGGGCCTCCTACAGCAAAACGGGCCCGGATACCGTTTTTCGCCCATATCTTTGGAAATATCATAGCTAGGACAATTTGGCTGGCGCCATTCGATTCGTGAGACGATTTCCGATTTTTCTAGGGGTCCGGGAATTTTCCAAAGTCGATTTTTTTAGTTTTTCGCGTTTTTCTCGGCTCCTGGGCCTCCTAGAGCAAAACGGGCCCGGATACCGTTTTTCGTCCATATCTTGGGAAATATCATAGCTAGGACAATTTGGCTGGCGCCATTGGATTCGTGAGACGATTTCCGATTTTTCTAGGGGTCCGGGAATTTTCCAAAGTCGATTTTTTTAGTTTTTCGCGTTTTTCTCGGCTCCTGGGTTCCTAGAGCAAAACGGGTCCGGATTTGGGATCACACCGTTTTTCGCCCCTATCTTTGGAAATATCATAGCTAGGACAATTTGGCTGGCGCCATTGGATTCGTGAGACGATTTCCGATTTTTCTAGGGGTCCGGGAATTTTCTAAAGTCGATTTTTTTAGTTTTTCGCGTTTTTCTCGGCTCCTGGGCCTCCTAGAGCAAAACGGGCCCGGATACCGTTTTTCGTCCATATCTTGGGAAATATCATAGCTAGGAGAATTTGGCCCGCGCCATTGGATTCGTGAGACGATTTCCGATTTTTCTAGGGGTCCGGGAATTTTCCAAAGTCGATTTTTTTAGTTTTTCGCGTTTTTCTCGGCTCCTGGGCCTCCTACAGCAAAACGGGCCCGGATTTGGGATCACACCGTTTTTCGCCCCTATCTTTGGAAATATCATAGCTAGGACAATTTGGCTGACGCCATTGGATTCGTGAGACGATTTCCGATTTTTCTAGGGGTCCGGGAATTTTCCAAAGTCGATTTTTTTATTTTTTCGCGTTTTTCTCGGCTCCTGGGTCTCTTAGAGCAAAACGGGCCCGGATTTGGGCCCAGATACCGTTTTTCGCCCATATCGTTGGAAATATCACAGCTAGGACAATTTGGCTGGCGCCATTGGATTCGTGAGACGATTTCCGATTTTTCTAGGGGTCCGGGAATTTTCCAAAGTCGATTTTTTTAGGTTTTCGCGTTTTTCTCGGCTCCTGGGCCTCCTAGAGCAAAACGGGTCCGGATTTGGGATCAAACCGTTTTTCGCCCATATCTTTGGAAATATCATAGCTAGGACAATTTGGCCCGCGCCATTGGATTCGTGAGACGATTTCCGATTTTTCTAGCGGTCCGGGAATTTTCTAAAGTCGATTTCTTTAGTTTTTCGCGTTTTTCTCGGCTCCTGGGCCTCCTAGAGCAAAACGGGCCCGGATTTGGGATCACACCGTTTTTCGCCCCTATCTTTGGAAATATCATAGCTAGGACAATTTGGCTGGCGCCATTGGATTCGTGAGACGATTTCCGATTTTTCTAGGGGTCCGGGAATTTTCCAAAGTCGATTTTTTTAGGTTTTCGCGTTTTTCTCGACTCCTGGGCCTCCTAGAGCAAAACGGGCCCGGATTTGGGCCCAGATACCGTTTTTCGCCCATATCGTTGGAAATATCACAGCTAGGACAATTTGGCTGGCGCCATTGGATTCGTGAGACGATTTCCGATTTTTCTAGGGGTTCGGGAATTTTCCAAAGTCGATTTTTTTAGGTTTTCGCGTTTTTCTCGGCTCCTGGGCCTCCTAGAGCAAAACGGGTCCGGATTTGGGATCACACCGTGTTTCGCCCATATCTTTGGAAATATCATAGCTAGGACAATTTGGCTGGCGCCATTGGATTCGTGAGACGATTTCCGATTTTTCTAGCGGTCCGGGGATTTTCCAAAGTCGATTTCTTTAGTTTTTCGCGTTTTTCTCGGCTCCTGGGCCTCCTACAGCAAAACGGGCCCGGAGACCGTTTTTCGTCCATATCTTGGGAAATATCATAGCTAGGAGAATTAGGCTGGCGCCATTGGATTCGTGAGACGATTTCCGATTTTTCTAGGGGTCCGGGAATTTTCCAAAGTCGATTTTTTTAGTTTTTCGCGTTTTTCTCGGCTCCTGGGTCTCTTAGAGCAAAACGGGCCTGGATTTGGGCCCAGATACCGTTTTTCGCCCATATCTTTGGAAATATCACAGCTAGGCCAATTTGGCTGGCGCCATTCGATTCGTGAGACGATTTCCGATTTTTCTAGGGGTGCGGGAATTTTCTAAAGTCGATTTTTTTAGTTTTTCGCGTTTTTCTCGGCTCCTGGGCCTCCTACAGCAAAACGGGCCCGGATTTGGGATCACACCGTTTTTCGCCCCTATCTTTGGAAATATCATAGCTAGGACAATTTGGCTGGCGCCATTGGATTCGTGAGACGATTTCCGATTTTTCTAGGGGTCCGGGAATTTTCTAAAGTCGATTTTTTTAGTTTTTCGCGTTTTTCTCGGCTCCTGGGCCTCCTACAGCAAAACGGGCCCGGATACCGTTTTTCGCCCATATCTTTGGAAATATCATAGCTAGGACAATTTGGCTGGCGCCATTCGATTCGTGAGACGATTTCCGATTTTTCTAGGGGTCCGGGAATTTTCCAAAGTCGATTTTTTTAGTTTTTCGCGTTTTTCTCGGCTCCTGGGCCTCCTAGAGCAAAACGGGCCCGGATACCGTTTTTCGTCCATATCTTGGGAAATATCATAGCTAGGACAATTTGGCTGGCGCCATTGGATTCGTGAGACGATTTCCGATTTTTCTAGGGGTCCGGGAATTTTCCAAAGTCGATTTTTTTAGTTTTTCGCGTTTTTCTCGGCTCCTGGGTTCCTAGAGCAAAACGGGTCCGGATTTGGGATCACACCGTTTTTCGCCCCTATCTTTGGAAATATCATAGCTAGGACAATTTGGCTGGCGCCATTGGATTCGTGAGACGATTTCCGATTTTTCTAGGGGTCCGGGAATTTTCTAAAGTCGATTTTTTTATTTTTTCGCGTTTTTCTCGGCTCCTGGGTCTCTTAGAGCAAAACGGGCCCGGATTTGGGCCCAGATACCGTTTTTCGCCCATATCGTTGGAAATATCACAGCTAGGACAATTTGGCTGGCGCCATTGGATTCGTGAGACGATTTCCGATTTTTCTAGGGGTCCGGGAATTTTCCAAAGTCGATTTTTTTAGGTTTTCGCGTTTTTCTCGGCTCCTGGGCCTCCTAGAGCAAAACGGGTCCGGATTTGGGATCAAACCGTTTTTCGCCCATATCTTTGGAAATATCATAGCTAGGACAATTTGGCCCGCGCCATTGGATTCGTGAGACGATTTCCGATTTTTCTAGCGGTCCGGGAATTTTCTAAAGTCGATTTCTTTAGTTTTTCGCGTTTTTCTCGGCTCCTGGGCCTCCTAGAGCAAAACGGGCCCGGATTTGGGATCACACCGTTTTTCGCCCCTATCTTTGGAAATATCATAGCTAGGACAATTTGGCTGGCGCCATTGGATTCGTGAGACGATTTCCGATTTTTCTAGGGGTCCGGGAATTTTCCAAAGTCGATTTTTTTAGGTTTTCGCGTTTTTCTCGACTCCTGGGCCTCCTAGAGCAAAACGGGCCCGGATTTGGGCCCAGATACCGTTTTTCGCCCATATCGTTGGAAATATCACAGCTAGGACAATTTGGCTGGCGCCATTGGATTCGTGAGACGATTTCCGATTTTTCTAGGGGTTCGGGAATTTTCCAAAGTCGATTTTTTTAGGTTTTCGCGTTTTTCTCGGCTCCTGGGCCTCCTAGAGCAAAACGGGTCCGGATTTGGGATCACACCGTGTTTCGCCCATATCTTTGGAAATATCATAGCTAGGACAATTTGGCTGGCGCCATTGGATTCGTGAGACGATTTCCGATTTTTCTAGCGGTCCGGGGATTTTCCAAAGTCGATTTCTTTAGTTTTTCGCGTTTTTCTCGGCTCCTGGGCCTCCTACAGCAAAACGGGCCCGGAGACCGTTTTTCGTCCATATCTTGGGAAATATCATAGCTAGGAGAATTAGGCTGGCGCCATTGGATTCGTGAGACGATTTCCGATTTTTCTAGGGGTCCGGGAATTTTCCAAAGTCGATTTTTTTAGTTTTTCGCGTTTTTCTCGGCTCCTGGGTCTCTTAGAGCAAAACGGGCCTGGATTTGGGCCCAGATACCGTTTTTCGCCCATATCTTTGGAAATATCACAGCTAGGCCAATTTGGCTGGCGCCATTCGATTCGTGAGACGATTTCCGATTTTTCTAGGGGTGCGGGAATTTTCTAAAGTCGATTTTTTTAGTTTTTCGCGTTTTTCTCGGCTCCTGGGCCTCCTACAGCAAAACGGGCCCGGATTTGGGATCACACCGTTTTTCGCCCCTATCTTTGGAAATATCATAGCTAGGACAATTTGGCTGGCGCCATTGGATTCGTGAGACGATTTCCGATTTTTCTAGGGGTCCGGGAATTTTCTAAAGTCGATTTTTTTAGTTTTTCGCGTTTTTCTCGGCTCCTGGGCCTCCTACAGCAAAACGGGCCCGGATACCGTTTTTCGCCCATATCTTTGGAAATATCATAGCTAGGACAATTTGGCTGGCGCCATTCGATTCGTGAGACGATTTCCGATTTTTCTAGGGGTCCGGGAATTTTCCAAAGTCGATTTTTTTAGTTTTTCGCGTTTTTCTCGGCTCCTGGGCCTCCTAGAGCAAAACGGGCCCGGATACCGTTTTTCGTCCATATCTTGGGAAATATCATAGCTAGGACAATTTGGCTGGCGCCATTGGATTCGTGAGACGATTTCCGATTTTTCTAGGGGTCCGGGAATTTTCCAAAGTCGATTTTTTTAGTTTTTCGCGTTTTTCTCGGCTCCTGGGTTCCTAGAGCAAAACGGGTCCGGATTTGGGATCACACCGTTTTTCGCCCCTATCTTTGGAAATATCATAGCTAGGACAATTTGGCTGGCGCCATTGGATTCGTGAGACGATTTCCGATTTTTCTAGGGGTCCGGGAATTTTCTAAAGTCGATTTTTTTAGTTTTTCGCGTTTTTCTCGGCTCCTGGGCCTCCTAGAGCAAAACGGGCCCGGATACCGTTTTTCGTCCATATCTTGGGAAATATCATAGCTAGGAGAATTTGGCCCGCGCCATTGGATTCGTGAGACGATTTCCGATTTTTCTAGGGGTCCTGGAATTTTCCAAAGTCGATTTTTTTAGTTTTTCGCGTTTTTCTCGGCTCCTGGGCCTCCTACAGCAAAACGGGCCCGGATTTGGGATCACACCGTTTTTCGCCCCTATCTTTGGAAATATCATAGCTAGGACAATTTGGCTGACGCCATTGGATTCGTGAGACGATTTCCGATTTTTCTAGGGGTCCGGGAATTTTCCAAAGTCGATTTTTTTAGTTTTTCGCGTTTTTCTCGGCTCCTGGGCCTCCTAGAGCAAAACGGGCCCGGATACCGTTTTTCGTCCATATCTTGGGAAATATCATAGCTAGGACAATTTGGCTGGCGCCATTGGATTCGTGAGACGATTTCCGATTTTTCTAGGGGTCCGGGAATTTTCCAAAGTCGATTTTTTTAGTTTTTCGCGTTTTTCTCGGCTCCTGGGTTCCTAGAGCAAAACGGGTCCGGATTTGGGATCACACCGTTTTTCGCCCCTATCTTTGGAAATATCATAGCTAGGACAATTTGGCTGGCGCCATTGGATTCGTGAGACGATTTCCGATTTTTCTAGGGGTCCGGGAATTTTCTAAAGTCGATTTTTTTATTTTTTCGCGTTTTTCTCGGCTCCTGGGTCTCTTAGAGCAAAACGGGCCCGGATTTGGGCCCAGATACCGTTTTTCGCCCATATCGTTGGAAATATCACAGCTAGGACAATTTGGCTGGCGCCATTGGATTCGTGAGACGATTTCCGATTTTTCTAGGGGTCCGGGAATTTTCCAAAGTCGATTTTTTTAGGTTTTCGCGTTTTTCTCGGCTCCTGGGCCTCCTAGAGCAAAACGGGTCCGGATTTGGGATCAAACCGTTTTTCGCCCATATCTTTGGAAATATCATAGCTAGGACAATTTGGCCCGCGCCATTGGATTCGTGAGACGATTTCCGATTTTGCTAGCGGTCCGGGAATTTTCTAAAGTCGATTTCTTTAGTTTTTCGCGTTTTTCTCGGCTCCTGGGCCTCCTAGAGCAAAACGGGCCCGGATTTGGGATCACACCGTTTTTCGCCCCTATCTTTGGAAATATCATAGCTAGGACAATTTGGCTGGCGCCATTGGATTCGTGAGACGATTTCCGATTTTTCTAGGGGTCCGGGAATTTTCCAAAGTCGATTTTTTTAGGTTTTCGCGTTTTTCTCGACTCCTGGGCCTCCTAGAGCAAAACGGGCCCGGATTTGGGCCCAGATACCGTTTTTCGCCCATATCGTTGGAAATATCACAGCTAGGACAATTTGGCTGGCGCCATTGGATTCGTGAGACGATTTCCGATTTTTCTAGGGGTTCGGGAATTTTCCAAAGTCGATTTTTTTAGGTTTTCGCGTTTTTCTCGGCTCCTGGGCCTCCTAGAGCAAAACGGGTCCGGATTTGGGATCACACCGTGTTTCGCCCATATCTTTGGAAATATCATAGCTAGGACAATTTGGCTGGCGCCATTGGATTCGTGAGACGATTTCCGATTTTTCTAGCGGTCCGGGGATTTTCCAAAGTCGATTTCTTTAGTTTTTCGCGTTTTTCTCGGCTCCTGGGCCTCCTACAGCAAAACGGGCCCGGAGACCGTTTTTCGTCCATATCTTGGGAAATATCATAGCTAGGAGAATTAGGCTGGCGCCATTGGATTCGTGAGACGATTTCCGATTTTTCTAGGGGTCCGGGAATTTTCCAAAGTCGATTTTTTTAGTTTTTCGCGTTTTTCTCGGCTCCTGGGTCTCTTAGAGCAAAACGGGCCTGGATTTGGGCCCAGATACCGTTTTTCGCCCATATCTTTGGAAATATCACAGCTAGGCCAATTTGGCTGGCGCCATTCGATTCGTGAGACGATTTCCGATTTTTCTAGGGGTGCGGGAATTTTCTAAAGTCGATTTTTTTAGTTTTTCGCGTTTTTCTCGGCTCCTGGGCCTCCTACAGCAAAACGGGCCCGGATTTGGGATCACACCGTTTTTCGCCCCTATCTTTGGAAATATCATAGCTAGGACAATTTGGCTGGCGCCATTGGATTCGTGAGACGATTTCCGATTTTTCTAGGGGTCCGGGAATTTTCTAAAGTCGATTTTTTTAGTTTTTCGCGTTTTTCTCGGCTCCTGGGCCTCCTACAGCAAAACGGGCCCGGATACCGTTTTTCGCCCATATCTTTGGAAATATCATAGCTAGGACAATTTGGCTGGCGCCATTCGATTCGTGAGACGATTTCCGATTTTTCTAGGGGTCCGGGAATTTTCCAAAGTCGATTTTTTTAGTTTTTCGCGTTTTTCTCGGCTCCTGGGCCTCCTAGAGCAAAACGGGCCCGGATACCGTTTTTCGTCCATATCTTGGGAAATATCATAGCTAGGACAATTTGGCTGGCGCCATTGGATTCGTGAGACGATTTCCGATTTTTCTAGGGGTCCGGGAATTTTCCAAAGTCGATTTTTTTAGTTTTTCGCGTTTTTCTCGGCTCCTGGGTTCCTAGAGCAAAACGGGTCCGGATTTGGGATCACACCGTTTTTCGCCCCTATCTTTGGAAATATCATAGCTAGGACAATTTGGCTGGCGCCATTGGATTCGTGAGACGATTTCCGATTTTTCTAGGGGTCCGGGAATTTTCTAAAGTCGATTTTTTTAGTTTTTCGCGTTTTTCTCGGCTCCTGGGCCTCCTAGAGCAAAACGGGCCCGGATACCGTTTTTCGTCCATATCTTGGGAAATATCATAGCTAGGAGAATTTGGCCCGCGCCATTGGATTCGTGAGACGATTTCCGATTTTTCTAGGGGTCCTGGAATTTTCCAAAGTCGATTTTTTTAGTTTTTCGCGTTTTTCTCGGCTCCTGGGCCTCCTACAGCAAAACGGGCCCGGATTTGGGATCACACCGTTTTTCGCCCCTATCTTTGGAAATATCATAGCTAGGACAATTTGGCTGACGCCATTGGATTCGTGAGACGATTTCCGATTTTTCTAGGGGTCCGGGAATTTTCCAAAGTCGATTTTTTTATTTTTTCGCGTTTTTCTCGGCTCCTGGGTCTCTTAGAGCAAAACGGGCCCGGATTTGGGCCCAGATACCGTTTTTCGCCCATATCGTTGGAAATATCACAGCTAGGACAATTTGGCTGGCGCCATTGGATTCGTGAGACGATTTCCGATTTTTCTAGGGGTCCGGGAATTTTCCAAAGTCGATTTTTTTAGGTTTTCGCGTTTTTCTCGGCTCCTGGGCCTCCTAGAGCAAAACGGGTCCGGATTTGGGATCAAACCGTTTTTCGCCCATATCTTTGGAAATATCATAGCTAGGACAATTTGGCCCGCGCCATTGGATTCGTGAGACGATTTCCGATTTTTCTAGCGGTCCGGGAATTTTCTAAAGTCGATTTCTTTAGTTTTTCGCGTTTTTCTCGGCTCCTGGGCCTCCTAGAGCAAAACGGGCCCGGATTTGGGATCACACCGTTTTTCGCCCCTATCTTTGGAAATATCATAGCTAGGACAATTTGGCTGGCGCCATTGGATTCGTGAGACGATTTCCGATTTTTCTAGGGGTCCGGGAATTTTCCAAAGTCGATTTTTTTAGGTTTTCGCGTTTTTCTCGACTCCTGGGCCTCCTAGAGCAAAACGGGCCCGGATTTGGGCCCAGATACCGTTTTTCGCCCATATCGTTGGAAATATCACAGCTAGGACAATTTGGCTGGCGCCATTGGATTCGTGAGACGATTTCCGATTTTTCTAGGGGTTCGGGAATTTTCCAAAGTCGATTTTTTTAGGTTTTCGCGTTTTTCTCGGCTCCTGGGCCTCCTAGAGCAAAACGGGTCCGGATTTGGGATCACACCGTGTTTCGCCCATATCTTTGGAAATATCATAGCTAGGACAATTTGGCTGGCGCCATTGGATTCGTGAGACGATTTCCGATTTTTCTAGCGGTCCGGGAATTTTCTAAAGTCGATTTCTTTAGTTTTTCGCGTTTTTCTCGGCTCCTGGGCCTCCTACAGCAAAACGGGCCCGGATACCGTTTTTCGCACATATCTTTGGAAATATCATAGCTAGGACAATTTGGCCCGCGCCATTGGATTCGTGAGACGATTTCCGATTTTTCTAGCGGTCCGGGAATTTTCTAAAGTCGATTTTTTTAGTTTTTCGCGTTTTTCTCGGCTCCTGGGCCTCCTAGAGCAAAACGGGTCCGGATTTGGGATCACACCGTGTTTCGCCCATATCTTTGGAAATATCATAGCTAGGACAATTTGGCTGGCGCCATTGGATTCGTGAGACGATTTCCGATTTTTCTAGGGGTCCGGGAATTTTCTAAAGTCGATTTTTTTAGTTTTTCGCGTTTTTCTCGGCTCCTGGGCCTCCTACAGCAAAACGGGCCCGGATACCGTTTTTAGCCAATATCTTTGGAAATATCATAGCTAGGACAATTTGGCTGGCGCCATTGGATTCGTGAGACGATTTCCGATTTTTCTAGGGGTCCGGGAATTTTCTAAAGTCGATTTTTTTAGTTTTTCGCGTTTTTCTCGGCTCCTGGGCCTCCTACAGCAAAACGGGCCCGGATACCGTTTTTCGCCCATATCTTTGGAAATATCATAGCTAGGACAATTTGGCTGGCGCCATTCGATTCGTGAGACGATTTCCGATTTTTCTAGGGGTGCGGGAATTTTCTAAAGTCGATTTTTTTAGTTTTTCGCGTTTTTCTCGGCTCCTGGGCCTCCTACAGCAAAACGGGCCCGGATACCGTTTTTCGCACATATCTTTGGAAATATCATAGCTAGGACAATTTGGCCCGCGCCATTGGATTCGTGAGACGATTTCCGATTTTTCTAGCGGTCCGGGAATTTTCTAAAGTCGATTTTTTTAGTTTTTCGCGTTTTTCTCGGCTCCTGGGCCTCCTAGAGCAAAACGGGCCCGGATACCGTTTTTCGTCCATATCTTGGGAAATATCATAGCTAGGAGAATTAGGCTGGCGCCATTGGATTCGTGAGACGATTTCCGATTTTTCTAGGGGTCCGGGAATTTTCCAAAGTCGATTTTTTTAGTTTTTCGCGTTTTTCTCGGCTCCTGGGCCTCCTAGAGCAAAACGGGCCCGGATACCGTTTTTCGTCCATATCTTGGGAAATATCATAGCTAGGACAATTTGGCTGGCGCCATTGGATTCGTGAGACGATTTCCGATTTTTCTAGGGGTCCGGGAATTTTCCAAAGTCGATTTTTTTAGTTTTTCGCGTTTTTCTCGGCTCCTGGGTTCCTAGAGCAAAACGGGTCCGGATTTGGGATCACACCGTTTTTCGCCCCTATCTTTGGAAATATCATAGCTAGGACAATTTGGCTGGCGCCATTGGATTCTTGAGACGATTTCCGATTTTTCTAGGGGTCCGGGGATTTTCCAAAGTCGATTTTTTTAGTTTTTCGCGTTTTTCTCGGCTCCTGGGCCTCCTACAGCAAAACGGGTCCGGATTTGGGATCACACCGTTTTTCGCCCCTATCTTTGGAAATATCATAGCTAGGACAATTTGGCTGGCGCCATTGGATTCGTGAGACGATTTCCGATTTTTCTAGGGGTCCGGGAATTTTCCAAAGTCGATTTTTTTAGTTTTTCGCGTTTTTCTCGGCTCCTGGGTTCCTAGAGCAAAACGGGTCCGGATTTGGGATCACACCGTTTTTCGCCCCTATCTTTGGAAATATCATAGCTAGGACAATTTGGCTGGCGCCATTGGATTCGTGAGACGATTTCCGATTTTTCTAGGGGTCCGGGAATTTTCTAAAGTCGATTTTTTTAGTTTTTCGCGTTTTTCTCGGCTCCTGGGCCTCCTAGAGCAAAACGGGCCCGGATACCGTTTTTCGTCCATATCTTGGGAAATATCATAGCTAGGAGAATTTGGCCCGCGCCATTGGATTCGTGAGACGATTTCCGATTTTTCTAGGGGTCCGGGAATTTTCCAAAGTCGATTTTTTTAGTTTTTCGCGTTTTTCTCGGCTCCTGGGCCTCCTACAGCAAAACGGGCCCGGATTTGGGATCACACCGTTTTTCGCCCCTATCTTTGGAAATATCATAGCTAGGACAATTTGGCTGACGCCATTGGATTCGTGAGACGATTTCCGATTTTTCTAGGGGTCCGGGAATTTTCCAAAGTCGATTTTTCTATTTTTTCGCGTTTTTCTCGGCTCCTGGGTCTCTTAGAGCAAAACGGGCCCGGATTTGGGCCCAGATACCGTTTTTCGCCCATATCGTTGGAAATATCACAGCTAGGACAATTTGGCTGGCGCCATTGGATTCGTGAGACGATTTCCGATTTTTCTAGGGGTCCGGGAATTTTCCAAAGTCGATTTTTTTAGGTTTTCGCGTTTTTCTCGGCTCCTGGGCCTCCTAGAGCAAAACGGGTCCGGATTTGGGATCAAACCGTTTTTCGCCCATATCTTTGGAAATATCATAGCTAGGACAATTTGGCCCGCGCCATTGGATTCGTGAGACGATTTCCGATTTTTCTAGCGGTCCGGGAATTTTCTAAAGTCGATTTCTTTAGTTTTTCGCGTTTTTCTCGGCTCCTGGGCCTCCTAGAGCAAAACGGGCCCGGATTTGGGATCACACCGTTTTTCGCCCCTATCTTTGGAAATATCATAGCTAGGACAATTTGGCTGGCGCCATTGGATTCGTGAGACGATTTCCGATTTTTCTAGGGGTCCGGGAATTTTCCAAAGTCGATTTTTTTAGGTTTTCGCGTTTTTCTCGACTCCTGGGCCTCCTAGAGCAAAACGGGCCCGGATTTGGGCCCAGATACCGTTTTTCGCCCGAATCGTTGGAAATATCACAGCTAGGACAATTTGGCTGGCGCCATTGGATTCGTGAGACGATTTCCGATTTTTCTAGGGGTTCGGGCATTTTCCAAAGTCGATTTTTTTAGGTTTTCGCGTTTTTCTCGGCTCCTGGGCCTCCTAGAGCAAAACGGGTCCGGATTTGGGATCACACCGTGTTTCGCCCATATCTTTGGAAATATCATAGCTAGGACAATTTGGCTGGCGCCATTGGATTCGTGAGACGATTTCCGATTTTTCTAGCGGTCCGGGAATTTTCTAAAGTCGATTTCTTTAGTTTTTCGCGTTTTTCTCGGCTCCTGGGCCTCCTACAGCAAAACGGGCCCGGATACCGTTTTTCGCACATATCTTTGGAAATATCATAGCTAGGACAATTTGGCCCGCGCCATTGGATTCGTGAGACGATTTCCGATTTTTCTAGCGGTCCGGGAATTTTCTAAAGTCGATTTTTTTAGTTTTTCGCGTTTTTCTCGGCTCCTGGGCCTCCTAGAGCAAAACGGGCCCGGATACCGTTTTTCGTCCATATCTTGGGAAATATCATAGCTAGGAGAATTAGGCTGGCGCCATTGGATTCGTGAGACGATTTCCGATTTTTCTAGGGGTCCGGGAATTTTCCAAAGTCGATTTTTTTAGTTTTTCGCGTTTTTCTCGGCTCCTGGGTCTCTTAGAGCAAAACGGGCCTGGAGTTGGGCCCAGATACCGTTTTTCGCCCATATCTTTGGAAATATCACAGCTAGGCCAATTTGGCTGGCGCCATTCGATTCGTGAGACGATTTCCGATTTTTCTAGGGGTGCGGGAATTTTCTAAAGTCGATTTTTTTAGTTTTTCGCGTTTTTCTCGGCTCCTGGGCCTCCTACAGCAAAACGGGCCCGGATTTGGGATCACACCGTTTTTCGCCCCTATCTTTGGAAATATCATAGCTAGGACAATTTGGCTGGCGCCATTGGATTCGTGAGACGATTTCCGATTTTTCTAGCGGTCCGGGAATTTTCTAAAGTCGATTTTTTTAGTTTTTCGCGTTTTTCTCGGCTCCTGGGCCTCCTAGAGCAAAACGGGTCCGGATTTGGGATCACACCGTGTTTCGCCCATATCTTTGGAAATATCATAGCTAGGACAATTTGGCTGGCGCCATTGGATTCGTGAGACGATTTCCGATTTTTCTAGGGGTCCGGGAATTTTCTAAAGTCGATTTTTTTAGTTTTTCGCGTTTTTCTCGGCTCCTGGGCCTCCTACAGCAAAACGGGCCCGGATACCGTTTTTAGCCCCTATCTTTGGAAATATCATAGCTAGGACAATTTGGCTGGCGCCATTGGATTCGTGAGACGATTTCCGATTTTTCTAGGGGTCCGGGAATTTTCTAAAGTCGATTTTTTTAGTTTTTCGCGTTTTTCTCGGCTCCTGGGCCTCCTACAGCAAAACGGGCCCGGATACCGTTTTTCGCCCATATCTTTGGAAATATCATAGCTAGGACAATTTGGCTGGCGCCATTCGATTCGTGAGACGATTTCCGATTTTTCTAGCGGTCCGGGAATTTTCTAAAGTCGATTTTTTTAGTTTTTCGCGTTTTTCTCGGCTCCTGGGCCTCCTAGAGCAAAACGGGCCCGGATTTGGGATCACACCGTTTTTCGCCCCTATCTTTGGAAATATCATAGCTAGGACAATTTGGCCGGCGCCATTGGATTCGTGAGACGATTTCCGATTTTTCTAGGGGTCCGGGAATTTTCCAAAGTCGATTTTTTTAGTTTTTCGCGTTTTTCTCGGCTCCTGGGCCTCCTAGAGCAAAACGGGCCCGGATACCGTTTTTCGTCCATATCTTGGGAAATATCATAGCTAGGACAATTTGGCTGGCGCCATTGGATTCGTGAGACGATTTCCGATTTTTCTAGGGGTCCGGGAATTTTCCAAAGTCGATTTTTTTAGTTTTTCGCGTTTTTCTCGGCTCCTGGGCCTCCTAGAGCAAAACGGGCCCGGATACCGTTTTTCGTCCATATCTTGGGAAATATCATAGCTAGGAGAATTTGGCTGGCGCCATTGGATTCGTGAGACGATTTCCGATTTTTCTAGGGGTCCGGGAATTTTCCAAAGTCGATTTTTTTAGGTTTTCGCGTTTTTCTCGGCTCCTGGGCCTCCTAGAGCAAAACGGGCCCGGATTTGGGATCACACCGTTTTTCGCCCCTATCTTTGGAAATATCATAGCTAGGACAATTTGGCTGGCGCCATTGGATTCGTGAGACGATTTCCGATTTTTCTAGGGGTCCGGGAATTTTCCAAAGTCGATTTTTTTAGGTTTTCGCGTTTTTCTCGGCTCCTGGGCCTCCTAGAGCAAAACGGGCCCGGATACCGTTTTTCGTCCATATCTTGGGAAATATCATAGCTAGGACAATTTGGCTGGCGCCATTGGATTCGTGAGACGATTTCCGATTTTTCTAGGGGTCCGGGAATTTTCTAAAGTCGATTTTTTTAGTTTTTCGCTTTTTTCTCGGCTCCTGGGCTTCCTAGAGCAAAACGGACCCGGATTTGGGATCACACCGTTTTTCGCCCCTATCTTTGGAAATATCATAGCTAGGACAATTTGGCTGGCGCCACTGGATTCGTGAGACGATTTCCGATTTTTCTAGGGGTCCGGGAATTTTCCAAAGTCGATTTTTTTAGGTTTTCGCGTTTTTCTCGACTCCTGGGCCTCCTAGAGCAAAACGGGTCCGGATTTGGAATCACACCGTTTTTCGCCCGTATCTTTGGAAATATCATAGCTAGGACAATTTGGCTGGCGCCATTGGATTCGTGAGACGATTTCCGATTTTTCTAGGGGTCCGGGAATTTTCTAAAGTCGATTTTTTTAGTTTTTCGCGTTTTTCTCGGCTCCTGGGTCTCTTAGAGCAAAACGGGCCCGGATACCGTTTTTCGCCCATATCTTTGGAAATATCATAGCTAGGACAATTTGGCTGGCGCCATTGGATTCGTGAGACAATTTCCGATTTTTCTAGGGGTCCGGGAATTTTCCAAAGTCGATTTTTTTAGTTTTTCGCGTTTTTCTCGGCTCCTGGGCCTCCTAGAGCAAAACGGGTCCGGATTTGGGATCACACCGTTTTTCGCCCATATCTTTGGAAATATCATAGCTAGGACAATTTGGCTGGCGCCATTGGATTCGTGAGACGATTTCCGATTTTTCTAGGGGTCCGGGAATTTTCTAAAGTCGATTTTTTTAGTTTTTCGCGTTTTTCTCGGCTCTTGGGCCTCCTACAGCAAAACGGGCCCGGATACCGTTTTTCGCCCATATCTTTGGAAATATCATAGCTAGGACAATTTGGCTGGCGCCATTCGTTTCGTGAGACGATTTCCGATTTTTCTAGGGGTGCGGGAATTTTCTAAAGTCGATTTTTTTAGTTTTTCGCGTTTTTCTCGGCTCCTGGGCCTCCTACAGCAAAACGGGCCCGGATACCGTTTTTCGCACATATCTTTGGAAATATCATAGCTAGGACAATTTGGCCCGCGCCATTGGATTCGTGAGACGATTTCCGATTTTTCTAGCGGTCCGGGAATTTTCTAAAGTCGATTTTTTTAGTTTTTCGCGTTTTTCTCGGCTCCTGGGCCTCCTAGAGCAAAACGGGCCCGGATTTGGGATCACACCGTTTTTCGCCCCTATCTTTGGAAATATCATAGCTAGGACAATTTGGCTGGCGCCATTGGATTCGTGAGACGATTTCCGATTTTTCTAGGGGTCCGGGAATGTTCCAAAGTCGATTTTTTTAGGTTTTCGCGTTTTTCTCGACTCCTGGGCCTCCTAGAGCAAAACGGGCCCGGATTTGGGATCACACCGTTTTTCGCCCCTATCTTTGGAAATATCATAGCTAGGACAATTTGGCTGGCGCCATTGGATTCGTGAGACGATTTCCGATTTTTCTGGGGGTACGAGAATTTTCCAAAGTCGATTTTTTAGTTTTTCGCGTTTTTCTCGGCTCCTGGGTCTCTTAGAGCAAAACGGGCCCGGATACCGTTTTTCGCCCATATCTTTGGAAATATCATAGCTAGGACAATTTGGCTGGCGCCATTGGATTCGTGAGACGATTTCCGATTTTTCTAGCGGTACGGGAATTTTCTAAAGTCGTTTTTTTTAGTTTTTCGCGTTTTTCTCGGCTCCTGGGCCTCCTAGAGCAAAACAGGCCCGGATTTGGGATCACACCGTTTTTCGCCCGTATCTTTGGAAATATCACAGCTAGGACAATTTGGCTGGCGCCATTGGATTCTTGAGACGATTTCCGATTTTTCTAGGGGTCCGGGAATTTTCCAAAGTCGATTTTTTTAGTTTTTCGCGTTTTTCTCGGCTCCTGGGTCTCTTAGAGCAAAACGGGCCCGGATTTGGGCCCAGATACCGTTTTTCGCCCATATCTTTGGAAATATCACAGCTAGGACAATTTGGCTGGCGCCATTCGATTCGTGAGACGATTTCCGATTTTTCTAGGGGTGCGGGAATTTTCTAAAGTCGATTTTTTTAGTTTTTCGCGTTTTTCTCGGCTCCTGGGCCTCCTACAGCAAAACGGGCCCGGATACCGTTTTTCGCCCGTATCTTTGGAAATATCATAGCTAGGACAATTTGGCTGGCGCCATTGGATTCGTGAGACGATTTCCGACTTTTCTAGGGGTCCGGGAATTTTCTAAAGTCGATTTTTTTAGTTTTTCGCGTTTTTCTCGGCTCCTGGGCCTCCTACAGCAAAATGGGCCCGGATACCGTTTTTCGCCCATATCTTTGGAACTATCACAGCTAGGACAATTTGGCTGGCGCCATTGGATTCGTGAGACAATTTCCGATTTTTCTAGGGGTCCGGGAATTTTCCAAAGTCGATTTTTTTAGTTTTTCGCGTTTTTCTCGGCTCCTGGGCCTCCTAGAGCAAAACGGGTCCGGATTTGGGATCACACCGTTTTTCGCCCATATCTTTGGAAATATCATAGCTAGGACAATTTGGCTGGCGCCATTGGATTCGTGAGACGATTTCCGATTTTTCTAGGGGTCCGGGAATTTTCTAAAGTCGATTTTTTTAGTTTTTCGCGTTTTTCTCGGCTCTTGGGCCTCCTACAGCAAAACGGGCCCGGATACCGTTTTTCGCCCATATCTTTGGAAATATCATAGCTAGGACAATTTGGCTGGCGCCATTCGTTTCGTGAGACGATTTCCGATTTTTCTAGGGGTGCGGGAATTTTCTAAAGTCGATTTTTTTAGTTTTTCGCGTTTTTCTCGGCTCCTGGGCCTCCTACAGCAAAACGGGCCCGGATACCGTTTTTCGCACATATCTTTGGAAATATCATAGCTAGGACAATTTGGCCCGCGCCATTGGATTCGTGAGACGATTTCCGATTTTTCTAGCGGTCCGGGAATTTTCTAAAGTCGATTTTTTTAGTTTTTCGCGTTTTTCTCGGCTCCTGGGCCTCCTAGAGCAAAACGGGCCCGGATTTGGGATCACACCGTTTTTCGCCCCTATCTTTGGAAATATCATAGCTAGGACAATTTGGCTGGCGCCATTGGATTCGTGAGACGATTTCCGATTTTTCTAGGGGTCCGGGAATGTTCCAAAGTCGATTTTTTTAGGTTTTCGCGTTTTTCTCGACTCCTGGGCCTCCTAGAGCAAAACGGGCCCGGATTTGGGATCACACCGTTTTTCGCCCCTATCTTTGGAAATATCATAGCTAGGACAATTTGGCTGGCGCCATTGGATTCGTGAGACGATTTCCGATTTTTCTGGGGGTACGAGAATTTTCCAAAGTCGATTTTTTAGTTTTTCGCGTTTTTCTCGGCTCCTGGGTCTCTTAGAGCAAAACGGGCCCGGATACCGTTTTTCGCCCATATCTTTGGAAATATCATAGCTAGGACAATTTGGCTGGCGCCATTGGATTCGTGAGACGATTTCCGATTTTTCTAGCGGTACGGGAATTTTCTAAAGTCGTTTTTTTTAGTTTTTCGCGTTTTTCTCGGCTCCTGGGCCTCCTAGAGCAAAACAGGCCCGGATTTGGGATCACACCGTTTTTCGCCCGTATCTTTGGAAATATCACAGCTAGGACAATTTGGCTGGCGCCATTGGATTCTTGAGACGATTTCCGATTTTTCTAGGGGTCCGGGAATTTTCCAAAGTCGATTTTTTTAGTTTTTCGCGTTTTTCTCGGCTCCTGGGTCTCTTAGAGCAAAACGGGCCCGGATTTGGGCCCAGATACCGTTTTTCGCCCATATCTTTGGAAATATCACAGCTAGGACAATTTGGCTGGCGCCATTGGATTCGTGAGACGATTTCCGATTTTTCTAGGGGTCCGGGAATTTTCTAAAGTCGATTTTTTTAGTTTTTCGCGTTTTTCTCGGCTCCTGGGCCTCCTAGAGCAAAACGGGGCCGGATTTGGGATCACACCGTTTTTCGCCCCTATCTTTGGAAATATCATAGCTAGGACAATTTGGCTGGCGCCATTGGATTCTTGAGACGATTTCCGATTTTTCTAGGGGTCCGGGAATTTTCCAAAGTCGATTTTTTTAGTTTTTCGCGTTTTTCTCGGCTCCTGGGCCTCCTAGAGCAAAACGGGCCCGGATACCGTTTTTCGTCCATATCTTGGGAAATATCATAGCTAGGACAATTTGGCTGGTGCCATTGGATTCGTGAGACGATTTCCGATTTTTCTAGGTGTCCGGGAATTTTCCAAAGTCGATTTTTTTAGTTTTTCGCGTTTTTCTCGGCTCCTGGGCCTCCTAGAGCAAAACGGACCCGGATTTGGGATCACACCGTTTTACGCCCCTATCTTTGGAAATATCATAGCTAGGACAATTTGGCTGGCGCCATTCGATTCGTGAGACGATTTCCGATTTTTCTAGGGGTCCGGGAATTTTCCACAGTCGATTTTTTTAGTTTTTCGCGTTTTTCTCGGCTCCTGGGTCTCTTAGAGCAAAACGGGCCCGGATTTGGGCCCAGATACCGTTTTTCGCCCATATCTTTGGAAATATCACAGCTAGGACAATTTGGCTGGCGCCATTGGATTCGTGAGACGATTTCCGATTTTTCTAGGGGTCCGGGAATTTTCCAAAGTCGATTTTTTTAGGTTTTCGCGTTTTTCTCGGCTCCTGGGCCTCCTAGAGCAAAACGGACCCGGATTTGGGATCACACCGTTTTTCGCCCCTATCTTTGGAAATATCATAGCTAGGACAATTTGGCTGGCGCCATTCGATTCGTGAGACGATTTCCGATTTTTCTAGGGGTGCGGGAATTTTCTAAAGTCGATTTTTTTAGTTTTTCGCGTTTTTCTCGGCTCCTGGGCCTCCTACAGCAAAACGGGCCCGGATACCGTTTTTCGCCCATATCTTTGGAAATATCACAGCTAGGACAATTTGGCTGGCGCCATTGGATTCGTGAGACGATTTCCGACTTTTCTAGGGGTCCGGGAATTTTCTAAAGTCGATTTTTTTAGTTTTTCGCGTTTTTCTCGGCTCCTGGGCCTCCTACAGCAAAATGGGCCCGGATACCGTTTTTCGCCCATATCTTTGGAACTATCACAGCTAGGACAATTTGGCTGGCGCCATTCGATTCGTGAGACGATTTCCGATTTTTCTAGGGGTCCGGGAATTTTCCAAAGTCGATTTTTTTAGGTTTTCGCGTTTTTCTCGGCTCCTGGGCCTCCTAGAGCAAAACAGGCCCGGATTTGGGATCACACCGTTTTTCGCCCGTATCTTTGGAAATATCACAGCTAGGACAATTTGGCCGGCGCCATTGGATTCTTGAGACGATTTCCGATTTTTCTAGGGGTCCGGGAATTTTCCAAAGTCGATTTTTTTAGTTTTTCGCGTTTTTCTCGGCTCCTGGGCCTCCTAGAGCAAAACGGGCCCGGATACCGTTTTTCGCCCCTATCTTTGGAAATATCATAGCTAGGACAATTTGGCTGGCGCCATTGGATTCGTGAGACGATTTCCGATTTTTCTAGGGGTCCGGGAATTTTCTAAAGTCGATTTTTTTAGTTTTTCGCGCTTTTCTCGGCTCCTGGGCCTCCTAGAGCAAAACGGACCCGGATTTGGGATCACACCGTTTTACGCCCCTATCTTTGGAAATATCATAGCTAGGACAATTTGGCTGGCACCATTCGATTCGTGAGACGATTTCCGATTTTTCTAGGGGTGCGGGAATTTTCTAAAGTCGATTTTTTTATTTATTCGCGTTTTTCTCGGCTCCTGGGCCTCCTACAGCAAAACGGGCCCGGATACCGTTTTTCGCCCCTATCTTTGGAAATATCATAGCTAGGACAATTTGGCTGGCGCCATTGGATTCGTGAGACGATTTCCGATTTTTCTAGGGGTCCGGGAATTTTCTAAAGTCGATTTTTTTAGTTTTTCGCGTTTTTCTCGGCTCCTGGGCCTCCTAGAGCAAAACGGACCCGGATTTGGGATCACACCGTTTTACGCCCCTATCTTTGGAAATATCATAGCTAGGACAATTTGGCTGGCGCCATTCGATTCGTGAGACGATTTCCGATTTTTCTAGGGGTGCGGGAATTTTCTAAAGTCGATTTTTTTATTTATTCGCCTTTTTCTCGGCTCCTGGGCCTCCTACAGCAAAACGGGCCCGGATACCGTTTTTCGCCCATATCTTTGGAAATATCATAGCTAGGACAATTTGGCCCGCGCCATTGGATTCGTGAGACGATTTCCGATTTTTCTAGCGGTCCGGGAATTTTCTAAAGTCGATTTTTTTAATTTTTCGCGTTTTTCTCGGCTCCTGGGCCTCCTAGAGCAAAACAGGCCCGGATTTGGGATCACACCGTTTTTCGCCCCTATCTTTGGAAATATCATAGCTAGGACAATTTGGCTGGCGCCATTGGATTCTTGAGACGATTTCCGATTTTTCTAAGGGTCCGGGAATTTTCCAAAGTCGATTTTTTTAGTTTTTCGCGTTTTTCTGGGCTCCTGGGCCTCCTAGAGCAAAACGGGCCCGGATTTGGGATCACACCGTTTTTCGCCCGTATCTTTGGAAATATCATAGCTAGGACAATTTGGCCTGCGCCATTGGATTCGTGAGACGATTTCCGATTTTTCTAGGGGTCCGGGAATTTTCTAAAGTCGATTTTTTTAGTTTTTCGCGTTTTTCTCGGCTCCTGGGCCACCTACAGCAAAACGGGCCGGGATACCGTTTTTCGCCAATATCTTTGGAAATATCATAGCTAGGACAATTTGGCTGGCGCCATTGGATTCGTGAGACGATTTCCGATTTTTCTAGGGGTCCGGGAATTTTCTAAAGTCGATTTTTTTAGTTTTTCGCGTTTTTCTCGGCTCCTGGGCCTCCTAGAGCAAAACGGACCCGGATTTGGGATCACACCGTTTTACGCCCCTATCTTTGGAAATATCATAGCTAGGACAATTTGGCTGGCACCATTCGATTCGTGAGACGATTTCCGATTTTTCTAGGGGTGCGGGAATTTTCTAAAGTCGATTTTTTTATTTATTCGCGTTTTTCTCGGCTCCTGGGCCTCCTACAGCAAAACGGGCCCGGATACCGTTTTTCGCCCCTATCTTTGGAAATATCATAGCTAGGACAATTTGGCTGGCGCCATTGGATTCGTGAGACGATTTCCGACTTTTCTAGGGGTCCGGGAATTTTCTAACGTCGATTTTTTTAGTTTTTCGCGTTTTTCTCGGCTCCTGGGCCTCCTAGAGCAAAACGGACCCGGATTTGGGATCACACCGTTTTACGCCCCTATCTTTGGAAATATCATAGCTAGGACAATTTGGCTGGCGCCATTCGATTCGTGAGACGATTTCCGATTTTTCTAGGGGTGCGGGAATTTTCTAAAGTCGATTTTTTTATTTATTCGCCTTTTTCTCGGCTCCTGGGCCTCCTACAGCAAAACGGGCCCGGATACCGTTTTTCGCCCATATCTTTGGAAATATCATAGGTAGGACAATTTGGCCCGCGCCATTGGATTCGTGAGACGATTTCCGATTTTTCTAGCGGTCCGGGAATTTTCTAAAGTCGATTTTTTTAATTTTTCGCGTTTTTCTCGGCTCCTGGGCCTCCTAGAGCAAAACAGGCCCGGATTTGGGATCACACCGTTTTTCGCCCCTATCTTTGGAAATATCATAGCTAGGACAATTTGGCTGGCGCCATTGGATTCTTGAGACGATTTCCGATTTTTCTAGGGGTCCGGGAATTTTCCAAAGTCGATTTTTTTAGTTTTTCGCGTTTTTCTGGGCTCCTGGGCCTCCTAGAGCAAAACGGGCCCGGATTTGGGATCACACCGTTTTTCGCCCGTATCTTTGGAAATATCATAGCTAGGACAATTTGGCCTGCGCCATTGGATTCGTGAGACGATTTCCGATTTTTCTAGGGGTCCGGGAATTTTCTAAAGTCGATTTTTTTAGTTTTTCGCGTTTTTCTCGGCTCCTGGGCCTCCTACAGCAAAACGGGCCCGGATACCGTTTTTCGCCAATATCTTTGGAAATATCATAGCTAGGACAATTTGGCCCGCGCCATTGGATTCGTGAGACGATTTCCGATTTTTCTAGCGGTCCGGGAATTTTCTAAAGTCGATTTTTTTAGTTTTTCGCGTTTTTCTCGGCTCCTGGGCCTCCTAGAGCAAAACGGGCCCGGATTTGGGATCACACCGTTGTTCGCCCCTATCTTTGGAAATATCATAGCTAGGACAATTTGGCTGGCGCCATTGGATTCGTGAGACGATTTCCGATTTTTCTAGGGGTCCGGGAATTTTCCAAAGTCGATTTTTTTAGTTTTTCGCGTTTTTCTCGGCTCCTGGGTCTTTTAGAGCAAAACGGGCCCGGATTTGGGCCCAGATACCGTTTTTCGCCCATATCGTTGGAAATATCACAGCTAGGACAATTTGGCTGGCGCCATTGGATTCGTGAGACGATTTCCGATTTTTCTAGGGGTCCGGGAATTTTCCAAAGTCGATTTTTTTAGGTTTTCGCGTTTTTCTTCGGCTCCTGGGCCTCCTAGAGCAAAACGGGCCCGGATTTGGGATCACACCGTTTTTCGCCCCTATCTTTGGAAATATCATAGCTAGGACAATTTGGCTGGCGCCATTGGATTCGTGAGACGATTTCCGATTTTTCTAGGGGTCCGGGAATTTTCTAAAGTCGATTTTTTTAGTTTTTCGCGTTTTTCTCGGCTCCTGGGCCTCCTATAGCAAAACGGGCCCGGATACCGTTTTTCGCCCATATCTTTGGAAATATCATAGCTAGGACAATTTGGCTGGCGCCATTGGATTCGTGAGACGATTTCCGATTTTTCTAGGGGTCCGGGAATTTTCTAAAGTCGATTTTTTTAGTTTTTCGCGTTTTTCTCGGCTCCTGGGCCTCCTACAGCAAAACGGGCCCGGATACCGTTTTTCGCCCATATCTTTGGAAATATCATAGCTAGGACAATTTGGCCCGCGCCATTGGATTCGTGAGACGATTTCCGATTTTTCTAGCGGTCCGGGAATTTTCTAAAGTCGATTTTTTTAATTTTTCGCGTTTTTCTCGGCTCCTGGGCCTCCTAGAGCAAAACAGGCCCGGATTTGGGATCACACCGTTTTTCGCCCCTATCTTTGGAAATATCATAGCTAGGACAATTTGGCTGGCGCCATTGGATTCTTGAGACGATTTCCGATTTTTCTAGGGGTCCGGGAATTTTCCAAAGTCGATTTTTTTAGTTTTTCGCGTTTTTCTGGGCTCCTGGGCCTCCTAGAGCAAAACGGGCCCGGATTTGGGCCCAGATACCGTTTTTCGCCCATATCGTTGGAAATATCACAGCTAGGACAATTTGGCTGGCGCCATTGGATTCGTGAGACGATTTCCGATTTTTCTAGGGGTCCGGGAATTTTCCAAAGTCGATTTTTTTAGGTTTTCGCGTTTTTCTCGGCTCCTGGGCCTCCTAGAGCAAAACGGGCCCGGATTTGGGATCACACCGTTTTTCGCCCCTATCTTTGGAAATATCATAGCTAGGACAATTTGGCTGGCGCCATTGGATTCGTGAGACGATTTCCGATTTTTCTAGGGGTCCGGGAATTTTCTAAAGTCGATTTTTTTAGTTTTTCGCGTTTTTCTCGGCTCCTGGGCCTCCTACAGCAAAACGGGCCCGGATACCGTTTTTCGCCCATATCTTTGGAAATATCATAGCTAGGACAATTTGGCTGGCGCCATTGGATTCGTGAGACGATTTCCGATTTTTCTAGGGGTCCGGGAATTTTCTAAAGTCGATTTTTTTAGTTTTTCGCGTTTTTCTCGGCTCCTGGGCCTCCTACAGCAAAACGGGCCCGGATACCGTTTTTCGCCCATATCTTTGGAAATATCATAGCTAGGACAATTTGGCCCGCGCCATTGGATTCGTGAGACGATTTCCGATTTTTCTAGCGGTCCGGGAATTTTCTAAAGTCGATTTTTTTAATTTTTCGCGTTTTTCTCGGCTCCTGGGCCTCCTAGAGCAAAACAGGCCCGGATTTGGGATCACACCGTTTTTCGCCCCTATCTTTGGAAATATCATAGCTAGGACAATTTGGCTGGCGCCATTGGATTCTTGAGACGATTTCCGATTTTTCTAGGGGTCCGGGAATTTTCCAAAGTCGATTTTTTTAGTTTTTCGCGTTTTTCTGGGCTCCTGGGCCTCCTAGAGCAAAACGGGCCCGGATTTGGGATCACACCGTTTTTCGTCCGTATCTTTGGAAATATCATAGCTAGGACAATTTGGCCTGCGCCATTGGATTCGTGAGACGATTTCCGATTTTTCTAGGGGTGCGGGAATTTTCTAAAGTCGATTTTTTTATTTATTCGCCTTTTTCTCGGCTCCTGGGCCTCCTACAGCAAAACGGGCCCGGATACCGTTTTTCGCCCATATCTTTGGAAATATCATAGCTAGGACAATTTGGCCCGCGCCATTGGATTCGTGAGACGATTTCCGATTTTTCTAGCGGTCCGGGAATTTTCTAAAGTCGATTTTTTTAATTTTTCGCGTTTTTCTCGGCTCCTGGGCCTCCTAGAGCAAAACAGGCCCGGATTTGGGATCACACCGTTTTTCGCCCCTATCTTTGGAAATATCATAGCTAGGACAATTTGGCTGGCGCCATTGGATTCTTGAGACGATTTCCGATTTTTCTAAGGGTCCGGGAATTTTCCAAAGTCGATTTTTTTAGTTTTTCGCGTTTTTCTGGGCTCCTGGGCCTCCTAGAGCAAAACGGGCCCGGATTTGGGATCACACCGTTTTTCGCCCGTATCTTTGGAAATATCATAGCTAGGACAATTTGGCCTGCGCCATTGGATTCGTGAGACGATTTCCGATTTTTCTAGGGGTCCGGGAATTTTCTAAAGTCGATTTTTTTAGTTTTTCGCGTTTTTCTCGGCTCCTGGGCCACCTACAGCAAAACGGGCCGGGATACCGTTTTTCGCCAATATCTTTGGAAATATCATAGCTAGGACAATTTGGCTGGCGCCATTGGATTCGTGAGACGATTTCCGATTTTTCTAGGGGTCCGGGAATTTTCTAAAGTCGATTTTTTTAGTTTTTCGCGTTTTTCTCGGCTCCTGGGCCTCCTAGAGCAAAACGGACCCGGATTTGGGATCACACCGTTTTACGCCCCTATCTTTGGAAATATCATAGCTAGGACAATTTGGCTGGCACTATTCGATTCGTGAGACGATTTCCGATTTTTCTAGGGGTGCGGGAATTTTCTAAAGTCGATTTTTTTATTTATTCGCGTTTTTCTCGGCTCCTGGGCCTCCTACAGCAAAACGGGCCCGGATACCGTTTTTCGCCCCTATCTTTGGAAATATCATAGCTAGGACAATTTGGCTGGCGCCATTGGATTCGTGAGACGATTTCCGATTTTTCTAGGGGTCCGGGAATTTTCTAACGTCGATTTTTTTAGTTTTTCGCGTTTTTCTCGGCTCCTGGGCCTCCTAGAGCAAAACGGACCCGGATTTGGGATCACACCGTTTTTCGCCCCTATCTTTGGAAATATCATAGCTAGGACAATTTGGCTGGCGCCATTGGATTCTTGAGACGATTTCCGATTTTTCTAGGGGTCCGGGAATTTTCCAAAGTCGATTTTTTTAGTTTTTCGCGTTTTTCTGGGCTCCTGGGCCTCCTAGAGCAAAACGGGCCCGGATTTGGGATCACACCGTTTTTCGTCCGTATCTTTGGAAATATCATAGCTAGGACAATTTGGCCTGCGCCATTGGATTCGTGAGACGATTTCCGATTTTTCTAGGGGTGCGGGAATTTTCTAAAGTCGATTTTTTTATTTATTCGCCTTTTTCTCGGCTCCTGGGCCTCCTACAGCAAAACGGGCCCGGATACCGTTTTTCGCCCATATCTTTGGAAATATCATAGCTAGGACAATTTGGCCCGCGCCATTGGATTCGTGAGACGATTTCCGATTTTTCTAGCGGTCCGGGAATTTTCTAAAGTCGATTTTTTTAATTTTTCGCGTTTTTCTCGGCTCCTGGGCCTCCTAGAGCAAAACAGGCCCGGATTTGGGATCACACCGTTTTTCGCCCCTATCTTTGGAAATATCATAGCTAGGACAATTTGGCTGGCGCCATTGGATTCTTGAGACGATTTCCGATTTTTCTAGGGGTCCGGGAATTTTCCAAAGTCGATTTTTTTAGTTTTTCGCGTTTTTCTGGGCTCCTGGGCCTCCTAGAGCAAAACGGGCCCGGATTTGGGATCACACCGTTTTTCGCCCGTATCTTTGGAAATATCATAGCTAGGACAATTTGGCCTGCGCCATTGGATTCGTGAGACGATTTCCGATTTTTCTAGGGGTCCGGGAATTTTCTAAAGTCGATTTTTTTAGTTTTTCGCGTTTTTCTCGGCTCCTGGGCCTCCTACAGCAAAACGGGCCCGGATACCGTTTTTCGCCAATATCTTTGGAAATATCATAGCTAGGACAATTTGGCCCGCGCCATTGGATTCGTGAGACGATTTCCGATTTTTCTAGCGGTCCGGGAACTTTCTAAAGTCGATTTTTTTAGTTTTTCGCGTTTTTCTCGGCTCCTGGGCCTCCTAGAGCAAAACGGGCCCGGATTTGGGATCACACCGTTGTTCGCCCCTATCTTTGGAAATATCATAGCTAGGACAATTTGGCTGGCGCCATTGGATTCGTGAGACGATTTCCGATTTTTCTAGGGGTCCGGGAATTTTCCAAAGTCGATTTTTTTAGGTTTTCGCGTTTTTCTCGGCTCCTGGGCCTCCTAGAGCAAAACGGGCCCGGATTTGGGATCACACCGTTTTTCGCCCCTATCTTTGGAAATATCATAGCTAGGACAATTTGGCTGGCGCCATTGGATTCTTGAGACGATTTCCGATTTTTCTAGGGTTCCGGGAATTTTCCAAAGTCGATTTTTTTAGTTTTTCGCGTTTTTCTCGGCTCCTGGGCCTCCTAGAGCAAAACGGGCCCGGATACCGTTTTTCGTCCATATCTTGGGAAATATCATAGCTAGGACAATTTGGCTGGCGCCATTGGATTCGTGAGACGATTTCCGATTTTTCTAGGGGTCCGGGAATTTTCCAAAGTCGATTTTTTTAGTTTTTCGCGTTTTTCTCGGCTCCTGGGCCTCCTAGAGCAAAACGGGCCCGGACACCGTTTTTCGTCCATATCTTGGGAAATATCATAGCTAGGAGAATTTGGCTAGCGCCATTGGATTCGTGAGACGATTTCCGATTTTTCTAGGGGTCCGGGAATTTTCCAAAGTCGATTTTTTTAGGTTTTCGCGTTTTTCTCGGCTCCTGGGCCTCCTAGAGCAAAACGGGCCCGGATTTGGGATCACACCGTTTTTCGCCCCTATCTTTGGAAATATCATAGCTAGGACAATTTGGCTGGCGCCATTGGATTCGTGAGACGATTTCCGATTTTTCTAGGGGTCCGGGAATTTTCCAAAGTCGATTTTTTTAGGTTTTCGCGTTTTTCTCGGCTCCTGGGCCTCCTAGAGCAAAACGGGCCCGGATACCGTTTTTCGTCCATATCTTGGGAAATATCATAGCTAGGACAATTTGGCTGGCGTCATTGGATTCGTGAGACGATTTCCGATTTTTCTAGGGGTCCGGGAATTTTCCAAAGTCGATTTTTTTAGGTTTTCGCGTTTTTCTCGGCTCCTGGGCCTCCTACAGCAAAACGGGTCCGGATTTGGAATCACACCGTTTTTCGCCCGTATCTTTGGAAATATCATAGCTAGGACAATTTGGCTGGCGCCATTGGATTCGTGAGACGATTTCCGATTTTTCTAGGGGTCCAGGAATTTTCTAAAGTCGATTTTTTTAGGTTTTCGCGTTTTTCTCGGCTCCTGGGCCTCCTAGAGCAAAACGGACCCGGATTTGGGATCACACCGTTTTACGCCCCTATCTTTGGAAATATCATAGCTAGGACAATTTGGCTGGCGCCATTCGATTCGTGAGACGATTTCCGATTTTTCTAGGGGTCCGGGAATTTTCCACAGTCGATTTTTTTAGTTTTTCGCGTTTTTCTCGGCTCCTGGGTCTCTTAGAGCAAAACGGGCCCGGATTTGGGCCCAGATACCGTTTTTCGCCCATATCTTTGGAAATATCACAGCTAGGACAATTTGGCCCGCGCCATTGGATTCGTGAGACGATTTCCGATTTTTCTAGCGGTCCGGGAATTTTCTAAAGTCGATTTTTTTAGTTTTTCGCGTTTTTCTCGGCTCCTGGGCCTCCTAGAGCAAAACGGGCCTGGATTTGGGATCACACCGTTTTTCGCCCATATCTTTGGAAATATCATAGCTAGGACAATTTGGCTGGCGCCATTGGATTCGTGAGACGATTTCCGATTTTTCTAGGGGTCCGGGAATTTTCTAAAGTCGATTTTTTTAGTTTTTCGCTTTTTTCTCGGCTCCTGGGCCTCCTAGAGCAAAACGGGCCCGGATACCGTTTTTCGTCCATATCTTGGGAAATATCATAGCTAGGAGAATTAGGCTGGCGCCATTGGATTCGTGAGACGATTTCCGATTTTTCTAGGGGTCCGGGAATTTTCCAAAGTCGATTTTTTTAGTTTTTCGCGTTTTTCTCGGCTCCTGGGTCTCTTAGAGCAAAACGGGCCCGGATTTGGGCCCAGATACCGTTTTTCGCTCATATCTTTGGAAATATCACAGCTAGGACAATTTGGCTGGCGCCATTGGATTCGTGAGACGATTTCCGATTTTTCTAGGGGTCCGGGAATTTTCTAAAGTCGATTTTTTTAGTTTTTCGCGTTTTTCTCGGCTCCTGGGCCTCCTAGAGCAAAACGGGCCCGGATTTGGGATCACACCGTTTTTCGCCCCTATCTTTGGAAATATCATAGCTAGGACAATTTGGCTGGCGCCATTGGATTCGTGAGACGATTTCCGATTTTTCTGGGTGTCCGGGAATTTTCTAAAGTCGATTTTTTTAGTTTTTCGCGTTTTTCTCGGCTCCTGGGCCTCCTACAGCAAAACGGGCCCGGATACCGTTTTTCGTCCATATCTTTGGAAATATCATAGGTAGGACAATTTGGCTGGCGCCATTGGATTCGTGAGACGATTTCCGATTTTTCTAGCGGTCCGGGAATTTTCTAAAGTCGATTTTTTTAGTTTTTCGCGTTTTTCTCGGCTCCTGGGCCTCCTAGAGCAAAACAGGCCCGGATTTGGGATCACACCGTTTTTCGCCCCTATGTTTGGAAATATCATAGTTAGGACAATTTGGCTGGCGCCATTGGATTCTTGAGACGATTTCCGATTTTTCTAGGGTTCCGGGAATTTTCCAAAGTCGATTTTTTTAGTTTTTCGCGTTTTTCTCGGCTCCTGGGCCTCCTAGAGCAAAACGGGCCCGGATTTGGGATCACACCGTTGTTCGCCCCTATCTTTGGAAATATCATAGCTAGGACAATTTGGCTGGCGCCATTGGATTCGTGAGACGATTTCCGATTTTTCTAGGGGTCCGGGAATTTTCTAAAGTCGATTTTTTTAGTTTTTCGCGTTTTTCTCGGCTCCTGGGCCTCCTACATCAAAACGGGCCCGGATACCGTTTTTCGCCCATATCTTTGGAAATATCATAGCTAGGACAATTTGGCCCGCGCCATTGGATTCGTGAGACGATTTCCGATTTTTCTAGGGGTCCGGGAATTTTCTAAAGTCGATTTTTTTAGTTTTTCGCGTTTTTCTCGGCTCCTGGGCCTCCTAGAGCAAAACGGGCCCGGATTTGGGATCACACCGTTTTTCGCCCCTATCTTTCGAAATATCATAGCTAGGACAATTTGGCTGGCGCCATTGGATTCGTGAGACGATTTCCGATTTTTCTGGGTGTCCGGGAATTTTCCAAAGTCGATTTTTTAGTTTTTCGCGTTTTTCTCGGCTCCTGGGTCTCTTAGAGCAAAACGGGCCCGGATACCGTTTTTCGCCCATATCTTTGGAAATATCATAGCTAGGACAATTTGGCCCGCGCCATTGGATTCGTGAGACGATTTCCGATTTTTCTAGGGGTCCGGGAATTTTCCACAGTCGATTTTTTTAGTTTTTCGCGTTTTTCTCGGCTCCTGGGTCTCTTAGAGCAAAACGGGCCCGGATTTGGGCCCAGATATCGTTTTTCGCCCATATCTTTGGAAATATCACAGCTAGGACAATTTGGCTGGCGCCATTGGATTCGTGAGACGATTTCCGATTTTTCTAGGGGTCCGGGAATTTTCCAAAGTCGATTTTTTTAGGTTTTCGCGTTTTTCTCGGCTCCTGGGCCTCCTACAGCAAAACGGGTCCGGATTTGGGATCACACCGTTTTTCGCCCATATCTTTGGAAATATCATAGCTAGGACAATTTGGCTGGCGCCATTGGATTCGTGAGACGATTTCCGATTTTTCTAGGGGTCCAGGAATTTTCTAAAGTCGATTTTTTTAGTTTTTCGCGTTTTTCTCGGCTCCTGGGCCTCCTACAGCAAAACGGGCCCGGATACCGTTTTTCGCCCATATCTTTGGAAATATCATAGCTAGGACAATTTGGCCCGCGCCATTGGATTCGTGAGACGATTTCCGATTTTTCTAGCGGTCCGGGAATTTTCTAAAGTCGATTTTTTTAGTTTTTCGCGTTTTTCTCGGCTCCTGGGCCTCCTAGAGCAAAACGGGCCCGGATTTGGGATCACACCGTTTTTCGCCCATATCTTTGGAAATATCATAGCTAGGACAATTTGGCTGGCGCCATTGGATTCGTGAGACGATTTCCGATTTTTCTAGGGGTCCGGGAATTTTCTAAAGTCGATTTTTTTAGTTTTTCGCTTTTTTCTCGGCTCCTGGGCCTCCTAGAGCAAAACGGGCCCGGATACCGTTTTTCGTCCATATCTTGGGAAATATCATAGCTAGGAGAATTAGGCTGGCGCCATTGGATTCGTGAGACGATTTCCGATTTTTCTAGGGGTCCGGGAATTTTCCAAAGTCGATTTTTTTAGTTTTTCGCGTTTTTCTCGGCTCCTGGGTCTCTTAGAGCAAAACGGGCCCGGATTTGGGCCCAGATACCGTTTTTCGCTCATATCTTTGGAAATATCACAGCTAGGACAATTTGGCTGGCGCCATTGGATTCGTGAGACGATTTCCGATTTTTCTAGGGGTCCGGGAATTTTCTAAAGTCGATTTTTTTAGTTTTTCGCGTTTTTCTCGGCTCCTGGGCCTCCTAGAGCAAAACGGGCCCGGATTTGGGATCACACCGTTTTTCGCCCCTATCTTTGGAAATATCATAGCTAGGACAATTTGGCTGGCGCCATTGGATTCGTGAGACGATTTCCGATTTTTCTGGGTGTCCGGGAATTTTCCAAAGTCGATTTTTTAGTTTTTCGCGTTTTTCTCGGCTCCTGGGTCTCTTAGAGCAAAACGGGCCCGGATACCGTTTTTCGCCCATATCTTTGGAAATATCATAGCTAGGACAATTTGGCCCGCGCCATTGGATTCGTGAGACGATTTCCGATTTTTCTAGGGGTCCGGGAATTTTCTAAAGTCGATTTTTTTAGTTTTTCGCGTTTTTCTCGGCTCCTGGGCCTCCTACAGCAAAACGGGCCCGGATACCGTTTTTCGTCCATATCTTTGGAAATATCATAGCTAGGACAATTTGGCTGGCGCCATTGGATTCGTGAGACGATTTCCGATTTTTCTAGCGGTCCGGGAATTTTCTAAAGTCGATTTTTTTAGTTTTTCGCGTTTTTCTCGGCTCCTGGGCCTCCTAGAGCAAAACAGGCCCGGATTTGGGATCACACCGTTTTTCGCCCCTATGTTTGGAAATATCATAGTTAGGACAATTTGGCTGGCGCCATTGGATTCTTGAGACGATTTCCGATTTTTCTAGGGTTCCGGGAATTTTCCAAAGTCGATTTTTTTAGTTTTTCGCGTTTTTCTCGGCTCCTGGGCCTCCTAGAGCAAAACGGGCCCGGATTTGGGATCACACCGTTGTTCGCCCCTATCTTTGGAAATATCATAGCTAGGACAATTTGGCTGGCGCCATTGGATTCGTGAGACGATTTCCGATTTTTCTAGGGGTCCGGGAATTTTCTAAAGTCGATTTTTTTAGTTTTTCGCGTTTTTCTCGGCTCCTGGGCCTCCTACATCAAAACGGGCCCGGATACCGTTTTTCGCCCATATCTTTGGAAATATCATAGCTAGGACAATTTGGCCCGCGCCATTGGATTCGTGAGACGATTTCCGATTTTTCTAGCGGTCCGGGAATTTTCTAAAGTCGATTTTTTTAGTTTTTCGCGTTTTTCTCGGCTCCTGGGCCTCCTAGAGCAAAACGGGCCCGGATTTGGGATCACACCGTTGTTCGCCCCTATCTTTGGAAATATCATAGCTAGGACAATTTGGCTGGCGCCATTGGATTCGTGAGACGATTTCCGATTTTTCTAGGGGTCCGGGAATTTTCCAAAGTCGATTTTTTTAGTTTTTCGCGTTTTTCTCGGCTCCTGGGTCTTTTAGAGCAAAACGGGCCCGGATTTGGGCCCAGATACCGTTTTTCGCCCATATCGTTGGAAATATCACAGCTAGGACAATTTGGCTGGCGCCATTGGATTCGTGAGACGATTTCCGATTTTTCTAGCGGTCCGGGAATTTTCCAAAGTCGATTTTTGTAGGTTTTCGCGTTTTTCTCGGCTCCTGGGCCTCCTAGAGCAAAACGGGCCCAGATTTGGGATCACACCGTTTTTCGCCCCTATCTTTGGAAATATCATAGCTAGGACAATTTGGCTGGCGCCATTGGATTCGTGAGACGATTTCCGATTTTTCTAGGGGTCCGGGAATTTTCTAAAGTCGATTTTTTTAGTTTTTCGCGTTTTTCTGGGCTCCTGGGCCTCCTAGAGCAAAACGGGCCCGGATTTGGGATCACACCGTTTTTCGCCCCTATCTTTGGAAATATCATAGCTAGGACAATTTGGCTGGCGCCATTGGATTCGTGAGACGATTTCCGATTTTTCTAGCGGTCCGGGAATTTTCCAAAGTCGATTTTTTTAGTTTTTCGCGTTTTTCTCGGCTCCTGGGTCTCTTAGAGCAAAACGGGCCCGGATTTGGGCCCAGATACCGTTTTTCGCCCATATCGTTGGAAATATCACAGCTAGGACAATTTGGCTGGCGCCATTGGATTCGTGAGACGATTTCCGATTTTTCTAGGGGTCCGGGAATTTTCTAAAGTCGATTTTTTTAGTTTTTCGCGTTTTTCTCGGCTCCTGGGCCTCCTAGAGCAAAACGGGCCCGGATTTGGGATCACACCGTTTTTCGCCCCTATCTTTGGAAATATCATACCTAGGACAATTTGGCTGGCGCCATTGGATTCGTGAGACGATTTCCGATTTTTCTAGGGGTCCGGGAATTTTCTAAAGTCGATTTTTTTAGTTTTTCGCGTTTTTCTCGGCTCCTGGGCCTCCTACAGCAAAACGGGCCCGGATACCGTTTTTCGCCCCTATCTTTGGAAATATCATAGCTAGGACAATTTGGCTGGCGCCATTGGATTCGTGAGACGATTTCCGATTTTTCTAGGGGTCCGGGAATTTTCCAAAGTCGATTTTTTTAGTTTTTCGCGTTTTTCTCGGCTCCTGGGTCTCTTAGAGCAAAACGGGCCCGGATGTGGGCCCAGATACCGTTTTTCGCCCATATCTTTGGAAATATCACAGCTAGGACAATTTGGCTGGCGCCATTGGATTCGTGAGACGATTTCCGATTTTTCTAGGGGTCCGGGAATTTCCTAAAGTCAATTTTTTTAGTTTTTCGCGTTTTTCTCGGCTCCTGGGCCTCCTAGAGCAAAACGGGCCCGGATTTGGGATCACACCGTTTTTCGCCCAAATCTTTGGAAATATCATAGCTAGGACAATTTGGCTGGCGCCATTGGATTCGTGAGACGATTTCCGATTTTTCTAGGGGTCCGGGAATTTTCTAAAGTCGATTTTTTTAGTTTTTCGCGTTTTCTCGGTTCCTGGGCCTCCTAGAGCAAAACGGGCCCGGATTTGGGATCACACCGTTTTTCGCCCCTATCTTTGGAAATATCATAGCTAGGACAATTTGGCTGGCGCCATTGGATTCGTGAGACGATTTCCGATTTTTCTAGCGGTCCGGGAATTTTCTAAAGTCGATTTTTTTAGTTTTTCGCGTTTTTCTCGGCTCCTGGGCCTCCTACAGCAAAACGGGCCCGGATACCGTTTTTCGCCCCTATCTTTGGAAATATCATAGCTAGGACAATTTGGCTGGCGCCATTGGATTCGTGAGACGATTTCCGATTTTTCTAGGGGTCCGGGAATTTTCTAAAGTCGATTTTTTTAGTTTTTCGCGTTTTTCTGGGCTCCTGGGCCTCCTAGAGCAAAACGGGCCCGGATTTGGGATCACACCGTTTTTCGCCCCTATCTTTGGAAATATCATAGCTAGGACAATTTGGCTGGCGCCATTGGATTCGTGAGACGATTTCCGATTTTTCTAGCGGTCCGGGAATTTTCTAAAGTCGATTTTTTTAGTTTTTCGCGTTTTTCTCGGCTCCTGGGCCTCCTACAGCAAAACGGGCCCGGATACCGTTTTTCGCCCCTATCTTTGGAAATATCATAGCTAGGACAATTTGGCTGGCGCCATTGGATTCGTGAGACGATTTCCGATTTTTCTAGGGGTCCGGGAATTTTCCAAAGTCGATTTTTTTAGTTTTTCGCGTTTTTCTCGGCTCCTGGGTCTCTTAGAGCAAAACGGGCACGGATGTGGGCCCAGATACCGTTTTTCGCCCATATCTTTGGAAATATCACAGCTAGGACAATTTGGCTGGCGCCATTGGATTCGTGAGACGATTTCCGATTTTTCTAGGGGTCCAGGAATTTCCTAAAGTCAATTTTTTTAGTTTTTCGCGTTTTTCTCGGCTCCTGGGGCTTTTAGAGCAAAACGGGCCCGGATTTGGGCCGGGATACCGTTTTTCGCCCATATCTTTGGAAATATCATAGCTAGGACAATTTGGCTGGCGCCATTGGATTCGTGAGACGATTTCCGATTTTTCTAGCGGTCCGGGAATTTTCTAAAGTCGATTTTTTTAGTTTTTCGCGTTTTTCTCGGCTCCTGGGCCTCCTACAGCAAAACGGGCCCGGATACCGTTTTTCGCACATATCTTTGGAAATATCATAGCTAGGACAATTTGGCCGGCGCCATTGGATTCGTGAGACGATTTCCGATTTTCCTAGCGGTCCGGGAATTTTCTAAAGTCGATTTTTTTAGTTTTTCGCGTTTTTCTCGGCTCCTGGGCCTCCTAGAGCAAAACGGGCCCGGATTTGGGATCACACCGTTATTCGCCCCTATCTTTGGAAATATCATAGCTAGGACAATGTGGCTGGCGCCATTGGATTCGTGAGACGATTTCCGATTTTTCTAGGGGTCCGGGAATTTTCCAAAGTCGATTTTTGTAGGTTTTCGCGTTTTTCTCGGCTCCTGGGCCTCCTAGAGCAAAACGGGCCCGGATTTGGGATCACACCGTTTTTCGCCCCTATCTTTGGAAATATCATAGCTAGGACAATTTGGCTGGCGCCATTGGATTCGTGAGACGATTTCCGATTTTTCTAGCGGTCCGGGAATTTTCTAAAGTCGATTTTTTTAGTTTTTCGCGTTTTTCTCGGCTCCTGGGCCTTCTAGAGCAAAACGGGCCCGGATTTGGGATCACACCGTTTTTCGCCCCTATCTTTGGAAATATCATAGCTAGGACAATTTGGCTGGCGCCATTGGATTCGTGAGACGATTTCCGATTTTTCTAGGGGTCCGGGAATTTTCTAAAGTCAATTTTTTTAGTTTTTCGCGTTTTTCTCGGCTCCTGGGCCTCCTAGAGCAAAACGGGCCCGGATTTGGGATTACACCGTTTTTCGCCCCTATCTTGGGAAATATCATAGCTAGGAGAATTTGGCTGGCGCCATTGGATTCGTGAGACGATTTCCGATTTTTCTAGGGGTCCGGGAATTTTCTAAAGTCGATTTTTTTAGTTTTTCGCGTTTTTCTCGGCCCCTGGGCCTCCTAGAGCAAAACGGGCCCGGATTTGGGATCACACCGTTTTTCGCCCCTATCTTTGGAAATATCATAGCTAGGACAATTTGCCTGGCGCCATTGGATTCGTGAGACGATTTCCGATTTTTCTAGGGGTCCGGGAATTTTCTAAAGTCGATTTTTTTAGTTTTTCGCGTTTTTCTCTGTTCCTGGGCCTCCTAGAGCAAAACGGGCCCGGATTTGGGATCACACCGTTTTTCGCCCCTATCTTTGGAAATATCATAGCTAGGACAATTTGGCTGGCGCCATTGGATTCGTGAGACGATTTCCGATTTTTCTAGGGGTCCGGGTATTTTCTAAAGTCGATTTTTTTAGTTTTTCGCGTTTTTCTCGGCCCCTGGGCCTCCTAGAGCAAAACGGGGCCGGATTTGTGCCCATACTGTTTTTCGCCCAAATCTTTGGAAATATCATAGCTAGGACAATTTGGCTGGCGCCATTGGATTCGTGAGACGATTTCCGATTTTTCTAGGGGTCCGGGAATTTTCTAAAGTCGATTTTTTTAGTTTTTCGCGTTTTTCTCGGCTCCTGGGCCTCCTACAGCAAAACGGGCCCGGATACCGTTTTTCGCCCATATCTTTGGAAATATCATAGCTAGGACAATTTGGCTGGCGCCATTCGATTCGTGAGACGATTTCCGATTTTTCTAGGGGTGCGGGAATTTTCTAAAGTCGATTTTTTTAGTTTTTCGCGTTTTTCTCGGCTCCTGGGCCTCCTACAGCAAAACGGGCCCGGATACCGTTTTTCGCACATATCTTTGGAAATATCATAGCTAGGACAATTTGGCCCGCGCCATTGGATTCGTGAGACGATTTCCGATTTTCCTAGCGGTCCGGGAATTTTCTAAAGTCGATTTTTTTAGTTGTTCGCGTTTTTCTCGGCTCCTGGGTCTTTTAGAGCAAAACGGGCCCGGATTTGGGCCCAGATACCGTTTTTCGCCCATATCGTTGGAAATATCACAGCTAGGACAATTTGGCTGGCGCCATTGGATTCGTGAGACGATTTCCGATTTTTCTAGGGGTCCGGGAATTTTCCAAAGTCGATTTTTTTAGGTTTTCGCGTTTTTCTCGGCTCCTGGGCCTCCTAGAGCAAAACGGGCCCGGATTTGGGATCACACCGTTTTTCGCCCCTATCTTTGGAAATATCATAGCTAGGACAATTTGGCTGGCGCTATTGGATTCGTGAGACGATTTCCGATTTTTCTAGGGGTCCGGGAATTTTCTAAAGTCGATTTTTTTAGTTTTTTGCGTTTTTCTCGGCTCCTGGGCCTCCTACAGCAAAACGGGCCCGGATACCGTTTTTCGCCCATATCTTTGGAAATATCATAGCTAGGACAATTTGGCTGGCGCCATTCGATTCGTGAGACGATTTCCGATTTTTCTAGGGGTGCGGGAATTTACTAAAGTCGATTTTTTTAGTTTTTCACGTTTTTCTCGGCCCCTGGGCCTCCTACAGCAAAACGGGCCCGGATACCGTTTTTCGCACATATCTTTGGAAATATCATAGCTAGGACAAGTTGGCCCGCGCCATTGGATTCGTGAGACGATTTCCGATTTTTCTAGCGGTCCGGGAATTTTCTAAAGTCGATTTTTTTAGTTTTTCGCGTTTTTCTCGGCTCCTGGGCCTCCTAGAGCAAAACGGGCCCGGATTTGGGATCACACCGTTTTTCGCCTTTATCTTTGGAAATATCATAGCTAGGACAATTTGGCTGGCGCCATTGGATTCGTGAGACGATTTCCGATTTTTCTAGGGGTCCGGGAATTTTCTAAAGTCGATTTTTTTAGTTTTTCGCGTTTTTCTGGGCTCCTGGGCCTCCTAGAGCAAAACGGGCCCGGATTTGGGCCCAGATACCGTTTTTCGCCCATATCGTTGGAAATATCACAGCTAGGACAATTTGGCTGGCGCCATTGGATTCGTGAGACGATTTCCGATTTTTCTAGCGGTCCGGGAATTTTCCAAAGTCGATTTTTTTAGTTTTTCGCGTTTTTCTCGGCTCCTGGGTCTCTTAGAGCAAAACGGGCCCGGATTTGGGCCCAGATACCGTTTTTCGCCCATATCGTTGGAAATATCACAGCTAGGACAATTTGGCTGGCGCCATTGGATTCGTGAGACGATTTCCGATTTTTCTAGGGGTCCGGGAATTTTCTAAAGTCGATTTTTTTAGTTTTTCGCGTTTTTCTCGGCTCCTGGGCCTCCTAGAGCAAAACGGGCCCGGATTTGGGATCACACCGTTTTTCGCCCCTATCTTTGGAAATATCATAGCTAGGACAATTTGGCTGGCGCCATTGGATTCGTGAGACGATTTCCGATTTTTCTAGCGGTCCGGGAATTTTCTAAAGTCGATTTTTTTAGTTGTTCGCGTTTTTCTCGGCTCCTGGGTCTTTTAGAGCAAAACGGGCCCGGATTTGGGCCCAGATACCGTTTTTCGCCCATATCGTTGGAAATATCACAGCTAGGACAATTTGGCTGGCGCCATTGGATTCGTGAGACGATTTCCGATTTTTCTAGGGGTCCGGGAATTTTCCAAAGTCGATTTTTTTAGGTTTTCGCGTTTTTCTCGGCTCCTGGGCCTCCTAGAGCAAAACGGGCCCGGATTTGGGATCACACCGTTTTTCGCCCCTATCTTTGGAAATATCATAGCTAGGACAATTTGGCTGGCGCTATTGGATTCGTGAGACGATTTCCGATTTTTCTAGGGGTCCGGGAATTTTCTAAAGTCGATTTTTTTAGTTTTTTGCGTTTTTCTCGGCTCCTGGGCCTCCTACAGCAAAACGGGCCCGGATACCGTTTTTCGCCCATATCTTTGGAAATATCATAGCTAGGACAATTTGGCTGGCGCCATTCGATTCGTGAGACGATTTCCGATTTTTCTAGGGGTGCGGGAATTTACTAAAGTCGATTTTTTTAGTTTTTCACGTTTTTCTCGGCCCCTGGGCCTCCTACAGCAAAACGGGCCCGGATACCGTTTTTCGCACATATCTTTGGAAATATCATAGCTAGGACAAGTTGGCCCGCGCCATTGGATTCGTGAGACGATTTCCGATTTTTCTAGCGGTCCGGGAATTTTCTAAAGTCGATTTTTTTAGTTTTTCGCGTTTTTCTCGGCTCCTGGGCCTCCTAGAGCAAAACGGGCCCGGATTTGGGATCACACCGTTTTTCGCCTTTATCTTTGGAAATATCATAGCTAGGACAATTTGGCTGGCGCCATTGGATTCGTGAGACGATTTCCGATTTTTCTAGGGGTCCGGGAATTTTCTAAAGTCGATTTTTTTAGTTTTTCGCGTTTTTCTGGGCTCCTGGGCCTCCTAGAGCAAAACGGGCCCGGATTTGGGCCCAGATACCGTTTTTCGCCCATATCGTTGGAAATATCACAGCTAGGACAATTTGGCTGGCGCTATTGGATTCGTGAGACGATTTCCGATTTTTCTAGGGGTCCGGGAATTTTCCAAAGTCGATTTTTGTAGGTTTTCGCGTTTTTCTCGGCTCCTGGGCCTCCTAGAGCAAAACGGGCCCGGATTTGGGATCACACCGTTTTTCGCCCCTATCTTTGGAAATATCATAGCTAGGACAATTTGCCTGGCGCCATTGGATTCGTGAGACGATTTCCGATTTTTCTAGGGGTCCGGGAATTTTCTAAAGTCGATTTTTTTAGTTTTTCGCGTTTTTCTCTGTTCCTGGGCCTCCTAGAGCAAAACGGGCCCGGATTTGGGATCACACCGTTTTTCGCCCCTATCTTTGGAAATATCATAGCTAGGACAATTTGGCTGGCGCCATTGGATTCGTGAGACGATTTCCGATTTTTCTAGGGGTCCGGGAATTTTCTAAAGTCGATTTTTTTAGTTTTTCGCGTTTTTCTCGGCCCCTGGGCCTCCTAGAGCAAAACGGGGCCGGATTTGTGCCCATACTGTTTTTCGCCCAAATCTTTGGAAATATCATAGCTAGGACAATTTGGCTGGCGCCATTGGATTCGTGAGACGATTTCCGATTTTTCTAGGGGTCCGGGAATTTTCTAAAGTCGATTTTTTTAGTTTTTCGCGTTTTTCTCGGCTCCTGGGCCTCCTACAGCAAAACGGGCCCGGATACCGTTTTTCGCCCAAATCTTTGGAAATATCATAGCTAGGACAATTTGGCTGGCGCCATTCGATTCGTGAGACGATTTCCGATTTTTCTAGGGGTGCGGGAATTTTCTAAAGTCGATTTTTTTAGTTTTTCGCGTTTTTCTCGGCTCCTGGGCCTCCTACAGCAAAACGGGCCCGGATACCGTTTTTCGCACATATCTTTGGAAATATCATAGCTAGGACAATTTGGCCCGCGCCATTGGATTCGTGAGACGATTTCCGATTTTCCTAGCGGTCCGGGAATTTTCTAAAGTCGATTTTTTTAGTTGTTCGCGTTTTTCTCGGCTCCTGGGTCTTTTAGAGCAAAACGGGCCCGGATTTGGGCCCAGATACCGTTTTTCGCCCATATCGTTGGAAATATCACAGCTAGGACAATTTGGCTGGCGCCATTGGATTCGTGAGACGATTTCCGATTTTTCTAGGGGTCCGGGAATTTTCCAAAGTCGATTTTTTTAGGTTTTCGCGTTTTTCTCGGCTCCTGGGCCTCCTAGAGCAAAACGGGCCCGGATTTGGGATCACACCGTTTTTCGCCCCTATCTTTGGAAATATCATAGCTAGGACAATTTGGCTGGCGCCATTGGATTCGTGAGACGATTTCCGATTTTTCTAGGGGTCCGGGAATTTTCTAAAGTCGATTTTTTTAGTTTTTCGCGTTTTTCTCGGCTCCTGGGCCTCCTACAGCAAAACGGGCCCGGATACCGTTTTTCGCCCATATCTTTGGAAATATCATAGCTAGGACAATTTGGCTGGCGCCATTCGATTCGTGAGACGATTTCCGATTTTTCTAGGGGTGCGGGAATTTTCTAAAGTCGATTTTTTTAGTTTTTCGCGTTTTTCTCGGCTCCTGGGCCTCCTACAGCAAAACGGGCCCGGATACCGTTTTTCGCACATATCTTTGGAAATATCATAGCTAGGACAATTTGGCCCGCGCCATTGGATTCGTGAGACGATTTCCGATTTTCCTAGCGGTCCGGGAATTTTCTAAAGTCGATTTTTTTAGTTTTTCGCGTTTTTCTCGGCTCCTGGGCCTCCTAGAGCAAAACGGGCCCGGATTTGGGATCACACCGTTTTTCGCCTTTATCTTTGGAAATATCATAGCTAGGACAATTTGGCTGGCGCCATTGGATTCGTGAGACGATTTCCGATTTTTCTAGGGGTCCGGGAATTTTCTAAAGTCGATTTTTTTAGTTTTTTGCGTTTTTCTGGGCTCCTGGGCCTCCTAGAGCAAAACGGGCCCGGATTTGGGCCCAGATACCGTTTTTCGCCCATATCGTTGGAAATATCACAGCTAGGACAATTTGGCTGGCGCCATTGGATTCGTGAGACGATTTCCGATTTTTCTAGCGGTCCGGGAATTTTCCAAAGTCGATTTTTTTAGTTTTTCGCGTTTTTCTCGGCTCCTGGGTCTCTTAGAGCAAAACGGGCCCGGATTTGGGCCCAGATACCGTTTTTCGCCCATATCGTTGGAAATATCACAGCTAGGACAATTTGGCTGGCGCCATTGGATTCGTGAGACGATTTCCGATTTTTCTAGGGGTCCGGGAATTTTCTAAAGTCGATTTTTTTAGTTTTTCGCGTTTTTCTCGGCTCCTGGGCCTCCTAGAGCAAAACGGGCCCGGATTTGGGATCACACCGTTTTTCGCCCCTATCTTTGGAAATATCATAGCTAGGACAATTTGGCTGGCGCCATTGGATTCGTGAGACGATTTCCGATTTTTCTAGGGGTCCGGGAATTTTCTAAAGTCGATTTTTTTAGTTTTTCGCGTTTTTCTCGGCTCCTGGGCCTCCTACAGCAAAACGGGCCCGGATACCGTTTTTCGCCCATATCTTTGGAAATATCATAGCTAGGACAATTTGGCTGGCGCCATTCGATTCGTGAGACGATTTCCGATTTTTCTAGGGGTGCGGGAATTTTCTAAAGTCGATTTTTTTAGTTTTTCGCGTTTTTCTCGGCTCCTGGGCCTCCTAGAGCAAAACGGGCCCGGATTTGGGATCACACCGTTATTCGCCCCTATCTTTGGAAATATCATAGCTAGGACAATTTGGCTGGCGCCATTGGATTCGTGAGACGATTTCCGATTTTTCTAGGGGTCCGGGAATTTTCCAAAGTCGATTTTTGTAGGTTTTCGCGTTTTTCTCGGCTCCTGGGCCTCCTAGAGCAAAACGGGCCCGGATTTGGGATCACACCGTTTTTCGCCCCTATCTTTGGAAATATCATAGCTAGGACAATTTGCCTGGCGCCATTGGATTCGTGAGACGATTTCCGATTTTTCTAGGGGTCCGGGAATTTTCTAAAGTCGATTTTTTTAGTTTTTCGCGTTTTTCTCTGTTCCTGGGCCTCCTAGAGCAAAACGGGCCCGGATTTGGGATCACACCGTTTTTCGCCCCTATCTTTGGAAATATCATAGCTAGGACAATTTGGCTGGCGCCATTGGATTCGTGAGACGATTTCCGATTTTTCTAGGGGTCCGGGAATTTTCTAAAGTCGATTTTTTTAGTTTTTCGCGTTTTTCTCGGCCCCTGGGCCTCCTAGAGCAAAACGGGGCCGGATTTGTGCCCATACTGTTTTTCGCCCAAATCTTTGGAAATATCATAGCTAGGACAATTTGGCTGGCGCCATTGGATTCGTGAGACGATTTCCGATTTTTCTAGGGGTCCGGGAATTTTCTAAAGTCGATTTTTTTAGTTTTTCGCGTTTTTCTCGGCTCCTGGGCCTCCTACAGCAAAACGGGCCCGGATACCGTTTTTCGCCCATATCTTTGGAAATATCATAGCTAGGACAATTTGGCTGGCGCCATTCGATTCGTGAGACGATTTCCGATTTTTCTAGGGGTGCGGGAATTTTCTAAAGTCGATTTTTTTAGTTTTTCGCGTTTTTCTCGGCTCCTGGGCCTCCTACAGCAAAACGGGCCCGGATACCGTTTTTCGCACATATCTTTGGAAATATCATAGCTAGGACAATTTGGCCCGCGCCATTGGATTCGTGAGACGATTTCCGATTTTCCTAGCGGTCCGGGAATTTTCTAAAGTCGATTTTTTTAGTTGTTCGCGTTTTTCTCGGCTCCTGGGTCTTTTAGAGCAAAACGGGCCCGGATTTGGGCCCAGATACCGTTTTTCGCCCATATCGTTGGAAATATCACAGCTAGGACAATTTGGCTGGCGCCATTGGATTCGTGAGACGATTTCCGATTTTTCTAGGGGTCCGGGAATTTTCCAAAGTCGATTTTTTTAGGTTTTCGCGTTTTTCTCGGCTCCTGGGCCTCCTAGAGCAAAACGGGCCCGGATTTGGGATCACACCGTTTTTCGCCCCTATCTTTGGAAATATCATAGCTAGGACAATTTGGCTGGCGCCATTGGATTCGTGAGACGATTTCCGATTTTTCTAGGGGTCCGGGAATTTTCTAAAGTCGATTTTTTTAGTTTTTCGCGTTTTTCTCGGCTCCTGGGCCTCCTACAGCAAAACGGGCCCGGATACCGTTTTTCGCCCATATCTTTGGAAATATCATAGCTAGGACAATTTGGCTGGCGCCATTCGATTCGTGAGACGATTTCCGATTTTTCTAGGGGTGCGGGAATTTTCTAAAGTCGATTTTTTTAGTTTTTCGCGTTTTTCTCGGCTCCTGGGCCTCCTACAGCAAAACGGGCCCGGATACCGTTTTTCGCACATATCTTTGGAAATATCATAGCTAGGACAATTTGGCCCGCGCCATTGGATTCGTGAGACGATTTCCGATTTTCCTAGCGGTCCGGGAATTTTCTAAAGTCGATTTTTTTAGTTTTTCGCGTTTTTCTCGGCTCCTGGGCCTCCTAGAGCAAAACGGGCCCGGATTTGGGATCACACCGTTTTTCGCCTTTATCTTTGGAAATATCATAGCTAGGACAATTTGGCTGGCGCCATTGGATTCGTGAGACGATTTCCGATTTTTCTAGGGGTCCGGGAATTTTCTAAAGTCGATTTTTTTAGTTTTTCGCGTTTTTCTGGGCTCCTGGGCCTCCTAGAGCAAAACGGGCCCGGATTTGGGCCCAGATACCGTTTTTCGCCCATATCGTTGGAAATATCACAGCTAGGACAATTTGGCTGGCGCCATTGGATTCGTGAGACGATTTCCGATTTTTCTAGCGGTCCGGGAATTTTCCAAAGTCGATTTTTTTAGTTTTTCGCGTTTTTCTCGGCTCCTGGGTCTCTTAGAGCAAAACGGGCCCGGATTTGGGCCCAGATACCGTTTTTCGCCCATATCGTTGGAAATATCACAGCTAGGACAATTTGGCTGGCGCCATTGGATTCGTGAGACGATTTCCGATTTTTCTAGGGGTCCGGGAATTTTCTAAAGTCGATTTTTTTAGTTTTTCGCGTTTTTCTCGGCTCCTGGGCCTCCTAGAGCAAAACGGGCCCGGATTTGGGATCACACCGTTTTTCGCCCCTATCTTTGGAAATATCATAGCTAGGACAATTTGGCTGGCGCCATTGGATTCGTGAGACGATTTCCGATTTTTCTAGGGGTCCGGGAATTTTCTAAAGTCGATTTTTTTAGTTTTTCGCGTTTTTCTCGGCTCCTGGGCCTCCTACAGCAAAACGGGCCCGGATACCGTTTTTCGCCCATATCTTTGGAAATATCATAGCTAGGACAATTTGGCTGGCGCCATTCGATTCGTGAGACGATTTCCGATTTTTCTAGGGGTGCGGGAATTTTCTAAAGTCGATTTTTTTAGTTTTTCGCGTTTTTCTCGGCTCCTGGGCCTCCTAGAGCAAAACGGGCCCGGATTTGGGATCACACCGTTTTTCGCCCCTATCTTTGGAAATATCATAGCTAGGACAATTTGGCTGGCGCCATTGGATTCGTGAGACGATTTCCGATTTTTCTAGGGGTCCGGGAATTTTCTAAAGTCGATTTTTTTAGTTTTTCGCGTTTTTCTCGGCCCCTGGGCCTCCTAGAGCAAAACGGGGCCGGATTTGTGCCCATACTGTTTTTCGCCCAAATCTTTGGAAATATCATAGCTAGGACAATTTGGCTGGCGCCATTGGATTCGTGAGACGATTTCCGATTTTTCTAGGGGTCCGGGAATTTTCTAAAGTCGATTTTTTTAGTTTTTCGCGTTTTTCTCGGCTCCTGGGCCTCCTACAGCAAAACGGGCCCGGATACCGTTTTTCGCCCATATCTTTGGAAATATCATAGCTAGGACAATTTGGCTGGCGCCATTCGATTCGTGAGACGATTTCCGATTTTTCTAGGGGTGCGGGAATTTTCTAAAGTCGATTTTTTTAGTTTTTCGCGTTTTTCTCGGCTCCTGGGCCTCCTACAGCAAAACGGGCCCGGATACCGTTTTTCGCACATATCTTTGGAAATATCATAGCTAGGACAATTTGGCCCGCGCCATTGGATTCGTGAGACGATTTCCGATTTTCCTAGCGGTCCGGGAATTTTCTAAAGTCGATTTTTTTAGTTTTTCGCGTTTTTCTCGGCTCCTGGGCCTCCTACAGCAAAACGGGCCCGGATACCGTTTTTCGCACATATCTTTGGAAATATCATAGCTAGGACAATTTGGCCCGCGCCATTGGATTCGTGAGACGATTTCCGATTTTCCTAGCGGTCCGGGAATTTTCTAAAGTCGATTTTTTTAGTTTTTCGCGTTTTTCTCGGCTCCTGGGCCTCCTAGAGCAAAACGGGCCCGGATTTGGGATCACACCGTTTTTCGCCTTTATCTTTGGAAATATCATAGCTAGGACAATAGCTAGGACAATTTGGCTGGCGCCATTGGATTCGTGAGACGATTTCCGATTTTTCTAGGGGTCCGGGAATTTTCTAAAGTCGATTTTTTTAGTTTTTCGCGTTTTTCTCGGCTCCTGGGCCTCCTAGAGCAAAACGGGCCCGGATTTGGGATCACACCGTTTTTCGCCTTTATCTTTGGAAATATCATAGCTAGGACAATTTGGCTGGCGCCATTGGATTCGTGAGACGATTTCCGATTTTTCTAGGGGTCCGGGAATTTTCTAAAGTCGATTTTTTTAGTTTTTCGCGTTTTTCTGGGCTCCTGGGCCTCCTAGAGCAAAACGGGCCCGGATTTGGGCCCAGATACCGTTTTTCGCCCATATCGTTGGAAATATCACAGCTAGGACAATTTGGCTGGCGCCATTGGATTCGTGAGACGATTTCCGATTTTTCTAGCGGTCCGGGAATTTTCCAAAGTCGATTTTTTTAGTTTTTCGCGTTTTTCTCGGCTCCTGGGTCTCTTAGAGCAAAACGGGCCCGGATTTGGGCCCAGATACCGTTTTTCGCCCATATCGTTGGAAATATCACAGCTAGGACAATTTGGCTGGCGCCATTGGATTCGTGAGACGATTTCCGATTTTTCTAGGGGTCCGGGAATTTTCTAAAGTCGATTTTTTTAGTTTTTCGCGTTTTTCTCGGCTCCTGGGCCTCCTAGAGCAAAACGGGCCCGGATTTGGGATCACACCGTTTTTCGCCCCTATCTTTGGAAATATCATAGCTAGGACAATTTGGCTGGCGCCATTGGATTCGTGAGACGATTTCCGATTTTTCTAGGGGTCCGGGAATTTTCTAAAGTCGATTTTTTTAGTTTTTCGCGTTTTTCTCGGCTCCTGGGCCTCCTACAGCAAAACGGGCCCGGATACCGTTTTTCGCCCATATCTTTGGAAATATCATAGCTAGGACAATTTGGCTGGCGCCATTCGATTCGTGAGACGATTTCCGATTTTTCTAGGGGTGCGGGAATTTTCTAAAGTCGATTTTTTTAGTTTTTCGCGTTTTTCTCGGCTCCTGGGCCTCCTAGAGCAAAACGGGCCCGGATTTGGGATCACACCGTTTTTCGCCCCTATCTTTGGAAATATCATAGCTAGGACAATTTGGCTGGCGCCATTGGATTCGTGAGACGATTTCCGATTTTTCTAGGGGTCCGGGAATTTTCTAAAGTCGATTTTTTTAGTTTTTCGCGTTTTTCTCGGCCCCTGGGCCTCCTAGAGCAAAACGGGGCCGGATTTGTGCCCATACTGTTTTTCGCCCAAATCTTTGGAAATATCATAGCTAGGACAATTTGGCTGGCGCCATTGGATTCGTGAGACGATTTCCGATTTTTCTAGGGGTCCGGGAATTTTCTAAAGTCGATTTTTTTAGTTTTTCGCGTTTTTCTCGGCTCCTGGGCCTCCTACAGCAAAACGGGCCCGGATACCGTTTTTCGCCCATATCTTTGGAAATATCATAGCTAGGACAATTTGGCTGGCGCCATTCGATTCGTGAGACGATTTCCGATTTTTCTAGGGGTGCGGGAATTTTCTAAAGTCGATTTTTTTAGTTTTTCGCGTTTTTCTCGGCTCCTGGGCCTCCTACAGCAAAACGGGCCCGGATACCGTTTTTCGCACATATCTTTGGAAATATCATAGCTAGGACAATTTGGCCCGCGCCATTGGATTCGTGAGACGATTTCCGATTTTCCTAGCGGTCCGGGAATTTTCTAAAGTCGATTTTTTTAGTTGTTCGCGTTTTTCTCGGCTCCTGGGTCTTTTAGAGCAAAACGGGCCCGGATTTGGGCCCAGATACCGTTTTTCGCCCATATCGTTGGAAATATCACAGCTAGGACAATTTGGCTGGCGCCATTGGATTCGTGAGACGATTTCCGATTTTTCTAGGGGTCCGGGAATTTTCCAAAGTCGATTTTTTTAGGTTTTCGCGTTTTTCTCGGCTCCTGGGCCTCCTAGAGCAAAACGGGCCCGGATTTGGGATCACACCGTTTTTCGCCCCTATCTTTGGAAATATCATAGCTAGGACAATTTGGCTGGCGCCATTGGATTCGTGAGACGATTTCCGATTTTTCTAGGGGTCCGGGAATTTTCTAAAGTCGATTTTTTTAGTTTTTCGCGTTTTTCTCGGCTCCTGGGCCTCCTACAGCAAAACGGGCCCGGATACCGTTTTTCGCCCATATCTTTGGAAATATCATAGCTAGGACAATTTGGCTGGCGCCATTCGATTCGTGAGACGATTTCCGATTTTTCTAGGGGTGCGGGAATTTTCTAAAGTCGATTTTTTTAGTTTTTCGCGTTTTTCTCGGCTCCTGGGCCTCCTACAGCAAAACGGGCCCGGATACCGTTTTTCGCACATATCTTTGGAAATATCATAGCTAGGACAATTTGGCCCGCGCCATTGGATTCGTGAGACGATTTCCGATCTTCCTAGCGGTCCGGGAATTTTCTAAAGTCGATTTTTTTAGTTTTTCGCGTTTTTCTCGGCTCCTGGGCCTCCTAGAGCAAAACGGGCCCGGATTTGGGATCACACCGTTTTTCGCCTTTATCTTTGGAAATATCATAGCTAGGACAATTTGGCTGGCGCCATTGGATTCGTGAGACGATTTCCGATTTTTCTAGGGGTCCGGGAATTTTCTAAAGTCGATTTTTTTAGTTTTTCGCGTTTTTCTGGGCTCCTGGGCCTCCTAGAGCAAAACGGGCCCGGATTTGGGCCCAGATACCGTTTTTCGCCCATATCGTTGGAAATATCACAGCTAGGACAATTTGGCTGGCGCCATTGGATTCGTGAGACGATTTCCGATTTTTCTAGCGGTCCGGGAATTTTCCAAAGTCGATTTTTTTAGTTTTTCGCGTTTTTCTCGGCTCCTGGGTCTCTTAGAGCAAAACGGGCCCGGATTTGGGCCCAGATACCGTTTTTCGCCCATATCGTTGGAAATATCACAGCTAGGACAATTTGGCTGGCGCCATTGGATTCGTGAGACGATTTCCGATTTTTCTAGGGGTCCGGGAATTTTCTAAAGTCGATTTTTTTAGTTTTTCGCGTTTTTCTCGGCTCCTGGGCCTCCTAGAGCAAAACGGGCCCGGATTTGGGATCACACCGTTTTTCGCCCCTATCTTTGGAAATATCATAGCTAGGACAATTTGGCTGGCGCCATTGGATTCGTGAGACGATTTCCGATTTTTCTAGGGGTCCGGGAATTTTCTAAAGTCGATTTTTTTAGTTTTTCGCGTTTTTCTCGGCTCCTGGGCCTCCTACAGCAAAACGGGCCCGGATACCGTTTTTCGCCCATATCTTTGGAAATATCATAGCTAGGACAATTTGGCTGGCGCCATTCGATTCGTGAGACGATTTCCGATTTTTCTAGGGGTGCGGGAATTTTCTAAAGTCGATTTTTTTAGTTTTTCGCGTTTTTCTCGGCTCCTGGGCCTCCTAGAGCAAAACGGGCCCGGATTTGGGATCACACCGTTATTCGCCCCTATCTTTGGAAATATCATAGCTAGGACAATTTGGCTGGCGCCATTGGATTCGTGAGACGATTTCCGATTTTTCTAGGGGTCCGGGAATTTTCCAAAGTCGATTTTTGTAGGTTTTCGCGTTTTTCTCGGCTCCTGGGCCTCCTAGAGCAAAACGGGCCCGGATTTGGGATCACACCGTTTTTCGCCCCTATCTTTGGAAATATCATAGCTAGGACAATTTGCCTGGCGCCATTGGATTCGTGAGACGATTTCCGATTTTTCTAGGGGTCCGGGAATTTTCTAAAGTCGATTTTTTTAGTTTTTCGCGTTTTTCTCTGTTCCTGGGCCTCCTAGAGCAAAACGGGCCCGGATTTGGGATCACACCGTTTTTCGCCCCTATCTTTGGAAATATCATAGCTAGGACAATTTGGCTGGCGCCATTGGATTCGTGAGACGATTTCCGATTTTTCTAGGGGTCCGGGAATTTTCTAAAGTCGATTTTTTTAGTTTTTCGCGTTTTTCTCGGCCCCTGGGCCTCCTAGAGCAAAACGGGGCCGGATTTGTGCCCATACTGTTTTTCGCCCAAATCTTTGGAAATATCATAGCTAGGACAATTTGGCTGGCGCCATTGGATTCGTGAGACGATTTCCGATTTTTCTAGGGGTCCGGGAATTTTCTAAAGTCGATTTTTTTAGTTTTTCGCGTTTTTCTCGGCTCCTGGGCCTCCTACAGCAAAACGGGCCCGGATACCGTTTTTCGCCCATATCTTTGGAAATATCATAGCTAGGACAATTTGGCTGGCGCCATTCGATTCGTGAGACGATTTCCGATTTTTCTAGGGGTGCGGGAATTTTCTAAAGTCGATTTTTTTAGTTTTTCGCGTTTTTCTCGGCTCCTGGGCCTCCTACAGCAAAACGGGCCCGGATACCGTTTTTCGCACATATCTTTGGAAATATCATAGCTAGGACAATTTGGCCCGCGCCATTGGATTCGTGAGACGATTTCCGATTTTCCTAGCGGTCCGGGAATTTTCTAAAGTCGATTTTTTTAGTTGTTCGCGTTTTTCTCGGCTCCTGGGTCTTTTAGAGCAAAACGGGCCCGGATTTGGGCCCAGATACCGTTTTTCGCCCATATCGTTGGAAATATCACAGCTAGGACAATTTGGCTGGCGCCATTGGATTCGTGAGACGATTTCCGATTTTTCTAGGGGTCCGGGAATTTTCCAAAGTCGATTTTTTTAGGTTTTCGCGTTTTTCTCGGCTCCTGGGCCTCCTAGAGCAAAACGGGCCCGGATTTGGGATCACACCGTTTTTCGCCCCTATCTTTGGAAATATCATAGCTAGGACAATTTGGCTGGCGCCATTGGATTCGTGAGACGATTTCCGATTTTTCTAGGGGTCCGGGAATTTTCTAAAGTCGATTTTTTTAGTTTTTCGCGTTTTTCTCGGCTCCTGGGCCTCCTACAGCAAAACGGGCCCGGATACCGTTTTTCGCCCATATCTTTGGAAATATCATAGCTAGGACAATTTGGCTGGCGCCATTCGATTCGTGAGACGATTTCCGATTTTTCTAGGGGTGCGGGAATTTTCTAAAGTCGATTTTTTTAGTTTTTCGCGTTTTTCTCGGCTCCTGGGCCTCCTACAGCAAAACGGGCCCGGATACCGTTTTTCGCACATATCTTTGGAAATATCATAGCTAGGACAATTTGGCCCGCGCCATTGGATTCGTGAGACGATTTCCGATTTTCCTAGCGGTCCGGGAATTTTCTAAAGTCGATTTTTTTAGTTTTTCGCGTTTTTCTCGGCTCCTGGGCCTCCTAGAGCAAAACGGGCCCGGATTTGGGATCACACCGTTTTTCGCCCCTATCTTTGGAAATATCATAGCTAGGACAATTTGGCTGGCGCCATTGGATTCGTGAGACGATTTCCGATTTTTCTAGGGGTCCGGGAATTTTCTAAAGTCGATTTTTTTAGTTTTTCGCGTTTTTCTCGGCTCCTGGGCCTCCTACAGCAAAACGGGCCCGGATACCGTTTTTCGCCCATATCTTTGGAAATATCATAGCTAGGACAATTTGGCTGGCGCCATTCGATTCGTGAGACGATTTCCGATTTTTCTAGGGGTGCGGGAATTTTCTAAAGTCGATTTTTTTAGTTTTTCGCGTTTTTCTCGGCTCCTGGGCCTCCTAGAGCAAAACGGGCCCGGATTTGGGATCACACCGTTATTCGCCCCTATCTTTGGAAATATCATAGCTAGGACAATTTGGCTGGCGCCATTGGATTCGTGAGACGATTTCCGATTTTTCTAGGGGTCCGGGAATTTTCCAAAGTCGATTTTTGTAGGTTTTCGCGTTTTTCTCGGCTCCTGGGCCTCCTAGAGCAAAACGGGCCCGGATTTGGGATCACACCGTTTTTCGCCCCTATCTTTGGAAATATCATAGCTAGGACAATTTGCCTGGCGCCATTGGATTCGTGAGACGATTTCCGATTTTTCTAGGGGTCCGGGAATTTTCTAAAGTCGATTTTTTTAGTTTTTCGCGTTTTTCTCTGTTCCTGGGCCTCCTAGAGCAAAACGGGCCCGGATTTGGGATCACACCGTTTTTCGCCCCTATCTTTGGAAATATCATAGCTAGGACAATTTGGCTGGCGCCATTGGATTCGTGAGACGATTTCCGATTTTTCTAGGGGTCCGGGAATTTTCTAAAGTCGATTTTTTTAGTTTTTCGCGTTTTTCTCGGCCCCTGGGCCTCCTAGAGCAAAACGGGGCCGGATTTGTGCCCATACTGTTTTTCGCCCAAATCTTTGGAAATATCATAGCTAGGACAATTTGGCTGGCGCCATTGGATTCGTGAGACGATTTCCGATTTTTCTAGGGGTCCGGGAATTTTCTAAAGTCGATTTTTTTAGTTTTTCGCGTTTTTCTCGGCTCCTGGGCCTCCTACAGCAAAACGGGCCCGGATACCGTTTTTCGCCCATATCTTTGGAAATATCATAGCTAGGACAATTTGGCTGGCGCCATTCGATTCGTGAGACGATTTCCGATTTTTCTAGGGGTGCGGGAATTTTCTAAAGTCGATTTTTTTAGTTTTTCGCGTTTTTCTCGGCTCCTGGGCCTCCTACAGCAAAACGGGCCCGGATACCGTTTTTCGCACATATCTTTGGAAATATCATAGCTAGGACAATTTGGCCCGCGCCATTGGATTCGTGAGACGATTTCCGATTTTCCTAGCGGTCCGGGAATTTTCTAAAGTCGATTTTTTTAGTTGTTCGCGTTTTTCTCGGCTCCTGGGTCTTTTAGAGCAAAACGGGCCCGGATTTGGGCCCAGATACCGTTTTTCGCCCATATCGTTGGAAATATCACAGCTAGGACAATTTGGCTGGCGCCATTGGATTCGTGAGACGATTTCCGATTTTTCTAGGGGTCCGGGAATTTTCCAAAGTCGATTTTTTTAGGTTTTCGCGTTTTTCTCGGCTCCTGGGCCTCCTAGAGCAAAACGGGCCCGGATTTGGGATCACACCGTTTTTCGCCCCTATCTTTGGAAATATCATAGCTAGGACAATTTGGCTGGCGCCATTGGATTCGTGAGACGATTTCCGATTTTTCTAGGGGTCCGGGAATTTTCTAAAGTCGATTTTTTTAGTTTTTCGCGTTTTTCTCGGCTCCTGGGCCTCCTACAGCAAAACGGGCCCGGATACCGTTTTTCGCCCATATCTTTGGAAATATCATAGCTAGGACAATTTGGCTGGCGCCATTCGATTCGTGAGACGATTTCCGATTTTTCTAGGGGTGCGGGAATTTTCTAAAGTCGATTTTTTTAGTTTTTCGCGTTTTTCTCGGCTCCTGGGCCTCCTACAGCAAAACGGGCCCGGATACCGTTTTTCGCACATATCTTTGGAAATATCATAGCTAGGACAATTTGGCCCGCGCCATTGGATTCGTGAGACGATTTCCGATTTTCCTAGCGGTCCGGGAATTTTCTAAAGTCGATTTTTTTAGTTTTTCGCGTTTTTCTCGGCTCCTGGGCCTCCTAGAGCAAAACGGGCCCGGATTTGGGATCACACCGTTATTCGCCCCTATCTTTTGAAATATCATAGCTAGGACAATTTGGCTGGCGCCATTGGATTCGTGAGACGATTTCCGATTTTTCTAGGGGTCCGGGAATTTTCCAAAGTCGATTTTTGTAGGTTTTCGCGTTTTTCTCGGCTCCTGGGCCTCCTAGAGCAAAACGGGCCCGGATTTGGGATCACACCGTTTTTCGCCCATATCTTTGGAAATATCATAGCTAGGACAATTTGGCTGGCGCCATTGGATTCGTGGGACGATTTCCGATTTTTCTAGGGGTCCGGGAATTTCCTAAAGTCAATTTTTTTAGTTTTTCGCGTTTTTCTCGGCTCCTGGGCCTCCTAGAGCAAAACGGGCCCGGATTTGGGATCACACCGTTTTTCGCCCATATCTTTGGAAATATCATAGCTAGGACAATTTGGCTGGCGCCATTGGATTCGTGGGACGATTTCCGATTTTTCTAGGGGTCCGGGAATTTCCTAAAGTCAATTTTTTTAGTTTTTCGCGTTTTTCTCGGCTCCTGGGTCTCTTAGAGCAAAACGGGCCCGGATTTGGGATCACACCGTTTTTCGCCCCTATCTTTGGAAATATCATAGCTAGGACAATTTGGCTGGCGCCATTGGATTCGTGAGACGATTTCCGATTTTTCTAGCGGTCCGGGAATTTTCTAAAGTCGATTTTTTTAGTTTTTCGCGTTTTTCTCGGTTCCTGGGCCTCCTAGAGCAAAACGGGCCCGGATTTGGGATCACACCGTTTTTCGCCCCTATCTTTGGAAATATCATAGCTAGGACAATTTGGCTGGCGCCATTGGATTCGTGAGACGATTTCCGATTTTTCTAGCGGTCCGGGAATTTTCTAAAGTCGATTTTTTTAGTTTTTCGCGTTTTTCTCGGCTCCTGGGCCTTCTAGAGCAAAACGGGCCCGGATTTGGGATCACACCGTTTTTCGCCCCTATCTTTGGAAATATCATAGCTAGGACAATTTGGCTGGCGCCATTGGATTCGTGAGACGATTTCCGATTTTTCTAGTGGTCCGGGAATTTTCTAAAGTCGATTTTTTTAGTTTTTCGCGTTTTTCTCGGCTCCTGGGCCTCCTAGAGCAAAACGGGGCCGGATTTGTGCCCATACCGTTTTTCGCCCAAATCTTTGGAAATATCATAGCTAGGACAATTTGGCTGGCGCCATTGGATTCGTGAGACGCCTTCCGATTTTTCTAGGGGTCCGGGAATTTTCTAAAGTCGATTTTTTTAGTTTTTCGCGTTTTTCTCGGCCCCTGGGCCTCCTAGAGCAAAACGGGCCCGGCTTTGGGATCACACCGTTTTTCGCCCCTATCTTTGGAAATATCATAGCTAGGACAATTTGCCTGGCGCCATTGGATTCGTGAGACGATTTCCGATTTTTCTAGGGGTCCGGGAATTTTCTAAAGTCGATTTTTTTTAGTTTTTCGCGTTTTTCTCTGTTCCTGGGCCTCCTAGAGCAAAACGGGCCCGGATTTGGGATCACACCGTTTTTCGCCCCTATCTTTGGAAATATCATAGGTAGGACAATTTGGCTGGCGCCATTGGATTCGTGAGACAATTTCCGATTTTTCTAGGGGTCCGGGAATTTTCTAAAGTCGATTTTTTTAGTTTTTCGCGTTTTTCTCGGCTCCTGGGCCTCCTAGAGCAAAACGGGGCCGGATTTGTGCCCATACCGTTTTTCGCCCAAATCTTTGGAAATATCATAGCTAGGACAATTTGGCTGGCGCCATTGGATTCGTGAGACGATTTCCGATTTTTCTAGGGGTCCGGGATTTTTCTAAAGTCGATTTTTTTAGTTTTTCGCGTTTTTCTCGGCTCCTGGGCCTCCTACAGCAAAACGGGCCCGGATTTGTGCTCATACCGTTTTTCACCCATATCTTTGGAACTATCATAGCTAGGACAATTTGGCTGGCGCCATTGGATTCGTGAGACGATTTCCGATTTTTCTAGCGGTCCGGGAATTTTCTAAAGTCGATTTTTTTAGTTTTTCGCGTTTTTCTCGGTTCCTGGGCCTCCTAGAGCAAAACGGGCCCGGATTTGGGATCACACCGTTTTTCGCCCCTATCTTTGGAAATATCATAGCTAGGACAATTTGGCTGGCGCCATTGGATTCGTGAGACGATTTCCGATTTTTCTAGCGGTCCGGGAATTTTCTAAAGTCGATTTTTTTAGTTTTTCGCGTTTTTCTCGGCTCCTGGGCCTTCTAGAGCAAAACGGGCCCGGATTTGGGATCACACCGTTTTTCGCCCCTATCTTTGGAAATATCATAGCTAGGACAATTTGGCTGGCGCCATTGGATTCGTGAGACGATTTCCGATTTTTCTAGTGGTCCGGGAATTTTCTAAAGTCAATTTTTTTAGTTTTTCGCGTTTTTCTCTGTTCCTGGGCCTCCTAGAGCAAAACGGGCCCGGATTTGGGATCACACCGTTTTTCGCCCCTATCTTTGGAAATATCATAGCTAGGACAATTTGGCTGGCGCCATTCGATTCGTGAGACGATTTCCGATTTTTCTAGGGGTGCGGGAATTTTCTAAAGTCGATTTTTTTAGTTTTTGGCGTTTTTCTCGGCTCCTGGGCCTCCTACAGCAAAACGGGCCCGGATACCGTTTTTCGCCCATATCTTTGGAAATACCATAGCTAGGACAATTTGGCTGGCGCCATTCGATTCGTGAGACGATTTCCGATTTTTCTAGGGGTGCGGGAATTTTCTAAAGTCGATTTTTTTAGTTTTTCGCGTTTTTCTCGGCTCCTGGGCCTCCTACAGCAAAACGGGCCCGGATACCGTTTTTCGCCCATATCTTTGGAAATATCATAGCTAGGACAATTTGGCTGGCGCCATTCGATTCGTGAGACGATTTCCGATTTTTCTAGGGGTGCGGGAATTTTCTAAAGTCGATTTTTTTAGTTTTTCGCGTTTTTCTCGGCTCCTGGGACTCCTACAGCAAAACGGGCCCGGATACCGTTTTTCGCACATATCTTTGGAAATATCATAGCTAGGACAATTTGGCCCGCGCCATTGGATTCGTGAGACGATTTCCGATTTTCCTAGCGGTCCGGGAATTTTCTAAAGTCGATTTTTTTAGTTTTTCGCGTTTTTCTCGGCTCCTGGGCCTCCTAGAGCAAAACGGGCCCGGATTTGGGCCGGGATACCGTTTTTCGCCCATATCTTTGGAAATATCATAGCTAGGACAATTTGGCTGGCGCCATTGGATTCGTGAGACGATTTCCGATTTTTCTAGGGGTCCGGAAATTTTCTAAAGTCGATTTTTTTAGTTTTTCGCGTTTTTCTCGGTTCCTGGGCCTCCTAGAGCAAAACGGGCCCGGATTTGGGATCACACCGTTTTTCGCCCCTATCTTTGGAAATATCATAGCTAGGACAATTTGGCTGGCGCCATTGGATTCGTGAGACGAATTCCGATTTTTCTAGGGGTCCGGGAATTTTCTAAAGTCGATTTTTTTAGTTTTTCGCGTTTTTCTCGGCCCCTGGGCCTCCTAGAGCAAAACGGGCCCGGCTTTGGGATCACACCGTTTTTCGCCCCTATCTTTGGAAATATCATAGCTAGGACAATTTGCCTGGCGCCATTGGATTCGTGAGACGATTTCCGATTTTTCTAGGGGTCCGGGAATTTTCTAAAGTCGATTTTTTTAGTTTTTCGCGTTTTTCTCTGTTCCTGGGCCTCCTAGAGCAAAACGGGCCCGGATTTGGGATCACACCGTTTTTCGCCCCTATCTTTGGAAATATCATAGCTAGGACAATTTGGCTGGCGCCATTGGATTCGTGAGACGATTTCCGATTTTTCTAGGGGTCCGGGAATTTTCTAAAGTCGATTTTTTTAGTTTTTCGCGTTTTTCTCGGTTCCTGGGCCTCCTAGAGCAAAACGGGCCCGGATTTGGGATCACACCGTTTTTCGCCCCTATCTTTGGAAATATCATAGCTAGGACAATTTGGCTGGCGCCATTGGATTCGTGAGACGATTTCCGATTTTTCTAGCGGTCCGGGAATTTTCTAAAGTCGATTTTTGTAGTTTTTCGCGGTTTTCTCGGCCCTTGGGCCTCCTAGAGCAAAACGGGTCCGGATTTGGGATCACACCGTTTTTCGCCCAAATCTTTGGAAATATCATAGCTAGGACAATTTGGCTGGCGCCATTGGATTCGTGAGACGATTTCCGATTTTTCTAGGGGTCCGGGAATTTTCTAAAGTCGATTTTTTTAGTTTTTCGCGTTTTTCTCGGCTCCTGGGCCTCCTAGAGCAAAACGGGCCCGGATTTGTGCACATACCGTTTTTCACCCATATCTTTGGAACTATCATAGCTAGGACAATTTGGCTGGCGCCATTGGATTCGTGAGACGATTTCCGATTTTTCTAGGGGTCCGGGAATTTTCTAAAGTCAATTTTTTTAGTTTTTCGCGTTTTTCTCGGTTCCTGGGCCTCCTAGAGCAAAACGGGCCCGGATTTGGGATCACACCGTTTTTCGCCCCTATCTTTGGAAATATCATAGCTAGGACAATTTGGCTGGCGCCATTGGATTCGTGAGACGATTTCCGATTTTTCTAGCGGTCCGGGAATTTTCTAAAGTCGATTTTTTTAGTTTTTCGCGGTTTTCTCGGCCCTTGGGCCTCCTAGAGCAAAACGGGTCCGGATTTGGGATCACACCGTTTTTCGCCCAAATCTTTGGAAATATCATAGCTAGGACAATTTGGCTGGCGCCATTGGATTCGTGAGACGATTTCCGATTTTTCTAGGGGTCCGGGAATTTTCTAAAGTCGATTTTTTTAGTTTTTCGCGTTTTTCTCGGTTCCTGGGCCTCCTAGAGCAAAACGGGCCCGGATTTGGGATCACACCGTTTTTCGCCCCTATCTTTGGAAATATCATAGCTAGGACAATTTGGCTGGCGCCATTGGATTCGTGAGACGATTTCCGATTTTTCTAGCGGTCCGGGAATTTTCTAAAGTCGATTTTTTTAGTTTTTCGCGTTTTTCTCGGCTCCTGGGCCTCCTAGAGCAAAACGGGCCCGGATTTGTGCACATACCGTTTTTCACCCATATCTTTGGAACTATCATAGCTAGGACAATTTGGCTGGCGCCATTGGATTCGTGAGACGATTTCCGATTTTTCTAGGGGTCCGGGAATTTTCTAAAGTCGATTTTTTTAGTTTTTCGCGTTTTTCTCGGTTCCTGGGCCTCCTAGAGCAAAACGGGCCCGGATTTGGGATCACACCGTTTTTCGCCCCTATCTTTGGAAATATCATAGCTAGGACAATTTGGCTGGCGCCATTGGATTCGTGAGACGATTTCCGATTTTTCTAGCGGTCCGGGAATTTTCTAAAGTCGATTTTTTTAGTTTTTCGCGGTTTTCTCGGCCCTTGGGCCTCCTAGAGCAAAACGGGTCCGGATTTGGGATCACACCGTTTTTCGCCCAAATCTTTGGAAATATCATAGCTAGGACAATTTGGCTGGCGCCATTGGATTCGTGAGACGATTTCCGATTTTTCTAGGGGTCCGGGAATTTTCTAAAGTCGATTTTTTTAGTTTTTCGCGTTTTTCTCGGTTCCTGGGCCTCCTAGAGCAAAACGGGCCCGGATTTGGGATCACACCGTTTTTCGCCCCTATCTTTGGAAATATCATAGCTAGGACAATTTGGCTGGCGCCATTGGATTCGTGAGACGATTTCCGATTTTTCTAGCGGTCCGGGAATTTTCTAAAGTCGATTTTTTTAGTTTTTCGCGGTTTTCTCGGCCCTTGGGCCTCCTAGAGCAAAACGGGTCCGGATTTGGGATCACACCGTTTTTCGCCCAAATCTTTGGAAATATCATAGCTAGGACAATTTGGCTGGCGCCATTGGATTCGTGAGACGATTTCCGATTTTTCTAGGGGTCCGGGAATTTTCTAAAGTCGATTTTTTTAGTTTTTCGCGTTTTTCTCGGTTCCTGGGCCTCCTAGAGCAAAACGGGCCCGGAGTTGGGATCACACCGTTTTTCGCCCCTATCTTTGGAAATATCATAGCTAGGACAATTTGGCTGGCGCCATTGGATTCGTGAGACGATTTCCGATTTTTCTAGCGGTCCGGGAATTTTCTAAAGTCGATTTTTTTAGTTTTTCGCGGTTTTCTCGGCCCTTGGGCCTCCTAGAGCAAAACGGGTCCGGATTTGGGATCACACCGTTTTTCGTCCAAATCTTTGGAAATATCATAGCTAGGACAATTTGGCTGGCGCCATTGGATTCGTGAGACGATTTCCGATTTTTCTAGGGGTCCGGGAATTTTCTAAAGTCGATTTTTTTAGTTTTTCGCGTTTTTCTCGGTTCCTGGGCCTCCTAGAGCAAAACGGGCCCGGATTTGGGATCACACCGTTTTTCGCCCCTATCTTTGGAAATATCATAGCTAGGACAATTTGGCTGGCACCATTGGATTCGTGAGACGATTTCCGATTTTTCTAGGGGTCCGGGAATTTTCTAAAGTCGATTTTTTTAGTTTTTCGCGTTTTTCTCGGTTCCTGGGCCTCCTAGAGCAAAACGGGCCCGGATTTGGGATCACACCGTTTTTCGCCCCTATCTTTGGAAATATCATAGCTAGGACAATTTGGCTGGCGCCATTGGATTCGTGAGACGTGTGACGGAATTTTAAGCCATCCCGTCACGTCGGACTCCGAATAACAAAAGGGTATTTATTAGACGAAGAGAGAGAGAGAGAGAAACTAATAGAGACCACCGAGTTACCTTCAAAATCCGGGAAAAATCGTAATCCAAACCACTTTAGTATTTCGCGATTCGACTAAATAAAAGCTACCTTTTTGTTATAGAAATGGATTAGAGTTACCTGCTACCTAAATCCGGCGGAATAAACCGCGCGGAAAACCGGAATTAGATCTAACGGTTGCTATTCAATTCGTATTATATTTTAGGGACTTTGGGCAATAAAAAGGCCGCTTCACGGCAAATAAAATGCTGAAAAATAAGAAGATGAAATTGATAATGCCTAAATGATTTGACGTTTGATATAATAAGAATAAGGTTTTGAGTTAGAGTCCGTATGATTGAGCTAACACCTGGAGGTCTCTTCGCGAAAAATCCGGTTGAGGGCCAGGATAATACCGTGGAATACTCATGGCCAAGATAATGTGCTACCCGGTGTTACCTGCAACCCTTCTTTGGGTTAATCGGTCATATGAGTATAGAGGTCGAGTTGAAATACTTGCGCTCCCTTGCGCGAGAGTGTTAGGGCTTTCAGTTGGAAGGCCGCGGAGACAATCACCCAATTGTTGAAGCGGATCGCCATTTGGGTACAAATTTTCGGTTTAGTTGAATTACGGTTTGCGTTGCGAAAGCCCTAATTCCTCTCCGGAGAGTACCTGTGACAGAAAACTCCCCGATTCGAGTCGCGAACAGAGTCAAAAACCCCTCGAAAACCCCAGGTAATTAGCTAACTACGATAAAATATGGATTAGAAGCAATAAGTTAAGAAAAATAATACTAAGGAAAGAAACAAGTAATATTTAAGAGTTTGAATATGTCGCGCCCTAGTCCCGCGAGAGATAGTACGCGTTACCACCACCGCGCCAACGCCGCATGGGCGAATACGCAAAATTCCCCACCGCGACGCAACAGGTATAAGTGGGGCCACGAGGTTCCGCCATGAGAGTCTTTGTTACACCGTGACACGTTGAACATCGTCCCCCGAGAAACTCCCGGCGAGAATCATCCGGAAGAATCCAACACAATCCCAATCAATGGAGAAATCGGCCCAACGCGACTCTCCAGAGATGGTAAGTACCAGTGTATATATTACAGTGGTGTTACCGCGGGAAATGGGTGCTGAATTCTCGAGTTAACCTGCGTGGCTCGAAATTGCGTCGCTACCTCACTTCAAGGACGCCAACGACAGGACCAGCGATTTGGAGGATCGAGAACCTTCCAAACGCCTGGAAACGCTACCTTATTTATTAAGAATCAAAATGTTATCTTAAGTTTTAGAGAAGAATAAAGAGATTTGGTCCAAGGAGGACGAATAAGGCGTCTCGCCAAGGCGATTGACGCAGCTACCTTTTTTTTCCGCTACCTCTTCGTATTATCTACGCTACCTAGGCTACCTAATAATTGTTAAAGTGTGGAATTCCGGTTGGGCATGGGGACGTTATCTTTTGCTACGTTAATTAAAAATTATGGTTGGAATTCCCACAAAGAGACTAAATAAAGAGTTAAAATCGGACAAGAAGAAATTGACGGATTCAAACATCTTCGCTAACTAAAAAGTAAGCTACCTGTAATCAGAAATTGTAGCTATCGAATTTAAGCAGGAAAGCGGGTGAAATTGCGGAATGACACAACTGGCGGTAAAAACGGTGTTCTTGACGAATTATCGGCGACTCGAATTAATTGCGCACGTCGAACGTAACCAACTCATTATTTGAAGTATCAAAATGAATCTCGAACTCACGAAGTGGTATCGTTATGCGTTCCTTCGCATAGTCTATTATAATTCACCAAATTAATCGACAGCTACCTTAATCCGATAATCATTCCCGTTATGGATCAGTACCGTTCCGAAGAAATTGGTTATTAATCTCGCGAGCTACCTATTGTTGAAATGCCTTCACAACCGCACTCGCTCTGAAAAATCCGGTAAGCTACCTATATCGCTCTCTCTCGGTTTCACGCTACCTGTACTCTCTCTCTCAGATTCGTGTCTAGTCCCTGACTCGTCACCCACGTGACCTGGCTAAAGAGGAATACTTCGAGTAACTTCCATAGTTAAATAAATTCGCAAGAGATTCCTGTAATTATTTAGTTCTAAGAATCCCGAATCTACTAGACTGGATTGTGGTCATTTAATATATTAAACTATGAGGATTAAGAATAAATTATTGATGATTAATTAAATTCGGATCAACCATTTATTGCACAGTATTAGCCTATGCCTGTCCATCATCTAGAATTAAGGGTGAGACCCTCGATTTCGACTTCGATCATGGGTTTTTATTGTTCTTGTTTTTCTCGTCCACGAATCCACCCCTCTCTCCACGACCCACACACTGAGCAACCGCGCAATCCCGTACCCTCGTAATCCACATTTCCGAGTAAGGTTTTCGAATTCCGTTTTTGTCGTTAGAGGATCTTGGGGAATAATTAGCAATCATTGTTGATTAAAGCCTGGTTTATCTGCGGTTCGTCGATTCCGCGTAGTCAAAAATCGGCTGGCGCCCTAAAATTATGTAAAAGAGGATTATTGAGCTGTTAATTTTCCCCGAGGTCCCGTTTATGTATTGAGTTTTTGGCGTTACGGACTTGTCGGATTACGAGAACGAAGGTAATGGTTTGGCCAGGTTTATGGATAATCGAGATATTTGGATGTTAGGGTATTGAGTTTTAGCTGAGGCCAAAGGAAAACCGTTACAAATGGCGCCCAACGTGGGGCCAGACCATGAAAAGATTAGTTATTCGAGCTATCTGACTGAAAATGCTAGGAGAATTGGTTTAGCTGATAAAACGATAAAGGAAATTAATCCACACGACAACACGAGCGAGCCAAATATTAAAATCGAAATAGGTCTTCGAACAAAATTATCATCAGGATCCGTACGATCGACAAAATCTGAAGAGAGAGAAAAGTCTAGAATTACCAATAATACCCTACCGTATTCCAGAATCGAAAATAAAATTCGGAATATTCGAGAATAATTCATCGCTATCTAATATATTTTATTCGCTACTTGCTACCTCGAATTCCTCAACCAGGGAAAGTAAACAAAATTCCTTGAGGGATTAGTATTATTCTCCAGGGATGAGTCACCGGATGGAGACAAATAACATTCTTGAGTGGTGACTCATCACCTCAGGAATAACGGTTGCTACCTTACGTAATACAGACCCTCTTTCTCCTTATCATGAGATATGGAGTAGGGAGATCGGAGTAGGGGAAATTACCCCCACTCATAGGCCGTTGCTACCTCAAGTACGGGTTGGTCCCCGGAAGGGATACTCTTAACCCTCACTTGGTATCGTACCCTTGAACAGTGAATACGTTCTTAAATTCAGTGCGACACTTTATATTAGCGAGTGCCTTCAAACGAACTCGTAAGTATTGTGATATACGTAAGCGACCAATAGGGTTAAGAATTAATTATTTTATCCCCAGAAGGAGATATTACCAGCGAATATTCAGGGAGTACCATAATATTCATTATTCGCTTAGATTGCTACCTAGTGCTATCTCATTTATTTCTTTTTGGGTATCGTTTTGGTTTATGATATTGCCTTTTGATCGTATGGCTGCCGTGCTGCTATACATAACTCGCTTTACTTAACCATCTTTTTGCATTTTGTTTTTGCATCGGAAGAAAATTCGGTATTTCGAAAACTTTTTGGAAGTGTGCAAAACAATCGCTACCTTTTTCTCATTTTACCACTTTTCACACGTTGCTACCTCTTGCTTATGGGCGCTATCTTTTCTTAAAATTTCGTTAGTGTCGATCGGACCCGTTACCCTTTTTGCGGAAACTACCTTGTCCGAACCTTGCGATCCTGAAACCATTTGGTGAGTCGTGATACCTTTCTTTCCATAAATTCGGAAAATGTCGGACTCGGCGAAGGACTCGGATCCGGAGAAGAGGGTAAAGAGGGAGACCCGGAAAAGAGTCGAGGACCCGGACCCCCTTACTCTAACCGCGATCGCGACTACCTCCGAAGATGGTACCGTACCAGCTATCTCTATAGAGTCGATCGATGGTCGTGACATTTCACCACAGCTACCTAGTCATTCGACACAGGAAAGTCAAACCGATCCGAAAGAAACCTTACTTAAGGTACCCGCACCGAAGAAAATCGTGAAAACTCGGGTCCCGAAAACCAAGGTCCAAATTATGGATCCTGGTAATGGCAGCGGAACGCGCGTTCTCTCTGAAATGGACGAGATAGATCATTCTAGTGGTTCCAGTTATATCGATAGCGATGTAGCCACGTCGGAAGTAGCGAAGACCAAAACCAAGACACGGAAGGTCAAAAGTACCTCACCGCCGAACAACCCTTGCAGGGAACCCATTCCGATTTCGGAAAATTATGGTACCCACGCTACCTTCGTTCATCCGAATTTGCTACCTGAGAATCGGAATCCACTACCGGGTGAACAAACTATCTACCAGCAGACCTGGAACTCGCTACCTCGCAGGAATGTTCCTAATGCTTACCTTGCGGATACGCTCCCTATACGCAATATCTCTAATGCTACCGGTGAAATCGTACCTCACCCTACTACCTATAACGCTGACACGAGAAACGACCAAAACCAATGTGTTGCCCCCTATTCGAATCATGGTTCCCGACACCATGAATCACATCAAATGCTACCTGATTCGGGTGCGTTACCTACTCGTCGAAGAGTCCAACCGTTACATCAGGACTATGAAGGATTCGATGATGACCATAGTTATCACCCGTCGCGCCCGCTAACGCCATCAGCTCTCTTAAATATAATGAGACGTTGGAACATTAGATTCGGGGGTCATCGTCATGAAGATGTAGAAGATTTCATCAGCCGCATTGATGAAGGCGTTCAATTCATCTCCGCGCCCGAGGAATTAGTCCTGAAAGCGATCCCGTTTTTCCTTGAAGGACCCGCCCTGGTCTGGTACCGCGGACTTCAAGACGTCGGAACTAGTTGGCAAGCCATGAAAGAAAAACTACGGACTTATTTCGCGGATGCCGAATATCAAATCGCCCTCCGGAACGAAATTACGGCTCGCACAATGGGGGAACGCGAGCGCGTACGAGATTATTTTGCCTGTATGAAAGGGCTATTCCAGCGCACTCGACCCCCATGGCCCGAGACCGAGCGTGTTCGGTACGCGCATTGGAACCTACTCTTCAAATATAAGGCCCAAATTCCCGAGCTCACTGATTCCGTCGAACAGCTAGAACGAAAAGCGACGATGTACGAAAAGATTCTGGAGAGTGAAGGTCAGCGGCGACCACCTCCACGCCCAGAAGAATCGCTCTGTCCTAGTTTTGCCTACCGCCCCGGACACGTTACCTTTAAGCCACCCAGCCGACGGGGGTGGAATAGAGAGAATGTCCACAGGACATACGCGTTGGGCGAGGGACCCGACGGTGAAGCTACCTATCCGGATCAAGATGAACTTGGTTACGAACCCGGGTATGAGGGGGATGAATTCCTAGACGTAGTCCAGGAGAGACGAAAATCTTTCGGGCGAAATAACCAGGGACCGTCTCGCGAAGCTACCTCTCGAAGCAACGCTCGAAAATCGCCACCTGCGCAACAGCTACCTACTCGGGCGCTACCTTCTCAACCGCTACCTTATAACTCGATACTTCCTCGACAGCTAACGCCGAATCAGCTATCGTATCAACAGCTACCTTCGTCTGAACGACCGTTTCAGCAGCTCTCTTATCAAGTTCAGTCACCTAAACCGCCGATGTCTAACCATGCTAGAGTCATGGAGTGTGCTAACCCCGATGGAATCGATCCAGCCCACCTCCAGATTCCTCAGTCTACTTCGGTCAATCAGGCTATCGAAATACCCCCAGAAGTAGCCACCGTAGACGACCTGGCAGATCCTCTAGCAGGACTCTTAATGGGTGAGATTTTCTGTTGGAATTGTGGTAAAGTCGGCCACCGACATCGAACGTGTCCTAGCCCGCGTCGTTATTTCTGCTACAAGTGCGGCCAGTCTGGCGTGTCATCCGCCAACTGTACACATTGCGCCGCGACCAACCCCTCGAACCAAGGGAGAAGTTCGGGAAACGCTCAATGAGACGTCCCGCGCCGGCAAAGACGTCTCTACCGGTAAAAATCTCGGCACCGAAACAGCTACCTTCGAAAGTACCGTCGTGTTGCGGATTATGCTCCGTGGAAAGCCGACGGCCATTGAGTGAAAGCTACCTAGAACAAACGCTACCTAACCCGTTCGAACTCACTCAAACCGGGACAGATACAAAGGACTTAACTGCCCCGGAACAGTTACCTACCGAGGACATAGTCGTGAATGTTACCTCCGATGACAAACCGCTATCTTTCCGTATTGAAATAGAAATTTGTGGGCAACTCATGTACGCCCTCGTTGATTCTGGAGCCTCAAGGACTTTTGCAGGCCCCGCTGGCATCAAACTATTCCGTCAAGCGAAGCTACCTACGATACCTGTACCGCGAAAACGGATCATCTGTGCCGCAAGTCAGGTGGAACACGTTGATTCAATGACGAGATTCAATGGAAAGTTAGGGGGACGTACAATCTCCGCATCAGCCTACTTATTTCCAAAACTAGCCGAAGACTTCATCTTGGGTCTAGATTTCTTGCTCGCTGCCCGGATCGTTATCGACTTCTTCGATCAAGCTTGGTTCTACCGGGATAAACCGGAGGAACGGTTCTCTTTCACGCCAGTCGAAAGTGCGTGCCGAGTTATCATGTGTTGTGGACTCCGCACGCTGGAAGACACCGAAACCGCGCGTCTTCAAGATGTTCTCGATAAGAACATCCCACCCCCTACGACTGGAGCGTTCGGGGTTACCTCGCTTACGTCGCACCACATTGACGTCGGTGACAGTCCACCTATTACGCAAAAACCTTATCATGTTACGCCGAAGTTAAGGGACGTCATGTGGAAGGAGGTAGATACCATGTTAGAAACGGATATAATAGAGCCGTCCAAAAGTGACTGGTCCAGCCCCGTAGTCATGGTTAAAAAGCCGAATGGGAAGTATCGGTTCTGCATCGATTTTCGTAAGGTTAACGCGGTAACCAAGCGAGATGCCTATCCCATTCCGAATATGTCTGGCATACTGGACGAATTGCGACAAGCTCACTATATTACTACCTTAGACTTAAGCCAGGCATATTTTCAGATACCTTTAGCTCCCTCATCACGTGAAATTACCGCATTCGTTGTCCCCGGACGAGGACTTTTTGAGTTCAAACGTATGCCTTTCGGGTTGACTAACGCTCCAGCTACCTTTCAGCGTCTAATCGATAAAGTCATCGGGATTTCAATGTATCCAAATGTATTCGTCTATCTCGATGATATTATTATTGTTACGCGTACTTTCGAGGAGCATCTCGTATGGCTAGAAAAAGTTCTCCAGAAACTACGCGAAGCTACCTTAGTTGTGAACCGCGATAAGAGTCATTTCTGTTGCTCTCAAGTACGCTACCTTGGTTTCCTCGTAAACAGTGCTGGATTACAGATTGACCCCGAGAAGGTCGACCCCGTACTAAATTTCCCAGCGCCACGAAACTTGAAGCAACTACGTAGATTTTTGGGTATGGCTTCTTGGTATCGGAGATTCATACCCAACTTTGCTACCTGTGCACAACCGCTCACCAGATTACTTCGGAACGACCAGGCGTGGGAATGGTCTCCTGATCAAGAACTCGCCTTTGCTACCTTGAAAGCTCACTTAACGTCGGCCCCAACACTGGCATGTCCAGATTTCGATAAACCGTTTGTCCTTCAGACAGACGCTAGTGGCGTAGGCCTTGGAGCCGTACTCACTCAGGAAATCGATGGTGTAGAACGCGTAATAGCCTACGCAAGTCGCTCCCTTACTGATGCCGAAAGAAACTACACCGTTACTGAACAAGAATGTCTCGCGGTCATTTGGTCGATTAAAAAGTTTCGTTGCTACCTAGAAGGGTATTCCTTCACTGTGATTACGGATCATAGCTCTCTACGCTGGCTAAACAACTTGAGAAATCCGACCGGTCGACTCGCGAGATGGGCTCTAGGCCTAATGGAATATAACTATACCATAATCCATCGAAAGGGCGCACTCCACCACGTGCCAGACGCGCTATCTAGAGCCCCTGAGGGAATAACCAACCTTCCAGGGGAAACTCTCGCTACCTTTCGGGAATCTATAGCTACGTTCGACGAATCTAAGGACAAGTGGTACAAACGTCGCTACCGAGACGTGTTACATGCTCCTGATAAATTCCCCGACTACCGCGTCGTAGGTGGACACCTATACATCCATCGCCCGAACCGCTTCATAAACACGGAGTTAGAAGACTTAGATGCTTGGAAGCTAGTGCTACCTAAAGACGTACGAAAACAAGTAATGAGAGAATCTCACGAGCTACCTCAATCCGGTCATTTAGGAATCGATAAGACCTACCGACGAGTTTCTCTCAAGTACCACTGGCCGTCCATGCTACATGACATTGCTACCTTCGTTAGTCATTGTGTTACATGTCAGGAATGTAAAGTCGAGCAATCAGCCCCGGCAGGGTTGATGGGTCGACGAATAATCGAAGAGCCATGGACGACCATCGCGGCGGACATCATGGGGACAATTACCCCAAGTAGGTCCGGATTTCGCTACATTCTGGTAATTCAAGATCTTTTTACTAAATGGATTGAAGTCGTTCCCTTGAGGTCAGCGACCGGTAAAAAGATACGCGAAGTGCTCGAACATCAAGTTATCTCGCGATGGGGTACACCCAGAGTACTGCTCACTGATAATGGCACGGAGTTCGTCAACCGTGACTTACGCTCCCTGACCGAACTGACAGGCCTGGAACACAAAACGACCCCAGCATACCATCCGCAAGCGAATCCCGTCGAGCGCGTTAATCGAGTCATCAAAATGATGCTACGGGCGTTTACTGGAGAAAACCAAAAGCAGTGGGAAGCTCACTTACACGACTTTATGTTCGCCTACAATACTGCTCTCCATAGCTCCCTACAAAGCACCCCTGCTTTCGCTAACTTCGGTCGAGAACCGACACCAGCTATCTCCCTACGTCGCGAAATTGAGGACGGCAACGAAATAGTCCCGAGAGATCCCCAGGAATGGATCGAACGGATGACAAAATTAGCTACCTTACGTAAAATCTTCTCTCACGCGCTCGCGGAAGCCCAACATCGGCAAGCTCACTATTATAATTTGCGGCACCACGATCGCGAATTCGAAATCGGAGATTTAGTTTTACGTAAATCTCACCCGCTCTCTAACGCCGCCAAACAGTTCTCTGCCTCGCTGGCTAAGCCGTTCGAAGGACCATACGTCGTTACGAAAAAGATTTCGCGCACTCGTTATGAGCTCTCTGATATGCTAGGTAAATCGAAAGGGGAGACTTCGATACAGGACCTCAAACCATATCGACCCCCTTTAGAAGAAGGGTAAACGGGAAATTACTCTTCGGCCGGACGCTACCTACTCGTCTAATGTCCGTAAGCCCGACAACCTACGCTCCCTATTTAAATAAATGTGTTACCTTCACATCGATAAGGTCAAGCTATCTTCAATTCGGGATTGACGAAGTGAAACACTTCTTCGGCCTGGCGCTACCTAATCAACTACCCTGTAAGTCCGACAACCCAAGCTACCTCCAGGAAGATTGAATGCTATACGGCATCCACCTATTGCTACCTATATACCACAACCCAGGCTACCTACATGGGTCCTAATCTGTTTAAGCCATCGACATGAGGCGACCTATTGGTGCTACCTAAAAATCTAACCACCTGAGTCAACTATTCGATGGACCCAGACTTCCAAAGTGGGTGGGTAAAAAGCCGAACCCACGAGAACCCCGCCAAGCTACCTACTTCCTAATAGCCATCCTAACGAGTGTCATCCCAAAAGCCCCACCCGGAATACGAACACCCTTCAATCACCCCTACCTCGCTTTCTCGGCCTAAATCTAATGGCATGGCTTACCTCCTAACCCCTACATCGCTATATGTGATTTTGTCCTCTTACGCTACTATCCCCTTCTAGGACGAAGATATACACGAAAACCCATTAGTCAACTCGGTCAGCGCGGTGTTACAGAGTTTCGGTATCTCGTTAGAAGCCCAAGGATCCTCGACAGGGGCAATCATGGAGGATGACCACATCGGACCAGAGTTACGCCCTGTAGCGTCATCAACCCCACATGACGACACCCTAGGCGAGGAAACCCCACGAACTTCCATGGACCTCCTGAGGGCCGAGCTGTCTCCCTTCCAAGCTCAACTGGACCAACTCGACCAGGTCCAACCAGGGGCTCAGCACGACCTTCTCATGGCTATCCTGCGGGCCTCCACTAAACTCTTCCTGGCCCGGGAACCAATCAGGGAAGATCTGAGTAGTATATACTCCACACCCAGCGGCCGAAGTCGCGCCTCCAGTACGACCAGCATCTGGGGGGATAATAATGGGAGTCAGATGGTTGAGACGAACCCGGAAACCGTCGATAAGGATAGCCGAACCAGAAGCAAGTCCAGGGAGGCAAGGTCCAGGCAATTACCTAAGGTGATCACCTCTCGACCATGTCGGGTGGAGATCGTGAGGATGCCACTCCCCGATATCAGGCCAACTTCCACCTCATTCGACCACCTGAATGAGCTAACACTGGCGACTCTACACATGAACTCCTCGAGAAACACATCTTCTGGGGCAGGATCCGACACTCTGCAAGTCGACCTGACAGAAGGGGACAAGGTTTTCAACATCTCGGCGGAGTCCACCTCCAAGACCGCTACACCGACAACCCGTACCCGAGGAGTATCTAAACCCCGAGCCACCAAAATACCACAGCCACGGCCGATCGGAGCCGTTCGACCTTTACGAAGCGGTTCCGCTCCCAGGGTTAGAGTCCCAGAGGCATCCCAACTACCGTCCACTCGCATCAGGACACGCACAGCGGCACCAGCCACCCAGACTTCGGGAGCTTATGAACAGGGGCAAACAAGAGGGGGGCTCACACAATTGGCCTTGGCCGAATCAACCGGGACACACACCATGGCCACCATCCGAACATCTATCCCGTTGACGGACCCTACCCCAGAAGCCGTGGAGGATAGTCCAGGACCTTCTCCAGTATCAGCGACGATACCCACGATGTTAGCCTCACGCGGAGCCATCCCCAAGGTATCTCGCCGCACCGACCCTAATCCACCCAGGGAACCAGAGATCATCACCATCGACGACGAACCCGAGACGGAAAAGACCCCTGAGGATGAACCGAACACCTGGTGGGTGGAAGAGCTCCCTGTCAGGGAGAATATCTTACCTATAAATACACCAAGGGTAACCACACCACCCCCAGCTGATCGACCCATCCGGACGGATTGGGATTTTCAACCACGGTGCTATAATTGCGACTCACCGGACCATCGACGACAGCACTGCCCGAAACCCCAGGGGAAGTTTTGCTACCGTTGCGGCCAGAAGGGAGTAACATCGAAGACCTGTCCTCATTGTGGAGACCAGTGGAGAGCTGCAGGGCCATACGTGCCTCACCTAGGACGTAACGTGCCTCGACAGGAGCTCCAAGCCAAGACTACGCCAGAACAACCAGTGGTCAAACAACCCTCGACGTCCAAAAGGTCAAAACGCCAGAAGAGCCGCCCAGTCGCAAAGTCCGCCAGGCAGACCACCATGCTACAACCTGCAGAGGAAGGACCACCGCCATCACCAGCCCCCAGGCCAGAGGAACGTTGGGATTATTATACCCCCTCGTACGACAGGGCTAGATGTCCAGAGCCCCTACCACCACCGGAAGCCTATAGGAGATGGGACGAACGTCCCCAATATTTTCTCCCTCCATATGGCACTTACCAAACCAGGCGAGAGGTAGAATATTATCATCGACCAGAGGAGTATCCTCCCTTGGATAGGGCAAGAGAGTGGAGGCCTTATCGGCACGAGGAGGAATGGCGTCGGGACGAGGAGTCCAGAAGTAGCAAATATCGCGGATACGAGCAGAGTTATCCACCCCGCGGACCAGAGCCACCACCACCCGGACGCTGGTAAACTCCAACCGGCCGAGCTACCTTCCCAAGGCTATAGCTACCTTCCAGAGGACGAGGGAAAGCTATCTACCAAAGTCAGAAGAATATACCAAAGCTACCTAAACAACGATACCTGTACTGGCCAAGACTGGCCAAAATACTCAACCCACAAAACCTTAAGGTTTTGGGTTAAAAGACTTCTCTAGATTAAGCTACCTCATTTTAGTTCAGGTTATGAGGAACACACTTCGTTTTCCCCAGTTAAAACAAGTTCTTTTAGTTCGTTACTTCTTTACCTTTTTTTTGTTGTTTTGTACCTTTTAGTTTTTCTTTCTTTTTAAGTTAATTACAATGGGACCCAAGAGAACCCCACAGACTGACATCCCAGTATGAGTAACCAGGAACGGATTCTTGTTAAAACATTCTACGAACCATATGGGAATTAAATAAATGTATTCACCCTACTCGGTCTCCGATACATTCCATAACCTCCAGTCGGGTTGGGCAGGGAAATAATTAGGGAGCTGGGATTCAAGTTTGTTACAGCCCAACATAAAGTGACCCAGTACTGTGATCACCACCGAAATTGTGGAGAAAGAGCAGCGACAAGCCCTGGGAAAATCGGTAGTCACCTCGATCGAACCCGTACCGATCACTAGCCGCGTCCCCAGGAAAGAGTCCGAATCGAGGCATCACCATGGGACCACGACCTGACAGGAAACCATACGACGGAGATCCACAACCAACACGGAGGACGCAGCCAGCGCGTCTCGTCAAGGGGCAGGGGGCTGTGACGGAATTTTAAGCCATCCCGTCACGTCGGACTCCGAATAACAAAAGGGTATTTATTAGACGAAGAGAGAGAGAGAGAGAAACTAATAGAGACCACCGAGTTACCTTCAAAATCCGGGAAAAATCGTAATCCAAACCACTTTAGTATTTCGCGATTCGACTAAATAAAAGCTACCTTTTTGTTATAGAAATGGATTAGAGTTACCTGCTACCTAAATCCGGCGGAATAAACCTCGCGGAAAACCGGAATTAGATCTAACGGTTGCTATTCAATTCGTATTATATTTTAGGGACTTTGGGCAATAAAAAGGCCGCTTCACGGCAAATAAAATGCTGAAAAATAAGAAGATGAAATTGATAATGCCTAAATGATTTGACGTTTGATATAATAAGAATAAGGTTTTGAGTTAGAGTCCGTATGATTGAGCTAACACCTGGAGGTCTCTTCGCGAAAAATCCGGTTGAGGGCCAGGATAATACCGTGGAATACTCATGGCCAAGATAATGTGCTACCCGGTGTTACCTGCAACCCTTCTTTGGGTTAATCGGTCATATGAGTATAGAGGTCGAGTTGAAATACTTGCGCTCCCTTGCGCGAGAGTGTTAGGGCTTTCAGTTGGAAGGCCGCGGAGACAATCACCCAATTGTTGAAGCGGATCGCCATTTGGGTACAAATTTTCGGTTTAGTTGAATTACGGTTTGCGTTGCGAAAGCCCTAATTCCTCTCCGGAGAGTACCTGTGACAGAAAACTCCCCGATTCGAGTCGCGAACAGAGTCAAAAACCCCTCGAAAACCCCAGGTAATTAGCTAACTACGATAAAATATGGATTAGAAGCAATAAGTTAAGAAAAATAATACTAAGGAAAGAAACAAGTAATATTTAAGAGTTTGAATATGTCGCGCCCTAGTCCCGCGAGAGATAGTACGCGTTACCACCACCGCGCCAGCGCCGCATGGGCGAATACGCAAAATTCCCCACCGCGACGCAACAGGTATAAGTGGGGCCACGAGGTTCCGCCATGAGAGTCTTTGTTACACCGTGACACGTTGAACATCGTCCCCCGAGAAACTCCCGGCGAGAATCATCCGGAAGAATCCAACACAATCCCAATCAATGGAGAAATCGGCCCAACGCGACTCTCCAGAGATGGTAAGTACCAGTGTATATATTACAGTGGTGTTACCGCGGGAAATGGGTGCTGAATTCTCGAGTTAACCTGCGTGGCTCGAAATTGCGTCGCTACCTCACTTCAAGGACGCCAACGACAGGACCAGCGATTTGGAGGATCGAGAACCTTCCAAACGCCTGGAAACGCTACCTTATTTATTAAGAATCAAAATGTTATCTTAAGTTTTAGAGAAGAATAAAGAGATTTGGTCCAAGGAGGACGAATAAGGCGTCTCGCCAAGGCGATTGACGCAGCTACCTTTTTTTTCCGCTACCTCTTCGTATTATCTACGCTACCTAGGCTACCTAATAATTGTTAAAGTGTGGAATTCCGGTTGGGCATGGGGACGTTATCTTTTGCTACGTTAATTAAAAATTATGGTTGGAATTCCCACAAAGAGACTAAATAAAGAGTTAAAATCGGACAAGAAGAAATTGACGGATTCAAACATCTTCGCTAACTAAAAAGTAAGCTACCTGTAATCAGAAATTGTAGCTATCGAATTTAAGCAGGAAAGCGGGTGAAATTGCGGAATGACACAACTGGCGGTAAAAACGGTGTTCTTGACGAATTATCGGCGACTCGAATTAATTGCGCACGTCGAACGTAACCAACTCATTATTTGAAGTATCAAAAATGAATCTCGAACTCACGAAGTGGTATCGTTATGCGTTCCTTCGCATAGTCTATTATAATTCACCAAATTAATCGACAGCTACCTTAATCCGATAATCATTCCCGTTATGGATCAGTACCGTTCCGAAGAAATTGGTTATTAATCTCGCGAGCTACCTATTGTTGAAATGCCTTCACAACCGCACTCGCTCTGAAAAATCCGGTAAGCTACCTATATCGCTCTCTCTCGGTTTCACGCTACCTGTACTCTCTCTCTCAGATTCGTGTCTAGTCCCTGACTCGTCACCCACGTGACCTGGCTAAAGAGGAATACTTCGAGTAACTTCCATAGTTAAATAAATTCGCAAGAGATTCCTGTAATTATTTAGTTCTAAGAATCCCGAATCTACTAGACTGGATTGTGGTCATTTAATATATTAAACTATGAGGATTAAGAATAAATTATTGATGATTAATTAAATTCGGATCAACCATTTATTGCACAGTATTAGCCTATGCCTGTCCATCATCTAGAATTAAGGGTGAGACCCTCGATTTCGACTTCGATCATGGGTTTTTATTGTTCTTGTTTTTCTCGTCCACGAATCCACCCCTCTCTCCACGACCCACACACTGAGCAACCGCGCAATCCCGTACCCTCGTAATCCACATTTCCGAGTAAGGTTTTCGAATTCCGTTTTTGTCGTTAGAGGATCTTGGGGAATAATTAGCAATCATTGTTGATTAAAGCCTGGTTTATCTGCGGTTCGTCGATTCCGCGTAGTCAAAAATCGGCTGGCGCCCTAAAATTATGTAAAAGAGGATTATTGAGCTGTTAATTTTCCCCGAGGTCCCGTTTATGTATTGAGTTTTTGGCGTTACGGACTTGTCGGATTACGAGAACGAAGGTAATGGTTTGGCCAGGTTTATGGATAATCGAGATATTTGGATGTTAGGGTATTGAGTTTTAGCTGAGGCCAAAGGAAAACCGTTACAGACGATTTCCGATTTTTCTAGCGGTCCGGGAATTTTCTAAAGTCGATTTTTTTAGTTTTTCGCGGTTTTCTCGGCCCTTGGGCCTCCTAGAGCAAAACGGGTCCGGATTTGGGATCACACCGTTTTTCGCCCAAATCTTTGGAAATATCATAGCTAGGACAATTTGGCTGGCGCCATTGGATTCGTGAGACGATTTCCGATTTTTCTAGGGGTCCGGGAATTTTCTAAAGTCGATTTTTTTAGTTTTTCGCGTTTTTCTCGGTTCCTGGGCCTTCTAGAGCAAAACGGGCCCGGATTTGGGATCACACCGTTTTTCGCCCCTATCTTTGGAAATATCATAGCTAGGACAATTTGGCTGGCGCCATTGGATTCGTGAGACGATTTCCGATTTTTCTAGCGGTCCGGGAATTTTCTAAAGTCGATTTTTTTAGTTTTTCGCGTTTTTCTCGGCTCCTGGGCCTTCTAGAGCAAAACGGGCCCGGATTTGGGATCACACCGTTTTTCGCCCCTATCTTTGGAAATATCATAGCTAGGACAATTTGGCTGGCGCCATTGGATTCGTGAGACGATTTCCGATTTTTCTAGTGGTCCGGGAATTTTCTAAAGTCAATTTTTTTAGTTTTTCGCGTTTTTCTCGGCTCCTGGGCCTCCTAGAGCAAAACGGGCCCGGATTTGGGATTACACCGTTTTTCGCCCCTATCTTTGGAAATATCATAGCTAGGAGAATTTGGCTGGCGCCATTGGATTCGTGAGACGATTTCCGATTTTTCTAGCGGTCCGGGAATTTTCTAAAGTCGATTTTTTTAGTTTTTCGCGGTTTTCTCGGCCCTTGGGCCTCCTAGAGCAAAACGGGTCCGGATTTGGGATCACACCGTTTTTCGCCCAAATCTTTGGAAATATCATAGCTAGGACAATTTGGCTGGCGCCATTGGATTCGTGAGACGATTTCCGATTTTTCTAGGGGTCCGGGAATTTTCTAAAGTCGATTTTTTTAGTTTTTCGCGTTTTTCTCGGTTCCTGGGCCTCCTAGAGCAAAACGGGCCCGGATTTGGGATCACACCGTTTTTCGCCCCTATCTTTGGAAATATCATAGCTAGGACAATTTGGCTGGCGCCATTGGATTCGTGAGACGATTTCCGATTTTTCTAGCGGTCCGGGAATTTTCTAAAGTCGATTTTTTTAGTTTTTCGCGTTTTTCTCGGCTCCTGGGCCTTCTAGAGCAAAACGGGCCCGGATTTGGGATCACACCGTTTTTCGCCCCTATCTTTGGAAATATCATAGCTAGGACAATTTGGCTGGCGCCATTGGATTCGTGAGACGATTTCCGATTTTTCTAGGGGTCCGGGAATTTTCTAAAGTCAATTTTTTTAGTTTTTCGCGTTTTTCTCGGCTCCTGGGCCTCCTAGAGCAAAACGGGCCCGGATTTGGGATTACACCGTTTTTCGCCCCTATCTTTGGAAATATCATAGCTAGGAGAATTTGGCTGGCGCCATTGGATTCGTGAGACGATTTCCGATTTTTCTAGGGGTCCGGGAATTTTCTAAAGTCGATTTTTTTAGTTTTTCGCGTTTTTCTCGGCCCCTGGGGCTCCTAGAGCAAAACGGGCCCGGATTTGGGATCACACCGTTTTTCGCCCCTATCTTTGGAAATATCATAGCTAGGACAATTTGCCTGGCGCCATTGGATTCGTGAGACGATTTCCGATTTTTCTAGGGGTCCGGGAATTTTCTAAAGTCGATTTTTTTAGTTTTTCGCGTTTTTCTCTGTTCCTGGGCCTCCTAGAGCAAAACGGGCCCGGATTTGGGATCACACCGTTTTTCGCCCCTATCTTTGGAAATATCATAGCTAGGACAATTTGGCTGGCGCCATTGGATTCGTGAGACGATTTCCGATTTTTCTAGCGGTCCGGGAATTTTCTAAAGTCGATTTTTTTAGTTTTTCGCGTTTTTCTCGGCTCCTGGGCCTCCTAGAGCAAAACGGGCCCGGATTTGGGATCACACCGTTTTTCGCCCCTATCTTTGGAAATATCATAGCTAGGACAATTTGGCTGGCGCCATTGGATTCGTGAGACGATTTCCGATTTTTCTAGCGGTCCGGGAATTTTCTAAAGTCGATTTTTTTAGTTTTTCGCGTTTTTCTCGGCTCCTGGGCCTTCTACAGCAAAACGGGCCCGGATTTGGGATCACACCGTTTTTCGCCCCTATCTTTGGAAATATCATAGCTAGGACAATTTGGCTGGCGCCATTGGATTCGTGAGACGATTTCCGATTTTTCTAGGGGTCCGGGAATTTTCTAAAGTCAATTTTTTTAGTTTTTCGCGTTTTTCTCGGCTCCTGGGCCTCCTAGAGCAAAACGGGCCCGGATTTGGGATTACACCGTTTTTCGCCCCTATCTTTGGAAATATCATAGCTAGGAGAATTTGGCTGGCGCCATTGGATTCGTGAGACGATTTCCGATTTTTCTAGGGGTCCGGGAATTTTCTAAAGTCGATTTTTTTAGTTTTTCACGTTTTTCTCGGCCCCTGGGGCTCCTAGAGCAAAACGGGCCCGGATTTGGGATCACACCGTTTTTCGCCCCTATCTTTGGAAATATCATAGCTAGGACAATTTGCCTGGCGCCATTGGATTCGTGAGACGATTTCCGATTTTTCTAGGGGTCCGGGAATTTTCTAAAGTCGATTTTTTTAGTTTTTCGCGTTTTTCTCTGTTCCTGGGCCTCCTAGAGCAAAACGGGCCCGGATTTGGGATCACACCGTTTTTCGCCCCTATCTTTGGAAATATCATAGCTAGGACAATTTGGCTGGCGCCATTGGATTCGTGAGACGATTTCCGATTTTTCTAGCGGTCCGGGAATTTTCTAAAGTCGATTTTTTTAGTTTTTCGCGTTTTTCTCGGCTCCTGGGCCTTCTAGAGCAAAACGGGCCCGGATTTGGGATCACACCGTTTTTCGCCCCTATCTTTGGAAATATCATAGCTAGGACAATTTGGCTGGCGCCATTGGATTCGTGAGACGATTTCCGATTTTTCTAGTGGTCCGGGAATTTTCTAAAGTCAATTTTTTTAGTTTTTCGCGTTTTTCTCGGCTCCTGGGCCTCCTAGAGCAAAACGGGCCCGGATTTGGGATTACACCGTTTTTCGCCCCTATCTTTGGAAATATCATAGCTAGGAGAATTTGGCTGGCGCCATTGGATTCGTGAGACGATTTCCGATTTTTCTAGCGGTCCGGGAATTTTCTAAAGTCGATTTTTTTAGTTTTTCGCGGTTTTCTCGGCCCTTGGGCCTCCTAGAGCAAAACGGGTCCGGATTTGGGATCACACCGTTTTTCGCCCAAATCTTTGGAAATATCATAGCTAGGACAATTTGGCTGGCGCCATTGGAATCGTGAGACGATTTCCGATTTTTCTAGGGGTCCGGGAATTTTCTAAAGTCGATTTTTTTAGTTTTTCGCGTTTTTCTCGGTTCCTGGGCCTCCTAGAGCAAAACGGGCCCGGATTTGGGATCACACCGTTTTTCGCCCCTATCTTTGGAAATATCATAGCTAGGACAATTTGGCTGGCGCCATTGGATTCGTGAGACGATTTCCGATTTTTCTAGCGGTCCGGGAATTTTCCAAAGTCGATTTTTTTAGTTTTTCGCGTTTTTCTCGGCTCCTGGGCCTTCTAGAGCAAAACGGGCCCGGATTTGGGATCACACCGTTTTTCGCCCCTATCTTTGGAAATATCATAGCTAGGACAATTTGGCTGGCGCCATTGGATTCGTGAGACGATTTCCGATTTTTCTAGGGGTCCGGGAATTTTCTAAAGTCAATTTTTTTAGTTTTTCGCGTTTTTCTCGGCTCCTGGGCCTCCTAGAGCAAAACGGGCCCGGATTTGGGATTACACCGTTTTTCGCCCCTATCTTTGGAAATATCATAGCTAGGAGAATTTGGCTGGCGCCATTGGATTCGTGAGACGATTTCCGATTTTTCTAGGGGTCCGGGAATTTTCTAAAGTCGATTTTTTTAGTTTTTCGCGTTTTTCTCGGCCCCTGGGGCTCCTAGAGCAAAACGGGCCCGGATTTGGGATCACACCGTTTTTCGCCCCTATCTTTGGAAATATCATAGCTAGGACAATTTGCCTGGCGCCATTGGATTCGTGAGACGATTTCCGATTTTTCTAGGGGTCCGGGAATTTTCTAAAGTCGATTTTTTTAGTTTTTCGCGTTTTTCTCTGTTCCTGGGCCTCCTAGAGCAAAACGGGCCCGGATTTGGGATCACACCGTTTTTCGCCCCTATCTTTGGAAATATCATAGCTAGAACAATTTGGCTGGCGCCATTGGATTCGTGAGACGATTTCCGATTTTTCTAGGGGTCCGGGAATTTTCTAAAGTCGATTTTTTTAGTTTTTCGCGTTTTTCTCGGCTCCTGGGCCTCCTAGAGCAAAACGGGGCCGGATTTGTGCCCATACCGTTTTTCGCCCAAATCTTTGGAAATATCATAGCTAGGACAATTTGGCTGGCGCCATTGGATTCGTGAGACGATTTCCGATTTTTCTAGGGGTCCGGGAATTTTCTAAAGTCGATTTTTTTAGTTTTTCGCGTTTTTCTCGGCCCCTGGGCCTCCTAGAGCAAAACGGGCCCGGCTTTGGGATCACACCGTTTTTCGCCCCTATCTTTGGAAATATCATAGCTAGGACAATTTGCCTGGCGCCATTGGATTCGTGAGACGATTTCCGATTTTTCTAGGGGTCCGGGAATTTTCTAAAGTCGATTTTTTTAGTTTTTCGCGTTTTTCTCTGTTCCTGGGCCTCCTAGAGCAAAACGGGCCCGGATTTGGGATCACACCGTTTTTCGCCCCTATCTTTGGAAATATCATAGGTAGGACAATTTGGCTGGCGCCATTGGAGTCGTGAGACGATTTCCGATTTTTCTAGGGGTCCGGGAATTTTCTAAAGTCGATTTTTTTAGTTTTTCGCGTTTTTCTCGGCTCCTGGGCCTCCTAGAGCAAAACGGGGCCGGATTTGTGCCCATACCGTTTTTCGCCCAAATCTTTGGAAATATCATAGCTAGGACAATTTGGCTGGCGCCATTGGATTCGTGAGACGATTTCCGATTTTTCTAGGGGTCCGGGATTTTTCTAAAGTCGATTTTTTTAGTTTTTCGCGTTTTTCTCGGCTCCTGGGCCTCCTACAGCAAAACGGGCCCGGATTTGTGCTCATACCGTTTTTCACCCATATCTTTGGAACTATCATAGCTAGGACAATTTGGCTGGCGCCATTGGATTCGTGAGACGATTTCCGATTTTTCTAGCGGTCCGGGAATTTTCTAAAGTCGATTTTTTTAGTTTTTCGCGTTTTTCTCGGTTCCTGGGCCTCCTAGAGCAAAACGGGCCCGGATTTGGGATCACACCGTTTTTCGCCCCTATCTTTGGAAATATCATAGCTAGGACAATTTGGCTGGCGCCATTGGATTCGTGAGACGATTTCCGATTTTTCTAGCGGTCCGGGAATTTTCTAAAGTCGATTTTTTTAGTTTTTCGCGTTTTTCTCGGCTCCTGGGCCTTCTAGAGCAAAACGGGCCCGGATTTGGGATCACACCGTTTTTCGCCCCTATCTTTGGAAATATCATAGCTAGGACAATTTGGCTGGCGCCATTGGATTCGTGAGACGATTTCCGATTTTTCTAGTGGTCCGGGAATTTTCTAAAGTCAATTTTTTTAGTTTTTCGCGTTTTTCTCGGCTCCTGGGCCTCCTAGAGCAAAACGGGCCCGGATTTGGGATTACACCGTTTTTCGCCCCTATCTTTGGAAATATCATAGCTAGGAGAATTTGGCTGGCGCCATTGGATTCGTGAGACGATTTCCGATTTTTCTAGCGGTCCGGGAATTTTCTAAAGTCGATTTTTTTAGTTTTTCGCGGTTTTCTCGGCCCTTGGGCCTCCTAGAGCAAAACGGGTCCGGATTTGGGATCACACCGTTTTTCGCCCAAATCTTTGGAAATATCATAGCTAGGACAATTTGGCTGGCGCCATGGGATTCGTGAGACGATTTCCGATTTTTCTAGGGGTCCGGGAATTTTCTAAAGTCGATTTTTTTAGTTTTTCGCGTTTTTCTCGGTTCCTGGGCCTCCTAGAGCAAAACGGGCCCGGATTTGGGATCACACCGTTTTTCGCCCCTATCTTTGGAAATATCATAGCTAGGACAATTTGGCTGGCGCCATTGGATTCGTGAGACGATTTCCGATTTTTCTAGGGGTCCGGGAATTTTCTAAAGTCAATTTTTTTAGTTTTTCGCGTTTTTCTCGGCTCCTGGGCCTCCTAGAGCAAAACGGGGCCGGATTTGTGCCCATACCGTTTTTCGCCCAAATCTTTGGAAATATCATAGCTAGGACAATTTGGCTGGCGCCATTGGATTCGTGAGACGATTTCCGATTTTTCTAGCGGTCCGGGAATTTTCTAAAGTCGATTTTTTTAGTTTTTCGCGGTTTTCTCGGCCCTTGGGCCTCCTAGAGCAAAACGGGTCCGGATTTGGGATCACACCGTTTTTCGCCCAAATCTTTGGAAATATCATAGCTAGGACAATTTGGCTGGCGCCATGGGATTCGTGAGACGATTTCCGATTTTTCTAGGGGTCCGGGAATTTTCTAAAGTCGATTTTTTTAGTTTTTCGCGTTTTTCTCGGTTCCTGGGCCTCCTAGAGCAAAACGGGCCCGGATTTGGGATCACACCGTTTTTCGCCCCTATCTTTGGAAATATCATAGCTAGGACAATTTGGCTGGCGCCATTGGATTCGTGAGACGATTTCTGATTTTTCTAGGGGTCCGGGAATTTTCTAAAGTCAATTTTTTTAGTTTTTCGCGTTTTTCTCGGCTCCTGGGCCTCCTAGAGCAAAACGGGGCCGGATTTGTGCCCATACCGTTTTTCGCCCAAATCTTTGGAAATATCATAGCTAGGACAATTTGGCTGGCGCCATTGGATTCGTGAGACGATTTCCGATTTTTCTAGGGGTCCGGGAATTTTCTAAAGTCGATTTTTTTAGTTTTTCGCGTTTTTCTCTGTTCCTGGGCCTCCTAGAGCAAAACGGGCCCGGATTTGGGATCACACCGTTTTTCGCCCCTATCTTTGGAAATATCATAGCTAGGACAATTTGGCTGGCGCCATTGGATTCGTGAGACGATTTCCGATTTTTCTAGGGGTCCGGGAATTTTCTAAAGTCAATTTTTTTAGTTTTTCGCGTTTTTCTCGGCTCCTGGGCCTCCTAGAGCAAAACGGGGCCGGATTTGTGCCCATACCGTTTTTCGCCCAAATCTTTGGAAATATCATAGCTAGGACAATTTGGCTGGCGCCATTGGATTCGTGAGACGATTTCCGATTTTTCTAGGGGTCCGGGAATTTTCTAAAGTCGATTTTTTTAGTTTTTCGCGTTTTTCTCGGTTCCTGGGCCTCCTAGAGCAAAACGGGCCCGGATTTGGGATCACACCGTTTTTCGCCCCTATCTTTGGAAATATCATAGCTAGGACAATTTGGCTGGCGCCATTGGATTCGTGAGACGATTTCCGATTTTTCTAGTGGTCCGGGAATTTTCTAAAATCAATTTTTTTAGTTTTTCGCGTTTTTCTCTGTTCCTGGGCCTCCTAGAGCAAAACGGGCCCGGATTTGGGATCACACCGTTTTTCGCCCCTATCTTTGGAAATATCATAGCTAGGACAATTTGGCTGGCGCCATTCGATTCGTGAGACGATTTCCGATTTTTCTAGGGGTGCGGGAATTTTCTAAAGTCGATTTTTTTAGTTTTTGGCGTTTTTCTCGGCTCCTGGGCCTCCTACAGCAAAACGGGCCCGGATACCGTTTTTCGCCCATATCTTTGGAAATATCATAGCTAGGACAATTTGGCTGGCGCCATTCGATTCGTGAGACGATTTCCGATTTTTCTAGGGGTGCGGGAATTTTCTAAAGTCGATTTTTTTAGTTTTTCGCGTTTTTCTCGGCTCCTGGGCCTCCTACAGCAAAACGGGCCCGGATACCGTTTTTCGCCCATATCTTTGGAAATATCATAGCTAGGACAATTTGGCTGGCGCCATTCGATTCGTGAGACGATTTCCGATTTTTCTAGGGGTGCGGGAATTTTCTAAAGTCGATTTTTTTAGTTTTTCGCGTTTTTCTCGGCTCCTGGGACTCCTACAGCAAAACGGGCCCGGATACCGTTTTTCGCACATATCTTTGGAAATATCATAGCTAGGACAATTTGGCCCGCGCCATTGGATTCGTGAGACGATTTCCGATTTTCCTAGCGGTCCGGGAATTTTCTAAAGTCGATTTTTTTAGTTTTTCGCGTTTTTCTCGGCTCCTGGGCCTTCTAGAGCAAAACGGGCCCGGATTTGGGATCACACCGTTTTTCGCCCCTATCTTTGGAAATATCATAGCTAGGACAATTTGGCTGGCGCCATTGGATTCGTGAGACGATTTCCGATTTTTCTAGGGGTCCGGGAATTTTCTAAAGTCAATTTTTTTAGTTTTTCGCGTTTTTCTCGGCTCCTGGGCCTCCTAGAGCAAAACGGGCCCGGATTTGGGATTACACCGTTTTTCGCCCCTATCTTTGGAAATATCATAGCTAGGAGAATTTGGCTGGCGCCATTGGATTCGTGAGACGATTTCCGATTTTTCTAGGGGTCCGGGAATTTTCTAAAGTCGATTTTTTTAGTTTTTCGCGTTTTTCTCGGCCCCTGGGGCTCCTAGAGCAAAACGGGCCCGGATTTGGGATCACACCGTTTTTCGCCCCTATCTTTGGAAATATCATAGCTAGGACAATTTGCCTGGCGCCATTGGATTCGTGAGACGATTTCCGATTTTTCTAGGGGTCCGGGAATTTTCTAAAGTCGATTTTTTTAGTTTTTCGCGTTTTTCTCTGTTCCTGGGCCTCCTAGAGCAAAACGGGCCCGGATTTGGGATCACACCGTTTTTCGCCCCTATCTTTGGAAATATCATAGCTAGAACAATTTGGCTGGCGCCATTGGATTCGTGAGACGATTTCCGATTTTTCTAGGGGTCCGGGAATTTTCTAAAGTCGATTTTTTTAGTTTTTCGCGTTTTTCTCGGCTCCTGGGCCTCCTAGAGCAAAACGGGGCCGGATTTGTGCCCATACCGTTTTTCGCCCAAATCTTTGGAAATATCATAGCTAGGACAATTTGGCTGGCGCCATTGGATTCGTGAGACGATTTCCGATTTTTCTAGGGGTCCGGGAATTTTCTAAAGTCGATTTTTTTAGTTTTTCGCGTTTTTCTCGGCCCCTGGGCCTCCTAGAGCAAAACGGGCCCGGCTTTGGGATCACACCGTTTTTCGCCCCTATCTTTGGAAATATCATAGCTAGGACAATTTGCCTGGCGCCATTGGATTCGTGAGACGATTTCCGATTTTTCTAGGGGTCCGGGAATTTTCTAAAGTCGATTTTTTTAGTTTTTCGCGTTTTTCTCTGTTCCTGGGCCTCCTAGAGCAAAACGGGCCCGGATTTGGGATCACACCGTTTTTCGCCCCTATCTTTGGAAATATCATAGGTAGGACAATTTGGCTGGCGCCATTGGAGTCGTGAGACGATTTCCGATTTTTCTAGGGGTCCGGGAATTTTCTAAAGTCGATTTTTTTAGTTTTTCGCGTTTTTCTCGGCTCCTGGGCCTCCTAGAGCAAAACGGGGCCGGATTTGTGCCCATACCGTTTTTCGCCCAAATCTTTGGAAATATCATAGCTAGGACAATTTGGCTGGCGCCATTGGATTCGTGAGACGATTTCCGATTTTTCTAGGGGTCCGGGATTTTTCTAAAGTCGATTTTTTTAGTTTTTCGCGTTTTTCTCGGCTCCTGGGCCTCCTACAGCAAAACGGGCCCGGATTTGTGCTCATACCGTTTTTCACCCATATCTTTGGAACTATCATAGCTAGGACAATTTGGCTGGCGCCATTGGATTCGTGAGACGATTTCCGATTTTTCTAGCGGTCCGGGAATTTTCTAAAGTCGATTTTTTTAGTTTTTCGCGTTTTTCTCGGTTCCTGGGCCTCCTAGAGCAAAACGGGCCCGGATTTGGGATCACACCGTTTTTCGCCCCTATCTTTGGAAATATCATAGCTAGGACAATTTGGCTGGCGCCATTGGATTCGTGAGACGATTTCCGATTTTTCTAGCGGTCCGGGAATTTTCTAAAGTCGATTTTTTTAGTTTTTCGCGTTTTTCTCGGCTCCTGGGCCTTCTAGAGCAAAACGGGCCCGGATTTGGGATCACACCGTTTTTCGCCCCTATCTTTGGAAATATCATAGCTAGGACAATTTGGCTGGCGCCATTGGATTCGTGAGACGATTTCCGATTTTTCTAGTGGTCCGGGAATTTTCTAAAGTCAATTTTTTTAGTTTTTCGCGTTTTTCTCGGCTCCTGGGCCTCCTAGAGCAAAACGGGCCCGGATTTGGGATTACACCGTTTTTCGCCCCTATCTTTGGAAATATCATAGCTAGGAGAATTTGGCTGGCGCCATTGGATTCGTGAGACGATTTCCGATTTTTCTAGCGGTCCGGGAATTTTCTAAAGTCGATTTTTTTAGTTTTTCGCGGTTTTCTCGGCCCTTGGGCCTCCTAGAGCAAAACGGGTCCGGATTTGGGATCACACCGTTTTTCGCCCAAATCTTTGGAAATATCATAGCTAGGACAATTTGGCTGGCGCCATGGGATTCGTGAGACGATTTCCGATTTTTCTAGGGGTCCGGGAATTTTCTAAAGTCGATTTTTTTAGTTTTTCGCGTTTTTCTCGGTTCCTGGGCCTCCTAGAGCAAAACGGGCCCGGATTTGGGATCACACCGTTTTTCGCCCCTATCTTTGGAAATATCATAGCTAGGACAATTTGGCTGGCGCCATTGGATTCGTGAGACGATTTCCGATTTTTCTAGGGGTCCGGGAATTTTCTAAAGTCAATTTTTTTAGTTTTTCGCGTTTTTCTCGGCTCCTGGGCCTCCTAGAGCAAAACGGGGCCGGATTTGTGCCCATACCGTTTTTCGCCCAAATCTTTGGAAATATCATAGCTAGGACAATTTGGCTGGCGCCATTGGATTCGTGAGACGATTTCCGATTTTTCTAGCGGTCCGGGAATTTTCTAAAGTCGATTTTTTTAGTTTTTCGCGGTTTTCTCGGCCCTTGGGCCTCCTAGAGCAAAACGGGTCCGGATTTGGGATCACACCGTTTTTCGCCCAAATCTTTGGAAATATCATAGCTAGGACAATTTGGCTGGCGCCATGGGATTCGTGAGACGATTTCCGATTTTTCTAGGGGTCCGGGAATTTTCTAAAGTCGATTTTTTTAGTTTTTCGCGTTTTTCTCGGTTCCTGGGCCTCCTAGAGCAAAACGGGCCCGGATTTGGGATCACACCGTTTTTCGCCCCTATCTTTGGAAATATCATAGCTAGGACAATTTGGCTGGCGCCATTGGATTCGTGAGACGATTTCTGATTTTTCTAGGGGTCCGGGAATTTTCTAAAGTCAATTTTTTTAGTTTTTCGCGTTTTTCTCGGCTCCTGGGCCTCCTAGAGCAAAACGGGGCCGGATTTGTGCCCATACCGTTTTTCGCCCAAATCTTTGGAAATATCATAGCTAGGACAATTTGGCTGGCGCCATTGGATTCGTGAGACGATTTCCGATTTTTCTAGGGGTCCGGGAATTTTCTAAAGTCGATTTTTTTAGTTTTTCGCGTTTTTCTCTGTTCCTGGGCCTCCTAGAGCAAAACGGGCCCGGATTTGGGATCACACCGTTTTTCGCCCCTATCTTTGGAAATATCATAGCTAGGACAATTTGGCTGGCGCCATTGGATTCGTGAGACGATTTCCGATTTTTCTAGGGGTCCGGGAATTTTCTAAAGTCAATTTTTTTAGTTTTTCGCGTTTTTCTCGGCTCCTGGGCCTCCTAGAGCAAAACGGGGCCGGATTTGTGCCCATACCGTTTTTCGCCCAAATCTTTGGAAATATCATAGCTAGGACAATTTGGCTGGCGCCATTGGATTCGTGAGACGATTTCCGATTTTTCTAGGGGTCCGGGAATTTTCTAAAGTCGATTTTTTTAGTTTTTCGCGTTTTTCTCGGTTCCTGGGCCTCCTAGAGCAAAACGGGCCCGGATTTGGGATCACACCGTTTTTCGCCCCTATCTTTGGAAATATCATAGCTAGGACAATTTGGCTGGCGCCATTGGATTCGTGAGACGATTTCCGATTTTTCTAGTGGTCCGGGAATTTTCTAAAATCAATTTTTTTAGTTTTTCGCGTTTTTCTCTGTTCCTGGGCCTCCTAGAGCAAAACGGGCCCGGATTTGGGATCACACCGTTTTTCGCCCCTATCTTTGGAAATATCATAGCTAGGACAATTTGGCTGGCGCCATTCGATTCGTGAGACGATTTCCGATTTTTCTAGGGGTGCGGGAATTTTCTAAAGTCGATTTTTTTAGTTTTTGGCGTTTTTCTCGGCTCCTGGGCCTCCTACAGCAAAACGGGCCCGGATACCGTTTTTCGCCCATATCTTTGGAAATATCATAGCTAGGACAATTTGGCTGGCGCCATTCGATTCGTGAGACGATTTCCGATTTTTCTAGGGGTGCGGGAATTTTCTAAAGTCGATTTTTTTAGTTTTTCGCGTTTTTCTCGGCTCCTGGGCCTCCTACAGCAAAACGGGCCCGGATACCGTTTTTCGCCCATATCTTTGGAAATATCATAGCTAGGACAATTTGGCTGGCGCCATTCGATTCGTGAGACGATTTCCGATTTTTCTAGGGGTGCGGGAATTTTCTAAAGTCGATTTTTTTAGTTTTTCGCGTTTTTCTCGGCTCCTGGGACTCCTACAGCAAAACGGGCCCGGATACCGTTTTTCGCACATATCTTTGGAAATATCATAGCTAGGACAATTTGGCCCGCGCCATTGGATTCGTGAGACGATTTCCGATTTTCCTAGCGGTCCGGGAATTTTCTAAAGTCGATTTTTTTAGTTTTTCGCGTTTTTCTCGGCTCCTGGGCCTCCTAGAGCAAAACCGGCCCGGATTTGGGATCACACCGTTATTCGCCCCTATCTTTGGAAATATCATAGCTAGGACAATTTGGCTGGCGCCATTGGATTCGTGAGACGATTTCCGATTTTTCTAGGGGTCCGGGAATTTCCTAAAGTCAATTTTTTAGTTTTTCGCGTTTTTCTCGGCTCCTGGGTCTCTTAGAGCAAAACGGGCCCGGATTTGGGCCGGGATACCGTTTTTCGCCCATATCTTTGGAAATATCATAGCTAGGACAATTTGGCTGGCGCCATTGGATTCGTGAGACGATTTCCGATTTTTCTAGGGGTCCGGAAATTTTCTAAAGTCGATTTTTTTAGTTTTTCGCGTTTTTCTCGGTTCCTGGGCCTCCTAGAGCAAAACGGGCCCGGATTTGGGATCACACCGTTTTTCGCCCCTATCTTTGGAAATATCATAGCTAGGACAATTTGGCTGGCGCCATTGGATTCGTGAGACGATTTCCGATTTTTCTAGGGGTCCGGGAATTTTCTAAAGTCGATTTTTTTAGTTTTTCGCGTTTTTCTCGGCTCCTGGGCCTTCTAGAGCAAAACGGGCCCGGATTTGGGCCCAGATACCGTTTTTCGCCCATATCGTTGGAAATATCACAGCTAGGACAATTTGGCTGGCGCCATTGGATTCGTGAGACGATTTCCGATTTTTCTAGGGGTCCGGGAATTTTCCAAAGTCGATTTTTTTATGTTTTCGCGTTTTTCTCGGCTCCTGGGCCTCCTAGAGCAAAACGGGCCCGGATTTGGGATCACACCGTTTTTCGCCCCTATCTTTGGAAATATCATAGCTAGGACAATTTGGCTGGCGCCATTGGATTCGTGAGACGATTTCCGATTTTTCTAGGGGTCCGGGAATTTTCTAAAGTCGATTTTTTTAGTTTTTCGCGTTTTTCTCGGCTCCTGGGCCTCCTAGAGCAAAACGGGCCCGGATTTGGGATCACACCGTTTTTCGCCCCTATCTTTGGAAATATCATAGCTAGGACAATTTGTCTGGCGCCATTGGATTCGTGAGACGATTTCCGATTTTTCTAGCGGTCCGGGAATTTTCCAAAGTCGATTTTTTTAGTTTTTCGCGTTTTTCTCGGCTCCTGGGTCTCTTAGAGCAAAACGGGCCCGGATTTGGGCCCAGATACCGTTTTTCGCCCATATCGTTGGAAATATCACAGCTAGGACAATTTGGCTGGCGCCATTGGATTCGTGAGACGATTGCCGATTTTTCTAGGGGTCCGGGAATTTTCTAAAGTCGATTCTTTCAGTTTTTCGCGTTTTTCTCGGCTCCTGGGCCTCCTACAGCAAAACGGGCCCGGATACCGTTTTTCGCCCCTATCTTTGGAAATATCATAGCTAGGACAATTTGGCTGGCGCCATTGGATTCGTGAGACGATTTCCGATTTTTCTAGGGGTCCGGGAATTTTCTAAAGTCGATTTTTTTAGTTTTTCGCGTTTTTCTCGGCTCCTGGGCCTCCTACAGCAAAACAGGCCCGGATACCGTTTTTCGCCCATATCTTTGGAAATATCATAGCTAGGACAATTTGGCTGGCGCCATTCGATTCGTGAGACGATTTCCGATTTTTCTAGGGGTGCGGGAATTTTCTAAAGTCGATTTTTTTAGTTTTTCGCATTTTTCTCGGCTCCAGGGCCTCCTACAGCAAAACGGGCCCGGATACCGTTTTTCGCACATATCTTTGGAAATATCATAGCTAGGACAATTTGGCCCGCGCCATTGGATTCGTGAGACGATTTCCGATTTTCCTAGCGGTCCGGGAATTTTCTAAAGTCGATTTTTTTAGTTTTTCGCGTTTTTCTCGGCTCCTGGGCCTCCTAGAGCAAAACGGGCCCGGATTTGGGATCACACCGTTTTTCGCCCCTATCTTTGGAAATATCATAGCTAGGACAATTTGTCTGGCGCCATTGGATTCGTGAGACGATTTCTGATTTTTCTAGCGGTCCGGGAATTTTCCAAAGTCGATTTTTTTAGTTTTTCGCGTTTTTCTCGGCTCCTGGGTCTCTTAGAGCAAAACGGGCCCGGATTTGGGCCCAGATACCGTTTTTCGCCCATATCGTTGGAAATATCACAGCTAGGACAATTTGGCTGGCGCCATTGGATTCGTGAGACGATTGCCGATTTTTCTAGGGGTCCGGGAATTTTCTAAAGTCGATTCTTTCAGTTTTTCGCGTTTTTCTCGGCTCCTGGGCCTCCTACAGCAAAACGGGCCCGGATACCGTTTTTCGCCCCTATCTTTGGAAATATCATAGCTAGGACAATTTGGCTGGCGCCATTGGATTCGTGAGACGATTTCCGATTTTTCTAGGGGTCCGGGAATTTTCTAAAGTCGATTTTTTTAGTTTTTCGCGTTTTTCTCGGCTCCTGGGCCTCCTACAGCAAAACAGGCCCGGATACCGTTTTTCGCCCATATCTTTGGAAATATCATAGCTAGGACAATTTGGCTGGCGCCATTGGATTCGCGAGACGATTTCCGATTTTTCTAGCGGTCCGGGAATTTTCTAAAGTCGATTTTTTTAGTTTTTCGCGGTTTTCTCGGCCCCTGGGCCTCCTAGAGCAAAACGGGTCCGGATTTGGGATCACACCGTTTTTCGCCCAAATCTTTGGAAATATCATAGCTAGGACAATTTGGCTGGCGCCATTGGATTCGTGAGACGATTTCCGATTTTTCTAGGGGTCCGGGAATTTTCTAAAGTCGATTTTTTTAGGTTTTCGCGTTTTTCTCGGCGCCTGGGTCTCTTAGAGCAAAACGGGCCCGGATTTGGGCCGGGATACCGTTTTTCGCCCATATCTTTGGAAATATCATAGCTAGGACAATTTGGCTGGCGCCATTGGATTCGTGAGACGATTTCCGATTTTTCTAGGGGTCCGGGAATTTTCTAAAGTCGATTTTTTTAGTTTTTCGCGTTTTTCTCGGCTCCTGGGCCTCCTAGAGCAAAACGGGCCCGGATTTGTGCCCATACCGTTTTTCGCCCATATCTTTGGAAATATCATAGCTAGGACAATTTGCCTGACGCCATTGGATTCGTGAGACGATTTCCGATTTTTCTAGGGGTCCGGGAATTTTCGGAAGTCGATTTTTTTAGTTTTTCGCGTTTTTCTCGGCTCCTGGGCCTCCTAGAGCAAAACGGTTCCGGATTTGGGATCACACCGTTTTTCGCCCATATCTTTGGAAATATCATAGCTAGGACAATTTGACTGGCGCCATTGGATTCGTGAGACGATTTCCGATTTTTCTAGGGGTCCGGGAATTTTCTAAAGTCGATTTTTTTAGTTTTTCGCGGTTTTCTCGGCCCTTGGGCCTCCTAGAGCAAAACGGGTCCGGATTTGGGATCACACCGTTTTTCGCCCAAATCTTTGGAAATATCATAGCTAGGACAATTTGGCTGGCGCCATTGGATTCGTGAGACGATTTCCGATTTTTCTAGGGGTCCGGGAATTTTCTAAAGTCGATTTTTTTAGTTTTTCGCGTTTTTCTCGGTTCCTGGGCCTCCTAGAGCAAAACGGGCCCGGATTTGGGATCACACCGTTTTTCGCCCCTATCTTTGGAAATATCATAGCTAGGACAATTTGGCTGGCGCCATTGGATTCGTGAGACGATTTCCGATTTTTCTAGCGGTCCGGGAATTTTCCAAAGTCGATTTTTTTAGTTTTTCGCGTTTTTCTCGGCTCCTGGGCCTTCTAGAGCAAAACGGGCCCGGATTTGGGATCACACCGTTTTTCGCCCCTATCTTTGGAAATATCATAGCTAGGACAATTTGGCTGGCGCCATTGGATTCGTGAGACGATTTCCGATTTTTCTAGGGGTCCGGGAATTTTCTAAAGTCAATTTTTTTAGTTTTTCGCGTTTTTCTCGGCTCCTGGGCCTCCTAGAGCAAAACGGGCCCGGATTTGGGATTACACCGTTTTTCGCCCCTATCTTTGGAAATATCATAGCTAGGAGAATTTGGCTGGCGCCATTGGATTCGTGAGACGATTTCCGATTTTTCTAGGGGTCCGGGAATTTTCTAAAGTCGATTTTTTTAGTTTTTCGCGTTTTTCTCGGCCCCTGGGGCTCCTAGAGCAAAACGGGCCCGGATTTGGGATCACACCGTTTTTCGCCCCTATCTTTGGAAATATCATAGCTAGGACAATTTGCCTGGCGCCATTGGATTCGTGAGACGATTTCCGATTTTTCTAGGGGTCCGGGAATTTTCTAAAGTCGATTTTTTTAGTTTTTCGCGTTTTTCTCGGCTCCTGGGCCTCCTAGAGCAAAACGGGGCCGGATTTGTGCCCATACCGTTTTTCGCCCAAATCTTTGGAAATATCATAGCTAGGACAATTTGGCTGGCGCCATTGGATTCGTGAGACGATTTCCGATTTTTCTAGGGGTCCGGGAATTTTCTAAAGTCGATTTTTTTAGTTTTTCGCGTTTTTCTCGGCCCCTGGGCCTCCTAGAGCAAAACGGGCCCGGCTTTGGGATCACACCGTTTTTCGCCCCTATCTTTGGAAATATCATAGCTAGGACAATTTGCCTGGCGCCATTGGATTCGTGAGACGATTTCCGATTTTTCTAGGGGTCCGGGAATTTTCTAAAGTCGATTTTTTTAGTTTTTCGCGTTTTTCTCTGTTCCTGGGCCTCCTAGAGCAAAACGGGCCCGGATTTGGGATCACACCGTTTTTCGCCCCTATCTTTGGAAATATCATAGGTAGGACAATTTGGCTGGCGCCATTGGAGTCGTGAGACGATTTCCGATTTTTCTAGGGGTCCGGGAATTTTCTAAAGTCGATTTTTTTAGTTTTTCGCGTTTTTCTCGGCTCCTGGGCCTCCTAGAGCAAAACGGGGCCGGATTTGTGCCCATACCGTTTTTCGCCCAAATCTTTGGAAATATCATAGCTAGGACAATTTGGCTGGCGCCATTGGATTCGTGAGACGATTTCCGATTTTTCTAGGGGTCCGGGATTTTTCTAAAGTCGATTTTTTTAGTTTTTCGCGTTTTTCTCGGCTCCTGGGCCTCCTACAGCAAAACGGGCCCGGATTTGTGCTCATACCGTTTTTCACCCATATCTTTGGAACTATCATAGCTAGGACAATTTGGCTGGCGCCATTGGATTCGTGAGACGATTTCCGATTTTTCTAGCGGTCCGGGAATTTTCTAAAGTCGATTTTTTTAGTTTTTCGCGTTTTTCTCGGTTCCTGGGCCTCCTAGAGCAAAACGGGCCCGGATTTGGGATCACACCGTTTTTCGCCCCTATCTTTGGAAATATCATAGCTAGGACAATTTGGCTGGCGCCATTGGATTCGTGAGACGATTTCCGATTTTTCTAGCGGTCCGGGAATTTTCTAAAGTCGATTTTTTTAGTTTTTCGCGTTTTTCTCGGCTCCTGGGCCTTCTAGAGCAAAACGGGCCCGGATTTGGGATCACACCGTTTTTCGCCCCTATCTTTGGAAATATCATAGCTAGGACAATTTGGCTGGCGCCATTGGATTCGTGAGACGATTTCCGATTTTTCTAGTGGTCCGGGAATTTTCTAAAGTCAATTTTTTTAGTTTTTCGCGTTTTTCTCGGCTCCTGGGCCTCCTAGAGCAAAACGGGCCCGGATTTGGGATTACACCGTTTTTCGCCCCTATCTTTGGAAATATCATAGCTAGGAGAATTTGGCTGGCGCCATTGGATTCGTGAGACGATTTCCGATTTTTCTAGCGGTCCGGGAATTTTCTAAAGTCGATTTTTTTAGTTTTTCGCGGTTTTCTCGGCCCTTGGGCCTCCTAGAGCAAAACGGGTCCGGATTTGGGATCACACCGTTTTTCGCCCAAATCTTTGGAAATATCATAGCTAGGACAAATTGGCTGGCGCCATGGGATTCGTGAGACGATTTCCGATTTTTCTAGGGGTCCGGGAATTTTCTAAAGTCGATTTTTTTAGTTTTTCGCGTTTTTCTCGGTTCCTGGGCCTCCTAGAGCAAAACGGGCCCGGATTTGGGATCACACCGTTTTTCGCCCCTATCTTTGGAAATATCATAGCTAGGACAATTTGGCTGGCGCCATTGGATTCGTGAGACGATTTCCGATTTTTCTAGGGGTCCGGGAATTTTCTAAAGTCAATTTTTTTAGTTTTTCGCGTTTTTCTCGGCTCCTGGGCCTCCTAGAGCAAAACGGGGCCGGATTTGTGCCCATACCGTTTTTCGCCCAAATCTTTGGAAATATCATAGCTAGGACAATTTGGCTGGCGCCATTGGATTCGTGAGACGATTTCCGATTTTTCTAGCGGTCCGGGAATTTTCTAAAGTCGATTTTTTTAGTTTTTCGCGGTTTTCTCGGCCCTTGGGCCTCCTAGAGCAAAACGGGTCCGGATTTGGGATCACACCGTTTTTCGCCCAAATCTTTGGAAATATCATAGCTAGGACAATTTGGCTGGCGCCATGGGATTCGTGAGACGATTTCCGATTTTTCTAGGGGTCCGGGAATTTTCTAAAGTCGATTTTTTTAGTTTTTCGCGTTTTTCTCGGTTCCTGGGCCTCCTAGAGCAAAACGGGCCCGGATTTGGGATCACACCGTTTTTCGCCCCTATCTTTGGAAATATCATAGCTAGGACAATTTGGCTGGCGCCATTGGATTCGTGAGACGATTTCTGATTTTTCTAGGGGTCCGGGAATTTTCTAAAGTCAATTTTTTTAGTTTTTCGCGTTTTTCTCGGCTCCTGGGCCTCCTAGAGCAAAACGGGGCCGGATTTGTGCCCATACCGTTTTTCGCCCAAATCTTTGGAAATATCATAGCTAGGACAATTTGGCTGGCGCCATTGGATTCGTGAGACGATTTCCGATTTTTCTAGGGGTCCGGGAATTTTCTAAAGTCGATTTTTTTAGTTTTTCGCGTTTTTCTCTGTTCCTGGGCCTCCTAGAGCAAAACGGGCCCGGATTTGGGATCACACCGTTTTTCGCCCCTATCTTTGGAAATATCATAGCTAGGACAATTTGGCTGGCGCCATTGGATTCGTGAGACGATTTCCGATTTTTCTAGGGGTCCGGGAATTTTCTAAAGTCAATTTTTTTAGTTTTTCGCGTTTTTCTCGGCTCCTGGGCCTCCTAGAGCAAAACGGGGCCGGATTTGTGCCCATACCGTTTTTCGCCCAAATCTTTGGAAATATCATAGCTAGGACAATTTGGCTGGCGCCATTGGATTCGTGAGACGATTTCCGATTTTTCTAGGGGTCCGGGAATTTTCTAAAGTCGATTTTTTTAGTTTTTCGCGTTTTTCTCGGTTCCTGGGCCTCCTAGAGCAAAACGGGCCCGGATTTGGGATCACACCGTTTTTCGCCCCTATCTTTGGAAATATCATAGCTAGGACAATTTGGCTGGCGCCATTGGATTCGTGAGACGATTTCCGATTTTTCTAGTGGTCCGGGAATTTTCTAAAATCAATTTTTTTAGTTTTTCGCGTTTTTCTCTGTTCCTGGGCCTCCTAGAGCAAAACGGGCCCGGATTTGGGATCACACCGTTTTTCGCCCCTATCTTTGGAAATATCATAGCTAGGACAATTTGGCTGGCGCCATTCGATTCGTGAGACGATTTCCGATTTTTCTAGGGGTGCGGGAATTTTCTAAAGTCGATTTTTTTAGTTTTTGGCGTTTTTCTCGGCTCCTGGGCCTCCTACAGCAAAACGGGCCCGGATACCGTTTTTCGCCCATATCTTTGGAAATATCATAGCTAGGACAATTTGGCTGGCGCCATTCGATTCGTGAGACGATTTCCGATTTTTCTAGGGGTGCGGGAATTTTCTAAAGTCGATTTTTTTAGTTTTGCGCGTTTTTCTCGGCTCCTGGGCCTCCTACAGCAAAACGGGCCCGGATACCGTTTATCGCCCATATCTTTGGAAATATCATAGCTAGGACAATTTGGCTGGCGCCATTCGATTCGTGAGACGATTTCCGATTTTTCTAGGGGTGCGGGAATTTTCTAAAGTCGATTTTTTTAGTTTTTCGCGTTTTTCTCGGCTCCTGGGACTCCTACAGCAAAACGGGCCCGGATACCGTTTTTCGCACATATCTTTGGAAATATCATAGCTAGGACAATTTGGCCCGCGCCATTGGATTCGTGAGACGATTTCCGATTTTCCTAGCGGTCCGGGAATTTTCTAAAGTCGATTTTTTTAGTTTTTCGCGTTTTTCTCGGCTCCTGGGCCTCCTAGAGCAAAACCGGCCCGGATTTGGGATCACACCGTTATTCGCCCCTATCTTTGGAAATATCATAGCTAGGACAATTTGGCTGGCGCCATTGGATTCGTGAGACGATTTCCGATTTTTCTAGGGGTCCGGGAATTTCCTAAAGTCAATTTTTTAGTTTTTCGCGTTTTTCTCGGCTCCTGGGTCTCTTAGAGCAAAACGGGCCCGGATTTGGGCCGGGATACCGTTTTTCGCCCATATCTTTGGAAATATCATAGCTAGGACAATTTGGCTGGCGCCATTGGATTCGTGAGACGATTTCCGATTTTTCTAGGGGTCCGGAAATTTTCTAAAGTCGATTTTTTTAGTTTTTCGCGTTTTTCTCGGTTCCTGGGCCTCCTAGAGCAAAACGGGCCCGGATTTGGGATCACACCGTTTTTCGCCCCTATCTTTGGAAATATCATAGCTAGGACAATTTGGCTGGCGCCATTGGATTCGTGAGACGATTTCCGATTTTTCTAGGGGTCCGGGAATTTTCTAAAGTCGATTTTTTTAGTTTTTCGCGTTTTTCTCGGCTCCTGGGCCTTCTAGAGCAAAACGGGCCCGGATTTGGGCCCAGATACCGTTTTTCGCCCATATCGTTGGAAATATCACAGCTAGGACAATTTGGCTGGCGCCATTGGATTCGTGAGACGATTTCCGATTTTTCTAGGGGTCCGGGAATTTTCCAAAGTCGATTTTTTTATGTTTTCGCGTTTTTCTCGGCTCCTGGGCCTCCTAGAGCAAAACGGGCCCGGATTTGGGATCACACCGTTTTTCGCCCCTATCTTTGGAAATATCATAGCTAGGACAATTTGGCTGGCGCCATTGGATTCGTGAGACGATTTCCGATTTTTCTAGGGGTCCGGGAATTTTCTAAAGTCGATTTTTTTAGTTTTTCGCGTTTTTCTCGGCTCCTGGGCCTCCTAGAGCAAAACGGGCCCGGATTTGGGATCACACCGTTTTTCGCCCCTATCTTTGGAAATATCATAGCTAGGACAATTTGTCTGGCGCCATTGGATTCGTGAGACGATTTCCGATTTTTCTAGCGGTCCGGGAATTTTCCAAAGTCGATTTTTTTAGTTTTTCGCGTTTTTCTCGGCTCCTGGGTCTCTTAGAGCAAAACGGGCCCGGATTTGGGCCCAGATACCGTTTTTCGCCCATATCGTTGGAAATATCACAGCTAGGACAATTTGGCTGGCGCCATTGGATTCGTGAGACGATTGCCGATTTTTCTAGGGGTCCGGGAATTTTCTAAAGTCGATTCTTTCAGTTTTTCGCGTTTTTCTCGGCTCCTGGGCCTCCTACAGCAAAACGGGCCCGGATACCGTTTTTCGCCCCTATCTTTGGAAATATCATAGCTAGGACAATTTGGCTGGCGCCATTGGATTCGTGAGACGATTTCCGATTTTTCTAGGGGTCCGGGAATTTTCTAAAGTCGATTTTTTTAGTTTTTCGCGTTTTTCTCGGCTCCTGGGCCTCCTACAGCAAAACAGGCCCGGATACCGTTTTTCGCCCATATCTCTGGAAATATCATAGCTAGGACAATTTGGCTGGCGCCATTCGATTCGTGAGACGATTTCCGATTTTTCTAGGGGTGCGGGAATTTTCTAAAGTCGATTTTTTTAGTTTTTCGCATTTTTCTCGGCTCCAGGGCCTCCTACAGCAAAACGGGCCCGGATACCGTTTTTCGCACATATCTTTGGAAATATCATAGCTAGGACAATTTGGCCCGCGCCATTGGATTCGTGAGACGATTTCCGATTTTCCTAGCGGTCCGGGAATTTTCTAAAGTCGATTTTTTTAGTTTTTCGCGTTTTTCTCGGCTCCTGGGCCTCCTAGAGCAAAACGGGCCCGGATTTGGGATCACACCGTTTTTCGCCCCTATCTTTGGAAATATCATAGCTAGGACAATTTGTCTGGCGCCATTGGATTCGTGAGACGATTTCTGATTTTTCTAGCGGTCCGGGAATTTTCCAAAGTCGATTTTTTTAGTTTTTCGCGTTTTTCTCGGCTCCTGGGTCTCTTAGAGCAAAACGGGCCCGGATTTGGGCCCAGATACCGTTTTTCGCCCATATCGTTGGAAATATCACAGCTAGGACAATTTGGCTGGCGCCATTGGATTCGTGAGACGATTGCCGATTTTTCTAGGGGTCCGGGAATTTTCTAAAGTCGATTCTTTCAGTTTTTCGCGTTTTTCTCGGCTCCTGGGCCTCCTACAGCAAAACGGGCCCGGATACCGTTTTTCGCCCCTATCTTTGGAAATATCATAGCTAGGACAATTTGGCTGGCGCCATTGGATTCGTGAGACGATTTCCGATTTTTCTAGGGGTCCGGGAATTTTCTAAAGTCGATTTTTTTAGTTTTTCGCGTTTTTCTCGGCTCCTGGGCCTCCTACAGCAAAACAGGCCCGGATACCGTTTTTCGCCCATATCTTTGGAAATATCATAGCTAGGACAATTTGGCTGGCGCCATTGGATTCGCGAGACGATTTCCGATTTTTCTAGCGGTCCGGGAATTTTCTAAAGTCGATTTTTTTAGTTTTTCGCGGTTTTCTCGGCCCCTGGGCCTCCTAGAGCAAAACGGGTCCGGATTTGGGATCACACCGTTTTTCGCCCAAATCTTTGGAAATATCATAGCTAGGACAATTTGGCTGGCGCCATTGGATTCGTGAGACGATTTCCGATTTTTCTAGGGGTCCGGGAATTTTCTAAAGTCGATTTTTTTAGGTTTTCGCGTTTTTCTCGGCGCCTGGGTCTCTTAGAGCAAAACGGGCCCGGATTTGGGCCGGGATACCGTTTTTCGCCCATATCTTTGGAAATATCATAGCTAGGACAATTTGGCTGGCGCCATTGGATTCGTGAGACGATTTCCGATTTTTCTAGGGGTCCGGGAATTTTCTAAAGTCGATTTTTTTAGTTTTTCGCGTTTTTCTCGGCTCCTGGGCCTCCTAGAGCAAAACGGGCCCGGATTTGTGCCCATACCGTTTTTCGCCCATATCTTTGGAAATATCATAGCTAGGACAATTTGCCTGACGCCATTGGATTCGTGAGACGATTTCCGATTTTTCTAGGGGTCCGGGAATTTTCGGAAGTCGATTTTTTTAGTTTTTCGCGTTTTTCTCGGCTCCTGGGCCTCCTAGAGCAAAACGGTTCCGGATTTGGGATCACACCGTTTTTCGCCCATATCTTTGGAAATATCATAGCTAGGACAATTTGACTGGCGCCATTGGATTCGTGAGACGATTTCCGATTTTTCTAGGGGTCCGGGAATTTTCTAAAGTCGATTTTTTTAGTTTTTCGCGTTTTTCTAGGCTCCTGGGCCTCCTAGAGCAAAACGGGCCCGGATTTGTGCTCATACCGTTTTTCGCCCATATCTTTGGAAATATCATAGCTAGGACAATTTGGCTGGCGCCATTGGATTCGTGAGACGATTTCCGATTTTTCTAGGGGTCCGGGAATTTTCTAAAGTCGATTTTTTTTATTTTTCGCGTTTTTCTCGGCTCCTGGGCCTCCTAGAGCAAAACGGGCCCGGATTTGTGCTCATACGGTTTTTCGCCCATATCTTTGGAAATATCATAGCTAGGACAATTTGGCTGGCGCCATTGGATTCGTGAGACGATTTCCGATTTTTCTAGGGGTCCGGGAATTTTCTAAAGTCGATTTTTTTTATTTTTCGCGTTTTTCTCGGCTCCTGGGCCTCCTAGAGCAAAACGGGCCCGGATTTGGGATCACACCGTTTTTCGCCCATATCTTTGGAAATATCATAGCTAGGAGAATTTGGCTGGCGCCATTGGATTCGTGAGACGATTTCCGATTTTTCTAGCGGTCCGGGAATTTTCTAAAGTCGATTTTTTTAGTTTTTCGCGGTTTTCTCGGCCCTTGGGCCTCCTAGAGCAAAACGGGTCCGGATTTGGGATCACACCGTTTTTCGCCCAAATCTTTGGAAATATCATAGCTAGGACAATTTGGCTGGCGCCATGGGATTCGTGAGACGATTTCCGATTTTTCTAGGGGTCCGGGAATTTTCTAAAGTCGATTTTTTTAGTTTTTCGCGTTTTTCTCGGTTCCTGGGCCTCCTAGAGCAAAACGGGCCCGGATTTGGGATCACACCGTTTTTCGCCCCTATCTTTGGAAATATCATAGCTAGGACAATTTGGCTGGCGCCATTGGATTCGTGAGACGATTTCCGATTTTTCTAGGGGTCCGGGAATTTTCTAAAGTCAATTTTTTTAGTTTTTCGCGTTTTTCTCGGCTCCTGGGCCTCCTAGAGCAAAACGGGGCCGGATTTGTGCCCATACCGTTTTTCGCCCAAATCTTTGGAAATATCATAGCTAGGACAATTTGGCTGGCGCCATTGGATTCGTGAGACGATTTCCGATTTTTCTAGGGGTCCGGGAATTTTCTAAAGTCGATTTTTTTAGTTTTTGGCGTTTTTCTCGCCTCCTGGGCCTCCTACAGCAAAACGGGCCCGGATACCGTTTTTCGCCCATATCTTTGGAAATATCATAGCTAGGACAATTTGGCTGGCGCCATTCGATTCGTGAGACGATTTCCGATTTTTCTAGGGGTGCGGGAATTTCCTAAAGTCAATTTTTTAGTTTTTCGCGTTTTTCTCGGCTCCTGGGTCTCTTAGAGCAAAACGGGCCCGGATTTGGGCCGGGATACCGTTTTTCGCCCATATCTTTGGAAATATCATAGCTAGGACAATTTGGCTGGCGCCATTGGATTCGTGAGACGATTTCCGATTTTTCTAGGGGTCCGGAAATTTTCTAAAGTCGATTTTTTTAGTTTTTCGCGTTTTTCTCGGTTCCTGGGCCTCCTAGAGCAAAACGGGCCCGGATTTGGGATCACACCGTTTTTCGCCCCTATCTTTGGAAATATCATAGCTAGGACAATTTGGCTGGCGCCATTGGATTCGTGAGACGATTTCCGATTTTTCTAGGGGTCCGGGAATTTTCTAAAGTCGATTTTTTTAGTTTTTCGCGTTTTTCTCGGCTCCTGGGCCTCCTAGAGCAAAACGGGCCCGGATTTGGGCCTAGATACCGTTTTTCGCCCATATCGTTGGAAATATCACAGCTAGGACAATTTGGCTGGCGCCATTGGATTCGTGAGACGATTTCCGATTTTTCTAGGGGTCCGGGAATTTTCTAAAGTCGATTCTTTCAGTTTTTCGCGTTTTTCTCGGCTCCTGGGCCTCCTACAGCAAAACGGGCCCGGATACCGTTTTTCGCCCCTATCTTTGGAAATATCATAGCTAGGACAATTTGGCTGGCGCCATTGGATTCGTGAGACGATTTCCGATTTTTCTAGGGGTCCGGGAATTTTCTAAAGTCGATTTTTTTAGTTTTTCGCGTTTTTCTCGGCTCCTGGGCCTCCTACAGCAAAACAGGCCCGGATACCGTTTTTCGCCCATATCTTTGGAAATATCATAGCTAGGACAATTTGGCTGGCGCCATTCGATTCGTGAGACGATTTCCGATTTTTCTAGGGGTGCGGGAATTTTCTAAAGTCGATTTTTTTAGTTTTTCGCATTTTTCTCGGCTCCTGGGCCTCCTACAGCAAAACGGGCCCGGATACCGTTTTTCGCACATATCTTTGGAAATATCATAGCTAGGACAATTTGGCTGGCGCCATTCGATTCGTGAGACGATTTCCGATTTTTCTAGGGGTGCGGGAATTTTCTAAAGTCGATTTTTTTAGTTTTTCGCATTTTTCTCGGCTCCAGGGCCTCCTACAGCAAAACGGGCCCGGATACCGTTTTTCGCACATATCTTTGGAAATATCATAGCTAGGACAATTTGGCCCGCGCCATTGGATTCGTGAGACGATTTCCGATTTTCCTAGCGGTCCGGGAATTTTCTAAAGTCGATTTTTTTAGTTTTTCGCGTTTTTCTCGGCTCCTGGGCCTCCTAGAGCAAAACGGGCCCGGATTTGGGATCACACCGTTTTTCGCCCCTATCTTTGGAAATATCATAGCTAGGACAATTTGTCTGGCGCCATTGGATTCGTGAGACGATTTCTGATTTTTCTAGCGGTCCGGGAATTTTCCAAAGTCGATTTTTTTAGTTTTTCGCGTTTTTCTCGGCTCCTGGGTCTCTTAGAGCAAAACGGGCCCGGATTTGGGCCCAGATACCGTTTTTCGCCCATATCGTTGGAAATATCACAGCTAGGACAATTTGGCTGGCGCCATTGGATTCGTGAGACGATTGCCGATTTTTCTAGGGGTCCGGGAATTTTCTAAAGTCGATTCTTTCAGTTTTTCGCGTTTTTCTCGGCTCCTGGGCCTCCTACAGCAAAACGGGCCCGGATACCGTTTTTCGCCCCTATCTTTGGAAATATCATAGCTAGGACAATTTGGCTGGCGCCATTGGATTCGTGAGACGATTTCCGATTTTTCTAGGGGTCCGGGAATTTTCTAAAGTCGATTTTTTTAGTTTTTCGCGTTTTTCTCGGCTCCTGGGCCTCCTACAGCAAAACAGGCCCGGATACCGTTTTTCGCCCATATCTTTGGAAATATCATAGCTAGGACAATTTGGCTGGCGCCATTGGATTCGCGAGACGATTTCCGATTTTTCTAGCGGTCCGGGAATTTTCTAAAGTCGATTTTTTTAGTTTTTCGCGGTTTTCTCGGCCCCTGGGCCTCCTAGAGCAAAACGGGTCCGGATTTGGGATCACACCGTTTTTCGCCCAAATCTTTGGAAATATCATAGCTAGGACAATTTGGCTGGCGCCATTGGATTCGTGAGACGATTTCCGATTTTTCTAGGGGTCCGGGAATTTTCTAAAGTCGATTTTTTTAGGTTTTCGCGTTTTTCTCGGCGCCTGGGTCTCTTAGAGCAAAACGGGCCCGGATTTGGGCCGGGATACCGTTTTTCGCCCATATCTTTGGAAATATCATAGCTAGGACAATTTGGCTGGCGCCATTGGATTCGTGAGACGATTTCCGATTTTTCTAGGGGTCCGGGAATTTTCTAAAGTCGATTTTTTTAGTTTTTCGCGTTTTTCTCGGCTCCTGGGCCTCCTAGAGCAAAACGGGCCCGGATTTGTGCCCATACCGTTTTTCGCCCATATCTTTGGAAATATCATAGCTAGGACAATTTGCCTGACGCCATTGGATTCGTGAGACGATTTCCGATTTTTCTAGGGGTCCGGGAATTTTCGGAAGTCGATTTTTTTAGTTTTTCGCGTTTTTCTCGGCTCCTGGGCCTCCTAGAGCAAAACGGTTCCGGATTTGGGATCACACCGTTTTTCGCCCATATCTTTGGAAATATCATAGCTAGGACAATTTGACTGGCGCCATTGGATTCGTGAGACGATTTCCGATTTTTCTAGGGGTCCGGGAATTTTCTAAAGTCGATTTTTTTAGTTTTTCGCGTTTTTCTAGGCTCCTGGGCCTCCTAGAGCAAAACGGGCCCGGATTTGTGCTCATACCGTTTTTCGCCCATATCTTTGGAAATATCATAGCTAGGACAATTTGGCTGGCGCCATTGGATTCGTGAGACGATTTCCGATTTTTCTAGGGGTCCGGGAATTTTCTAAAGTCGATTTTTTTTATTTTTCGCGTTTTTCTCGGCTCCTGGGCCTCCTAGAGCAAAACGGGCCCGGATTTGTGCTCATACGGTTTTTCGCCCATATCTTTGGAAATATCATAGCTAGGACAATTTGGCTGGCGCCATTGGATTCGTGAGACGATTTCCGATTTTTCTAGGGGTCCGGGAATTTTCTAAAGTCGATTTTTTTTATTTTTCGCGTTTTTCTCGGCTCCTGGGCCTCCTAGAGCAAAACGGGCCCGGATTTGGGATCACACCGTTTTTCGCCCATATCTTTGGAAATATCATAGCTAGGAGAATTTGGCTGGCGCCATTGGATTCGTGAGACGATTTCCGATTTTTCTAGCGGTCCGGGAATTTTCTAAAGTCGATTTTTTTAGTTTTTCGCGGTTTTCTCGGCCCTTGGGCCTCCTAGAGCAAAACGGGTCCGGATTTGGGATCACACCGTTTTTCGCCCAAATCTTTGGAAATATCATAGCTAGGACAATTTGGCTGGCGCCATGGGATTCGTGAGACGATTTCCGATTTTTCTAGGGGTCCGGGAATTTTCTAAAGTCGATTTTTTTAGTTTTTCGCGTTTTTCTCGGTTCCTGGGCCTCCTAGAGCAAAACGGGCCCGGATTTGGGATCACACCGTTTTTCGCCCCTATCTTTGGAAATATCATAGCTAGGACAATTTGGCTGGCGCCATTGGATTCGTGAGACGATTTCCGATTTTTCTAGGGGTCCGGGAATTTTCTAAAGTCAATTTTTTTAGTTTTTCGCGTTTTTCTCGGCTCCTGGGCCTCCTAGAGCAAAACGGGGCCGGATTTGTGCCCATACCGTTTTTCGCCCAAATCTTTGGAAATATCATAGCTAGGACAATTTGGCTGGCGCCATTGGATTCGTGAGACGATTTCCGATTTTTCTAGGGGTCCGGGAATTTTCTAAAGTCGATTTTTTTAGTTTTTGGCGTTTTTCTCGCCTCCTGGGCCTCCTACAGCAAAACGGGCCCGGATACCGTTTTTCGCCCATATCTTTGGAAATATCATAGCTAGGACAATTTGGCTGGCGCCATTCGATTCGTGAGACGATTTCCGATTTTTCTAGGGGTGCGGGAATTTCCTAAAGTCAATTTTTTAGTTTTTCGCGTTTTTCTCGGCTCCTGGGTCTCTTAGAGCAAAACGGGCCCGGATTTGGGCCGGGATACCGTTTTTCGCCCATATCTTTGGAAATATCATAGCTAGGACAATTTGGCTGGCGCCATTGGATTCGTGAGACGATTTCCGATTTTTCTAGGGGTCCGGAAATTTTCTAAAGTCGATTTTTTTAGTTTTTCGCGTTTTTCTCGGTTCCTGGGCCTCCTAGAGCAAAACGGGCCCGGATTTGGGATCACACCGTTTTTCGCCCCTATCTTTGGAAATATCATAGCTAGGACAATTTGGCTGGCGCCATTGGATTCGTGAGACGATTTCCGATTTTTCTAGGGGTCCGGGAATTTTCTAAAGTCGATTTTTTTAGTTTTTCGCGTTTTTCTCGGCTCCTGGGCCTCCTAGAGCAAAACGGGCCCGGATTTGGGCCTAGATACCGTTTTTCGCCCATATCGTTGGAAATATCACAGCTAGGACAATTTGGCTGGCGCCATTGGATTCGTGAGACGATTTCCGATTTTTCTAGGGGTCCGGGAATTTTCTAAAGTCGATTCTTTCAGTTTTTCGCGTTTTTCTCGGCTCCTGGGCCTCCTACAGCAAAACGGGCCCGGATACCGTTTTTCGCCCCTATCTTTGGAAATATCATAGCTAGGACAATTTGGCTGGCGCCATTGGATTCGTGAGACGATTTCCGATTTTTCTAGGGGTCCGGGAATTTTCTAAAGTCGATTTTTTTAGTTTTTCGCGTTTTTCTCGGCTCCTGGGCCTCCTACAGCAAAACAGGCCCGGATACCGTTTTTCGCCCATATCTTTGGAAATATCATAGCTAGGACAATTTGGCTGGCGCCATTCGATTCGTGAGACGATTTCCGATTTTTCTAGGGGTGCGGGAATTTTCTAAAGTCGATTTTTTTAGTTTTTCGCATTTTTCTCGGCTCCTGGGCCTCCTACAGCAAAACGGGCCCGGATACCGTTTTTCGCACATATCTTTGGAAATATCATAGCTAGGACAATTTGGCCCGCGCCATTGGATTCGTGAGACGATTTCCGATTTTCCTAGCGGTCCGGGAATTTTCTAAAGTCGATTTTTTTAGTTTTTCGCGTTTTTCTCGGCTCCTGGGCCTCCTAGAGCAAAACGGGCCCGGATTTGGGATCACACCGTTATTCGCCCCTATCTTTGGAAATATCATAGCTAGGACAATTTGGCTGGCGCCATTGGATTCGTGAGACGATTTCCGATTTTTCTAGGGGTCCGGGAATTTTCCAAAGTCGATTTTTGTAGGTTTTCGCGTTTTTCTCGGCTCCTGGGCCTCCTAGAGCAAAACGGGCCCGGATTTGGGATCACACCGTTTTTCGCCCATATCTTTGGAAATATCATAGCTAGGACAATTTGGCTGGCGCCATTGGATTCGTGAGACGATTTCCGATTTTTCTAGGGGTGCGGGAATTTTCTAAAGTCGATTTTTTTAGTTTTTCGCATTTTTCTCGGCTCCTGGGCGTCCTACAGCAAAACGGGCCCGGATACCGTTTTTCGCACATATCTTTGGAAATATCATAGCTAGGACAATTTGGCCCGCGCCATTGGATTCGTGAGACGTTTTCCGATTTTCCTAGCGGTCCGGGAATTTTCTAAAGTCGATTTTTTTAGTTTTTCGCGTTTTTCTCGGCTCCTGGGCCTCCTAGAGCAAAACGGGCCCGGATTTGGGATCACACCGTTATTCGCCCCTATCTTTGGAAATATCATAGCTAGGACAATTTGGCTGGCGCCATTGGATTCGTGAGACGATTTCCGATTTTTCTAGGGGTCCGGGAATTTTCCAAAGTCGATTTTTGTAGGTTTTCGCGTTTTTCTCGGCTCCTGGGCCTCCTAGAGCAAAACGGGCCCGGATTTGGGATCACACCGTTTTTCGCCCATATCTTTGGAAATATCATAGCTAGGACAATTTGGCTGGCGCCATTGGATTCGTGAGACGATTTCCGATTTTTCTAGGGGTCCGGGAATTTCCTAAAGTCAATTTTTTTAGTTTTTCGCGTTTTTCTCGGTTCCTGGGCCTCCTAGAGCAAAACGGGCCCGGATTTGGGATCACACCGTTTTTCGCCCCTATCTTTGGAAATATCATAGCTAGGACAATTTGGCTGGCGCCATTGGATTCGTGAGACGATTTCCGATTTTTCTAGGGGTCCGGGAATTTTCTAAAGTCAATTTTTTTAGTTTTTCGCGTTTTTCTCGGCTCCTGGGCCTCCTAGAGCAAAACGGGGCCGGATTTGTGCCCATACCGTTTTTCGCCCAAATCTTTGGAAATATCATAGCTAGGACAATTTGGCTGGCGCCATTGGATTCGTGAGACGATTTCCGATTTTTCTAGGGGTCCGGGAATTTTCTAAAGTCGATTTTTTTAGTTTTTGGCGTTTTTCTCGGCTCCTGGGCCTCCTACAGCAAAACGGGCCCGGATACCGTTTTTCGCCCATATCTTTGGAAATATCATAGCTAGGACAATTTGGCTGGCGCCATTCGATTCGTGAGACGATTTCCGATTTTTCTAGGGGTGCGGGAATTTCCTAAAGTCAATTTTTTAGTTTTTAGCGTTTTTCTCGGCTCCTGGGTCTCTTAGAGCAAAACGGGCCCGGATTTGGGCCGGGATACCGTTTTTCGCCCATATCTTTGGAAATATCATAGCTAGGACAATTTGGCTGGCGCCATTGGATTCGTGAGACGATTTCCGATTTTTCTAGGGGTCCGGAAATTTTCTAAAGTCGATTTTTTTAGTTTTTCGCGTTTTTCTCGGTTCCTGGGCCTCCTAGAGCAAAACGGGCCCGGATTTGGGATCACACCGTTTTTCGCCCCTATCTTTGGAAATATCATAGCTAGGACAATTTGGCTGGCGCCATTGGATTCGTGAGACGATTTCCGATTTTTCTAGGGGTCCGGGAATTTTCTAAAGTCGATTTTTTTAGTTTTTCGCGTTTTTCTCGGCTCCTGGGCCTTCTAGAGCAAAACGGGCCCGGATTTGGGCCCAGATACCGTTTTTCGCCCATATCGTTGGAAATATCACAGCTAGGACAATTTGGCTGGCGCCATTGGATTCGTGAGACGATTTCCGATTTTTCTAGGGGTCCGGGAATTTTCCAAAGTCGATTTTTTTAGGTTTTCGCGTTTTTCTCGGCTCCTGGGCCTCCTAGAGCAAAACGGGCCCGGATTTGGGATCACACCGTTATTCGCCCCTATCTTTGGAAATATCATAGCTAGGACAATTTGGCTGGCGCCATTGGATTCGTGAGACGATTTCCGATTTTTCTAGGGGTCCGGGAATTTTCCAAAGTCGATTTTTGTAGGTTTTCGCGTTTTTCTCGGCTCCTGGGCCTCCTAGAGCAAAACGGGCCCGGATTTGGGATCACACCGTTTTTCGCCCATATCTTTGGAAATATCATAGCTAGGACAATTTGGCTGGCGCCATTGGATTCGTGAGACGATTTCCGATTTTTCTAGGGGTCCGGGAATTTCCTAAAGTCAATTTTTTTAGTTTTTCGCGTTTTTCTCGGCTCCTGGGTCTCTTAGAGCAAAACGGGCCCGGATTTGGGCCGGGATACCGTTTTTCGCCCATATCTTTGGAAATATCATAGCTAGGACAATTTGGCTGGCGCCATTGGATTCGTGAGACGATTTCCGATTTTTCTAGGGGTCCGGGAATTTTCTAAAGTCGATTTTTTTAGTTTTTCGCGTTTTTCTCGGCTCCTGGGCCTCCTAGAGCAAAACGGGCCCGGATTTGTGCCCATACCGTTTTTCGCCCATATCTTTGAAAGTATCATAGCTAGGACAATTTGCCTGACGCCATTGGATTCGTGAGACGATTTCCGATTTTTCTAGGGGTCCGGGAATTTTCGGAAGTCGATTTTTTTAGTTTTTCGCGTTTTTCTCGGCTCCTGGGCCTCCTAGAGCAAAACGGTTCCGGATTTGGGATCACACCGTTTTTCGCCCATATCTTTGGAAATATCATAGCTAGCACAATTTGACTGGCGCCATTGGATTCGTGAGACGATTTCCGATTTTTCTAGGGGTCCGGGAATTTTCTAAAGTCGATTTTTTTAGTTTTTCGCGTTTTTCTAGGCTCCTGGGCCTCCTAGAGCAAAACGGGCCCGGATTTGTGCTCATACCGTTTTTCGCCCATATCTTTGGAAATATCATAGCTAGGACAATTTGGCTGGCGCCATTGGATTCGTGAGACGATTTCCGATTTTTCTAGGGGTCCGGGAATTTTCTAAAGTCGATTTTTTTTATTTTTCGCGTTTTTCTCGGCTCCTGGGCCTCCTAGAGCAAAACGGGCCCGGATTTGTGCTCATACCGTTTTTCGCCCATATCTTTGGAAATATCATAGCTAGGACAATTTGGCTGGCGCCATTGGATTCGTGAGACGATTTCCGATTTTTCTAGGGGTCCGGGAATTTTCTAAAGTCGATTTTTTTTATTTTTCGCGTTTTTCTCGGCTCCTGGGCCTCCTAGAGCAAAACGGGCCCGGATTTGGGATCACACCGTTTTTCGCCCATATCTTTGGAAATATCATAGCTAGGACAATTTGACTGGCGCCATTGGATTCGTGAGACGATTTCCGATTTTTCTAGGGGTCCGGGAATTTTCTAAAGTCGATTTTTTTAGTTTTTCGCGTTTTTCTAGGCTCCTGGGCCTCCTAGAGCAAAACGGGCCCGGATTTGTGCTCATACCGTTTTTCGCCCATATCTTTGGAAATATCATAGCTAGGACAATTTGGCTGGCGCCATTGGATTCGTGAGACGATTTCCGATTTTTCTAGGGGTCCGGGAATTTTCTAAAGTCGATTTTTTTTATTTTTCGCGTTTTTCTCGGCTCCTGGGCCTCCTAGAGCAAAACGGGCCCGGATTTGTGCTCATACCGTTTTTCGCCCATATCTTTGGAAATATCATAGCTAGGACAATTTGGCTGGCGCCATTGGATTCGTGAGACGATTTCCGATTTTTCTAGGGGTCCGGGAATTTTCTAAAGTCGATTTTTTTTATTTTTCGCGTTTTTCTCGGCTCCTGGGCCTCCTAGAGCAAAACGGGCCCGGATTTGGGATCACACCGTTTTTCGCCCATATCTTTGGAAATATCATAGCTAGGACAATTTGGCTGGCGCCATTGGATTCGTGAGACGATTTCCGATTTTTCTAGGGGTCCGGGAATTTTCTAAAGTCGATTTTTTTTATTTTTCGCGTTTTTCTCGGCTCCTGGGCCTCCTAGAGCAAAACGGGCCCGGATTTGGGATCACACCGTTTTTCGCCCATATCTTTGGAAATATCATAGCTAGGACAATTTGGCTGGCGCCATTGGATTCGTGAGACGATTTCCGATTTTTCTAGGGGTCCGGGAATTTTCTAAAGTCGATTTTTTTTATTTTTCGCGTTTTTCTCGGCTCCTGGGCCTCCTAGAGCAAAACGGGCCCGGATTTGGGATCACACCGTTTTTCGCCCATATCTTTGGAAATATCATAGCTAGGACAATTTGGCTGGCGCCATTGGATTCGCGAGACGATTTCCGATTTTTCTAGCGGTCCGGGAATTTTCTAAAGTCGATTTTTTTAGTTTTTCGCGGTTTTCTCGGCCCCTGGGCCTCCTAGAGCAAAACGGGTCCGGATTTGGGATCACACCGTTTTTCGCCCAAATCTTTGGAAATCTCATAGCTAGGACAATTTGGCTGGCGCCATTGGATTCGTGAGACGATTTCCGATTTTTCTAGGGGTCCGGGAATTTTCTAAAGTCGATTTTTTTAGGTTTTCGCGTTTTTCTCGGCGCCTGGGTCTCTTAGAGCAAAACGGGCCCGGATTTGGGCCGGGATACCGTTTTTCGCCCATATCTTTGGAAATATCATAGCTAGGACAATTTGGCTGGCGCCATTGGATTCGTGAGACGATTTCCGATTTTTCTAGGGGTCCGGGAATTTTCTAAAGTCGATTTTTTTTATTTTTCGCGTTTTTCTCGGCTCCTGGGCCTCCTAGAGCAAAACGGGCCCGGATTTGTGCTCATACCGTTTTTCGTCCATATCTTTGGAAGTATCATAGCTAGGACAATTTGGCTGGCGCCATTGGATTCGTGAGACGATTTCCGATTTTTCTAGGGGTCCGGGAATTTTCTAAAGTCGATTTTTTTAGTTTTTCGCGTTTTTCTCAGCTCCTGGGCCTCCTAGAGCAAAACGGGCCCGGATTTGTGCCCATACCGTTTTTCGCCCATATCTTTGGAAATATCATAGCTAGGACAATTTGCCTGACGCCATTGGATTCGTGAGACGATTTCCGATTTTTCTAGGGGTCCGGGAATTTTCGGAAGTCGATTTTTTTAGTTTTTCGCGTTTTTCTCGGCTCCTGGGCCTCCTAGAGCAACACGGTTCCGGATTTGGGATCACACCGTTTTTCGCCCATATCTTTGGAAATATCATAGCTAGGACAATTTGGCTGGCGCCATTGGATTCGTGAGACGATTTCCGATTTTTCTAGGGGTCCGGGAATTTTCTAAAGTCGATTTTTTTAGTTTTTCGCGTTTTTCTCGGCTCCTGGGTCTCTTAGAGCAAAACGGGCCCGGATTTGGGCCGGGATACCGTTTTTCGCCCATATCTTTGGAAATATCATAGCTAGGACAATTTGGCTGGCGCCATTGGATTCGTGAGACGATTTCCGATTTTTCTAGGGGTCCGGGAATTTTCTAAAGTCGATTTTTTTAGTTTTTCGCGGTTTTCTCGGCCCCTGGGCCTCCTAGAGCAAAACGGGTCCGGATTTGGGATCACACCGTTTTTCGCCCAAATCTTTGGAAATATCATAGCTAGGACAATTTGGCTGGCGCCATTGGATTCGTGAGACGATTTCCGATTTTTCTAGGGGTCTGGGAATTTTCTAAAGTCGATTTTTTTAGGTTTTCGCGTTTTTCTCGGCGCCTGGGTCTCTTAGAGCAAAACGGGCCCGGATTTGGGCCGGGATACCGTTTTTCGCCCATATCTTTGGAAATATCATAGCTAGGACAATTTGGCTGGCGCCATTGGATTCGTGAGACGATTTCCGATTTTTCTAGGGGTCCGGGAATTTTCTAAAGTCGATTTTTTTTATTTTTCGCGTTTTTCTCGGCTCCTGGGCCTCCTAGAGCAAAACGGGCCCGGATTTGTGCTCATACCGTTTTTCGTCCATATCTTTGGAAGTATCATAGCTAGGACAATTTGGCTGGCGCCATTGGATTCGTGAGACGATTTCCGATTTTTCTAGGGGTCCGGGAATTTTCTAAAGTCGATTTTTTTAGTTTTTCGCGTTTTTCTCAGCTCCTGGGCCTCCTAGAGCAAAACGGGCCCGGATTTGTGCC